>NC_133163.1:76748282-77049652 GCF_040802235.1 Manis javanica
TGTGTGAGAGTGCGTGAGTGTGTGTATGTGAGTGAGAGTGTGTGAGATTGTGTGATTCACGATATGTCTGAGTGGGACTGACAGTGTTTGAGTGTGAGTGTGTCCGTCTATGAATGTGTGTGTGAGAGTGAGTGTGCACGTGAGTGAGGATCTGTGTGTGTGTACGCACGTGTGTGTTTCTGTGAGTCTGTGTGTGTGTGAGTGTGTGAGTGTGTTTGGGTTAGAAGGTGTGTGAGTAGGAGTGAGTGTTTGTGAGTGAGTATACAAGACTTGTGTGATTGTGTGAGATTGCGTGTGTGTCATAGTGTGTGAGTGAGTGTGTGTGAGTGGGCGTGTTTCAGAGTGCGTGGGGGTGTTTTTGTGTGTGATTTCGTGAGTGCGTGAGCGAGGTTGCGGGATTGTGTGAGTGTCTGTGTGTTTGTGTGAGTGTGAGTGTGAGGGGAATGGGGTGAAATATGGTACAACAAAGGGTGCCTGAGAGGTTTGGAATGGAAACGAGCCTTCTCTGACAGAATGGAAAGCAATAGAAGGTGGTGGGAGACGACGGATAGGAGTGCAATGTTGTGGCATGGATTGGAATGTGGTGTATTGTGAAGCAATAGATGGTTTCTGTGTGTTTTGGAAGAGAATGGATCCCTCTTCGACGGAATGACAGGATTTTCTCGGAATGGAGAGGTGTTTTGTGGAATAAATTGGAATGTGGTGAAATGCGACGCAATGATGGGTGTCTGAGTGGTTTGGAAACGAGTGGAGCTTTCCTTGACGGATTGGAAAGCAATAGAACGAGGTGGAATTTTTCGGAAAGGACTGGAATTTTGTGGGATGGTGTGAAATAGGGTTTAATGTGATGCAATAGAGGGTTCCTGAGTACTTTCTTAGCGAAGGCTGCCTTTTTCACGCAATGGAACACAACAGAACGTTGTGGACTGCTGCAGAATGGAGTGGAATGTTGTGGAATGGAGTGGAATGGGGAGGAATGTGACGCAATTGACAGTTCAGGGTGTTTTGGAAGCGAATGAAGGCTTCTTTGATGGAATGTAACGCAATAGAATGCGGTGGATGTTGTGGAATGGAGTTTAATCTTGTGGAATAAAGTGGAATGGGTGGAAATGTGACGCAATACAGGGTGTCTGAGTGGTTTGGAAACGAACGGGGCCTTCTTTGACGGAATGGAAAGCAATAGGACATGGTGGAATTTTGTGGAAAGGAGCGGAATGTTGTGCGATGGCGTGAAATGCGGTTTAAAGAGAAGCAAAAGATTGCTCCTGAATTGTTTATTAGCGAATGCTGCCTTCTTTGGTGAAATGTGGTGCAACAGAACGTTGTGGAATGTTGCAGAATGGAGTGGAATGTTGTGAATTGGAGTGGAATGGGATGTAATTTGATGCAACAGACGGTTCCTGAGTGGTTCGGAAGTGGATGCTGCCTTCTTTGATGGAGGAGAACGCAACAGAACGTTGTGGAATGTTGTGGAATGTTGTGGAATGGCTTGAAATCGGGTTCAATGTGACACAATAGAGAGTTCCTGAGTTGTTTCCTAGCGAACGCTGCCTTCTTTGACACAATGCTATGCAACAGAACGTTGTGGAATGGAGTGGAATGTCGTGAAATGGAGTGGAGTGGGGCATAATGTGGTGCAATAGAGGGAAGCTGAGCGGTTTAGAGTAGAATGGAGACTTCCTTGATGGAATGGGAAACAATGCAACGTGACGGACTGTTGGATAATGAAGTAGAATGTTGTGGACCGGAGACGAATGGGGTTTAATGTGATGCAGTAGATTTTCCTGAGTGTTTTAAGAGAATGTCTGTGTTTGCATGTGTATGCTCTTGTGGGTTTGATTGGGTTTGAGTGTGTGAGTGTGAGAGGGTGTGAGTGTGTGTGACAGTGTGTGAGTGTGTGTGAGTGTGTATGTGTGTGAGGGGCTCTGTGTGAGTGAAGGAGAGTGTGTTTGTGAGCATGTTGGTTTGAGAGTGGGAACTTGACTCTGAGTGAGTGACTGTGTGTGTTTGACGGGGAATGTGCATGTTAGTGTGGGTGGAAGTGTGTGGCTGTGCAGGTGTGAGTGTGTGTGTGCGAATTGTGTGTTTGAATGTGTGAGAGTGCGTGAGTGTGTGTATGTGAGTGAGAGTGTGTGAGATTGTGTGATTCACGATATGTCTGAGTGGGACTGACTGTGTTTGAGTGTGAGTGTGTCCGTCTTTGAGTGTGTGTGTGAGAGTGAGTGTGCACGTGAGTGAGGGGCTGTGTGTGTGTATGCACGTGTGTGTTTCTGTGAGTCTGTGTGTGTGTGAGTGTGTTTGGGTTAGTAGGTGAGTGAGTAGGAGTGAGTGTTTGTGAGTGAGTATACAAGACTTGTGTGATTGTGTGAGATTGCGTGTGTGTCATAGTGTGTGAGTGAGTGTGTGTGAGTGGGCGTGTTTCAGAGTGCGTGGGGGTGTTTTTGTGTGTGATTTCGTGAGTGCGTGAGCGAGGTTGCGGGATTGTGTGAGTGTCTGTGTGTTTGTGTGAGTGTGAGTGTGAGGGGAATGGGGTGAAATATGGTACAACAAAGGGTGCCTGAGAGGTTTGGAATGGAAACGAGCCTTCTCTGACAGAATGGAAACAATAGAAGGTGGTGGGAGACGACGGATAGGAGTGCAATGTTGTGGCATGGATTGGAATGTGGTGTATTGTGAAGCAATAGATGGTTTCTGTGTGTTTTGGAAGAGAATGGATCCCTCTTCGACGGAATGACAGGATTTTCTCGGAATGGAGAGGTGTTTTGTGGAATAAATTGGAATGTGGTGAAATGCGACGCAATGATGGGTGTCTGAGTGGTTTGGAAACGAGTGGAGCCTTCCTTGACGGATTGGAAAGCAAGTGAACGAGGTGGAATTTTGCGGAAAGGACTGGAATGTTGTGGGATGGTGTGAAATAGTGTTTAATGTGATGCAATAGAGGGTTCCTGAGAACTTTCTTAGCGAAGGCTGCCTTTTTCACGCAATGGAACACAACAGAACGTTGTGGACTGCTGCAGAATGGAGTGGAATGTTGTGGAATGGAGTGGAATGGGGAGGAATGTGACGCAATTGACAGTTCAGGGTGTTTTGGAAGCGAATGAAGGCTTCTTTGATGGAATGTAACGCAATAGAATGCGGTGGATGTTGTGGAATGGAGTTTAATTTTGTGGAATAACGTGGAATGGGCGGAAATGTGACGGAATACAGGGTGTCTGAGTGGTTTGGAAACGAACGGGGCCTTCTTTGATGGAATGGAAAGCAATAGGACATGGTGGAATTTTGTGGAAAGGAGCGGAATGTTGTGGGATGGCGTGAAATGCGGTTTAAAGAGAAGCAAAAGATTCCTCCTGAATTGTTTATTAGCGAATGCTGCCTTCTTTGGTGAAATGTGGTGCAACAGAACGTTGTGGAATGTTGCAGAATGGAGTGAAATGTTGTGAATTGGAGTGGAACGGGGTGTAATTTGATGCAACAGACGATTCCTGAGTGCTTCGGAAGTGGATGCTGCCTTCTTTGATGGAGGAGAACGCAACAGAACGTTGTGGAATGTTGTGGAATGTTGTGGAATGGCGTGAAATCGGGTTCAATGTGACACAATAGAGAGTTCCTGAGTTGTTTCCTAGCGAATGCTGCCTTCTTTGACGCAATGCTATGCAACAGAACGTTGTGGAATGGAGTGGAATGTCGTGAAATGGAGTGGAGTGGGGCATCATGTGGTGCAATAGAGGGAAGCTGAGCGGTTTAGAGTAGAATGGAGACTTCCTTGATGGAATGGGAAACAATGCAACGTGACGGACTGTTGGATAATGAAGTAGAATGTTGTGGACCGGAGACGAATGGGGTTTAATGTGATGCAGTAGATTTTCCTGAGTGTTTTAAGAGAATGTCTGCGTGTGCATGTGTATGCTCCTGTGGGTTTGATTGGGTTTGAGTGTGTGAGTGTGAGAGGGTGTGAGTGTGTGTGACAGTGTGTGAGTGTGTGTGAGTTTGTATGTGTGTGAGGGGCTCTGTGTGAGTGAAGAAGAGTGTGTTTGTGAGCATGTTGGTTTGAGAGTGGGAACTTGACTCTGAGTGAGTGACTGTGTGTGTTTGACGGGGAATGTGCATGTTAGTGTGGGTGGAAGTGTGTGGCTGTGCATGTGTGAGTGTGTGTGCGAATTGTGTGTTTGAATGTGTGAGAGTGCATGAGTGTGTGTATGTGAGTGAGAGTGTGTGAGATTGTGTGATTCACGATATGTCTGAGTGGGACTGACTGTGTTAGAGTGTGAGTGTGTCTGTCTATGAGTGTGTGTGTGAGAGTGAGTGCGCACGTGAGTGAGGGGCTGTGTGTGTGTATGCACGTGTGTGTTTCTGTGAGTCTGTGTGTGTGTGAGTGTGTTTGGTTTAGTAGGTGTGTGAGTAGGAGTGAGTGTTTGTGAGTGAGTATACAAGACTTGTGTGATTGTGTGAGATTGCGTGTGTGTCATAGTGTGTGAGTGAGTGTGTGTGAGTGGGCGTGTTTCAGAGTGTGTGGGGGTGTTTTTGTGTGTGATTTCGTGAGTACGTGAGCGAGGTTGCGGGATTGTGTGAGTGTCTGTGTGCTTGTGTGAGTGTGAGTGTGAGGGGAATTGGCTGGAATATGGTACAACAAAGGGTGCCTGAGTGGTTTGGAATGGAAACGAGCCTTCTCTGACAGAATGGAAAGCAATAGAAGGTGGTGGGAGACGACGGATAGGAGTGCAATGTTGTGGCATGGATTGGAATGTGGTGTATTGTGAAGCAATAGATGGTTTCTGTGTGTTTTGGAAGAGAACGGATCCCTCTTCGACGGAATGAGAGGATTTTCTCGGAATGGAGAGGTGTTTTGTGGAATAAATTGGAATGTGCTGAAATGCGACGCAATGATGGGTGCCTGAGTGGTTTGGAAACGAGTGGAGCCTTCCTTGACGGATTGGAAAGCAATAGAACGAGGTGGAATTTTGCGGAAAGGACTGGAATGTTGTGGGATGGTGTGAAATAGGGTTTAATGTGATGCAATAGAGGGTTCCTGAGTACTTTCTTAGCGAAGGCTGCCTTCTTTCACGCAATGGAACACAACAGAACGTTGTGGACTGCTGCAGAATGGAGTGGAATGTTGTGGAATGGAGTGGAATGGGGAGAAATGTGACGCAATTGACAGTTCAGGGTGTTTTGGAAGCGAATGAAGGCTTCTTTGATGGAATGTAACGCAATAGAAAGCGGTGGATGTTGTGGAATGGAGTTTAATTTTGTGGAATAAAGTGGAATGGGTGAAAATGTGACGCAATACAGGGTGTCTGAGTGGTTTGGAAAGGAACGGGGCCTTCTTTGATGGAATGGAAAGCAATAGGACATGGTTTAATTTTGTGGAAAGGTGCGGAATGTTGTGCGATGGCGTGAAATGCGGTTTAAAGAGAAGCAAAAGATTGCTCCTGAATTGTTTATTAGCGAATGCTGCCTTCTTTGGTGAAATGTGGTGCAACAGAACATTGTGGAATGTTGCAGAATGGAGTGGAATGTTGTGAATTGGAGTGGAATGGGATGTAATTTGATGCAACAGACGGTTCCTGAGTGGTTCGGAAGTGGATGCTGCCTTCTTTGATGGAGGAGAACGCAACAGAACGTTGTGGAATGTTGTGGAATGTTGTGGAATGGCGTGAAATCGGGATCAATGTGACACAATAGAGAGTTCCTGAGTTGTTTCCTAGCGAATGCTGCCTTCTTTGACACAATGCTATGCAACAGAACGTTGTGGAATGGAGTGGAATGTCGTGAAATGGAGTGGAGTGGGGCATAATGTGGTGCAATAGAGGGAAGCTGAGCGGTTTAGAGTAGAATGGAGACTTCCTTGATGGAATGGGAAACAATGCAACGTGACGGACTGTTGGATAATGAAGTAGAATGTTGTGGACCGGAGACGAATGGGATTTAATGTGATGCAGTAGATTTTCCTGAGTGTTTTAAGAGAATGTCTGTGTGTGCATGTGTATGCTCTTGTGGGTTTGATTGGGTTTGAGTGTGTGAGTGTGAGAGGGTGTGAGTGTGTGTGACAGTGTGTGAGTGTGTGTGAGTGTGTATGTGTGTGAGGGGCTCTGTGTGAGTGAAGGAGAGTGTGTTTGTGAGCATGTTGGTTTGAGAGTGGGAACTTGACTCTGAGTGAGTGACTGTGTGTGTTTGACGGGGAATGTGCATGTTAGTGTGGGTGGAAGTGTGTGGCTGTGTAGGTGTGAATGTGTGTGTGCGAATTGTGTGTTTGAATGTGTGAGAGTGCGTGAGTGTGTGTATGTGAGTGAGAGTGTGTGAGATTGTGTGATTCACGATATGTCTGAGTGGGACTGACTGTGTTTGAGTGTGAGTGTGTCCGTCTATGAGTGTGTGTGTGAGAGTGAGTGTGCACGTGAGTGAGGGGCTGTGTGTGTGTATGCACGTGTGTGTTTCTGTGAGTCTGTGTGTGTGTGAGTGTGTTTGGGTTAGTAGGTGAGTGAGTAGGAGTGAGTGTTTGTGAGTGAGTATACAAGACTTGTGTGATTGTGTGAGATTGCGTGTGTGTCATAGTGTGTGAGTGAGTGTGTGTGAGTGGGCGTGTTTCAGAGTGCGTGGGGGTGTTTATGTGTGTGATTTCGTGAGTGCGTGAGCGAGGTTGCGGGACTGTGTGAGTGTCTGTGTGTTTGTGTGAGTGTGAGTGTGAGGGGAATGGTGTAAAATATGGTACAACCAAGGGTGCCTGAGAGGTTTGAAATGGAAACGAGCCTTCTCTGACATAATGGAAAGCAATAGAAGGTGGTGGGAGACGACGGATAGGAGTGCAATGTTGTGGCATGGATTGGAATGTGGTGTATTGTGAAGCAATAGATGGTTTCTGTGTGTTTTGGAAGAGAATGGATCCCTCTTCGACGGAATGAAAGGATTTTCTCGGAATGGAGAGGTGTTTTGTGGAATAAATTGGAATGTGGTGAAATGCGACGCAATGATGGGTGTCTGAGTGGTTTGGAAACGAGTGGAGCCTTCCTTGACGGATTGGAAAGCAATAGAACGAGGTGGAATTTTGCGGAAAGGACTGGAATGTTGTGGGATGGTGTGAAATAGGGTTTAATGTGATGCAATAGAGGGTTCCTGAGAACTTTCTTAGCGAAGGCTGCCTTTTTCACGCAATGGAACACAACAGAACGTTGTGGACTGCTGCAGAATGGAGTGGAATGTTGTGGAATGGAGTGGAATGGGGAGGAATGTGACGCAATTGACAGTTCAGGGTGTTTTGGAAGCGAATGAAGGCTTCTTTGATGGCATGTAACGCAATAGAATGCGGTGGATGTTGTGGAATGGAGTTTAATTTTGTGGAATAAAGTGGAATGGGTGGAAATGTGACGCAATACAGGGTGTCTGAGTGGTTTGGAAACGGACGGGGCCTTCTTTGATGGAATGGAAAGCAATAGGACATGGTGGAATTTTGTGGAAAGGAGCGGAATGTTGTGCGATGGCGTGAAATGCGGTTTAAAGAGAAGCAAAAGATTGCTCCTGAATTGTTTATTACCGAATGCTGCCTTCTTTGGTGAAATGTGGTGCAACAGAACGTTGTGGAATGTTGCAGAATGGAGTGGAATGTTGTGAATTGGAGTGGAATGGGATGTAATTTGATGCAACAGACGGTTCCTGAGTGGTTCGGAAGTGGATGCTGCCTTCTTTGATGGAGGAGAACGCAACAGAACGTTGTGGAATGTTGTGGAATGTTGTGGAATGGCGTGAAATCGGGATCAATGTGACACAATAGAGAGTTCCTGAGTTGTTTCCTAGCGAATGCTGCCTTCTTTGACACAATGCTATGCAACAGAACGTTGTGGAATGGAGTGGAATGTCGTGAAATGGAGTGGAGTGGGGCATAATGTGGTGCAATAGAGGGAAGCTGAGCGGTTTAGAGTAGAATGGAGACTTCCTTGATGGAATGGGAAACAATGCAACGTGACGGACTGTTGGATAATGAAGTAGAATGTTGTGGACCGGAGACGAATGGGGTTTTATGTGATGCAGTAGATTTTCCTGAGTGTTTTAAGAGAATGTCTGTGTGTGCATGAGTATGCTCTTGTGGGTATGATTGGGTTTGAGTGTGTGAGTGTGAGAGGGTGTGAGTGTGTGTGACAGTGTGTGAGTGTGTGTGAGTGTGTATGTGTGTGAGGGGCTCTGTGTGAGTGAAGGAGAGTGTGTTTGTGAGCATGTTGGTTTGAGAGTGGGAACTTGACTCTGAGAGAGTGACTGTGTGTGTTTGACGGGGAATGTGCATGTTAGTGTGGGTGGAAGTGTGTGGCTGTGCAGGTGTGAGTGTGTGTGTGCGAATTGTGTGTTTGAATGTGTGAGAGTGCGTGAGTGTGTGTATGTGAGTGAGAGTGTGTGAGATTGTGTGATTCACGATATGTCTGAGTGGGACTGACTGTGTTAGAGTGTGAGTGTGTCCGTCTATGAGTGTGTGTGTGAGAGTGAGTGTGCACGTGAGTGAGGGGCTGTGTGTTTGTACGCACGTGTGTGTTTCTGTGAGTCTGTGTGTGTGTGAGTGTGTTTGGTTTAGTAGGTGTGTGAGTAGGAGTGAGTGTTTGTGAGTGAGTATACAAGACTTGTGTGATTGTGTGAGATTGCGTGTGTGTCATAGTGTGTGAGTGAGTGTGTGTGAGTGGGCGTGTTTCAGAGTGCGTGGGGGTGTTTTTGTGTGTGATTTCGTGAGTGCGTGAGTGAGGTTGCGGGATTGTGTGAGTGTCTGTGTGTTTGTGTGAGTGTGAGTGTGAGGGGAATGGTGTAAAATATGGTACAACCAAGGGTGCCTGAGAGGTTTGAAATGGAAACGAGCCTTCTCTGACATAATGGAAAGCAATAGAAGGTGGTGGGAGACGACGGATAGGAGTGCAATGTTGTGGCATAAATTGGAATGTGGTGTATTGTGAAGCAATAGATGGTTTCTGTGTGTTTTGGAAGAGAATGGATCCCTCTTCGACGGAATGAAAGGATTTTCTCGGAATGGAGAGGTGTTTTGTGGAATAAATTGGAATGTGGTGAAATGCGACGCTATGATGGGTGCCTGAGTGGTTTGGAAACGAGTGGAGCCTTCCTTTACGGATTGGAAAGCAATAGAACGAGGTGGAATTTTGCGGAAAGGACTGGAATGTTGTGGGATGGTGTGAAATAGGGTTTAATGTGATGCAATAGAGGGTTCCTGAGAACTTTCTTAGCGAAGGCTGCCTTTTTCACGCAATGGAACACAACAGAACGTTGTGGACTGCTGCAGAATGGAGTGGAATGTTGTGGAATGGAGTGGAATGGGGAGGAATGTGACGCAATTGACAGTTCAGGGTGTTTTGGAAGCGAATGAAGGCTTCTTTGATGGAATGTAACGCAATAGAATGCGGTGGATGTTGTGGAATGGAGTTTAATTTTGTGGAATAAAGTGGAATGGGTGGAAATGTGACGCAATACAGGGTGTCTGAGTGGTTTGGAAACGAACGGGGCCTTCTTTGATGGAATGGAAAGCAATAGGACATGGTGGAATTTTGTGGAAAGGAGCGGAATGTTGTGGGATGGCGTGAAATGCGGTTTAAAGAGAAGCAAAAGATAGCTCCTGAATTGTTTATTAGCGAATGCTGCCTTCTTTGGTGAAATGTGGTGCAACAGAACGTTGTGGTATGTTGCAGAATGGAGTGGAATGTTGTGAATTGGAGTGGAATGGGATGTAATTTGATGCAACAGACGGTTCCTGAGTGGTTCGGAAGTGGATGCTGCCTTCTTTGATGGAGGAGAACGCAACAGAACGTTGTGGAATGTTGTGGAATGTTGTGGAATGGCGTGAAATCGGGTTCAATGTGACACAATAGAGAGTTCCTGAGTTGTTTCCTAGCGAATGCTGCCTTCTTTAACACAATGCTATGCAACAGAACGTTGTGGAGTGGAGTGGAATGTCGTGAAATGAAGTGGAGTGGGGCATAATGTGGTGCAATAGAGGGAAGCAGAGCGGTTTAGAGTAGAATGGAGACTTCCTTGATGGAATGGGAAACAATGCAACGTGACGGACTGTTGGATAATGAAGTAGAATGTTGTGGACCGGAGACGAATGGGGTTTAATGTGATGCAGTAGATTTTCCTGAGTGTTTTAAGAGAATGTCTGTGTGTGCATGTGTATGCTCTTGTGGGTTTGATTGGGTTTGAGTGTGTGAGTGTGAGAGGGTGTGAGTGTGTGTGACAGTGTGTGAGTGTGTGTGAGTGTGTATGTGTGTGAGGGGCTCTGTGTGAGTGAAGGAGAGTGTGTTTGTGAGCATGTTGATTTGAGAGTGGGAACTTGACTCTGAGTGAGTGACTGTGTGTGTTTGACGGGGAATGTGCATGTTAGTGTGGGTGGAAGTGTGTGGCTGTGCAGGTGTGAGTGTGTGTGTGCGAATTGTGTGTTTGAATGTGTGAGAGTGCGTGAGTGTGTGTATGTGAGTGAGAGTGTGTGAGATTGTGTGATTCACGATATGTCTGAGTGGGACTGACTGTGTTTGAGTGTGAGTGTGTCCGTCTATGAGTGTGTGTGTGAGAGTGAGTGTGCACGTGAGTGAGGGGCTGTGTGTTTGTATGCACGTGTGTGTTTCTGTGAGTCTGTGTGTGTGTGAGTGTGTTTGGGTTAGTAGGTGAGTGAGTAGGAGTGAGTGTTTGTGAGTGAGTATACAAGACTTGTGTGATTGTGTGAGATTGCGTGTGTGTCATAGTGTGTGAGTGAGTGTGTGTGAGTGGGCGTGTTTCAGAGTGCGTGGGGGTGTTTTTGTGTGTGATTTCGTGAGTGCGTGAGCGAGGTTGCGGGATTGTGTGAGTGTCTGTGTGTTTGTGTGAGTGTGAGTGTGAGGGGAATGGTGTAAAATATGGTACAACTAAGGGTGCCTGAGAGGTTTGAAATGGAAACGAGCCTTCTCTGACATAATGGAAAGCAATAGAAGGTGGTGGGAGACGACGGATAGGAGTGCAATGTTGTGGCATGGATTGGAATGTGGTGTATTGTGAAGCAATAGATGGTTTCTGTGTGTTTTGGAAGAGAATGGATCCCTCTTCGACGGAATGAAAGGATTTTCTCGGAATGGAGAGGTGTTTTGTGGAATAAATCGGAATGTGGTGAAATGCGACGCAATGATGGGTGTCTGAGTGGTTTGGAAACGAGTGGAGCCTTCCTTGACGGATTGGAAAGCAATAGAACGAGGTGGAATTTTGCGGAAAGGACTGGAATGTTGTGGGATGGTGTGAAATAGGGTTTAATGTGATGCAATAGAGGGTTCCTGAGAACTTTCTTAGCGAAGGCTGCCTTTTTCACGCAATGGAACACAACAGAACGTTGTGGACTGCTGCAGAATGGAGTGGAATGTTGTGGAATGGAGTGGAATGGGGAGGAATGTGACGCAATTGACAGTTCAGGGTGTTTTGGAAGCGAATGAAGGCTTCTTTGATGGAATGTAACGCAATAGAATGCGGTGGATGTTGTGGAATGGAGTTTAATTTTGTGGAATAAAGTGGAATGGGTGGAAATGTGACGCAATACAGGGTGTCTGAGTGGTTTGGAAACGAACGGGGCCTTCTTTGATGGAATGGAAAGCAATAGGACATGGTGGAATTTTGTGGAAAGGAGCGGAATGTTGTGCGATGGCGTGAAATGCGGTTTAAAGAGAAGCAAAAGATTGCTCCTGAATTGTTTATTAGCGAATGCTGCCTTCTTTGGTGAAATGTGGTGCAAGAAACGTTGTGGAATGTTGCAGAATGGAGTGGAATGTTGTGAATTGGAGTGGAATGGGATGTAATTTGATGCAACAGACGGTTCCTGAGTGGTTCGGAAGTGGATGCTGCCTTCTTTGATGGAGGAGAACGCAACAGAACGTTGTGGAATGTTGTGGAATGTTGTGGAATGGCGTGAAATCGGGTTCAATGTGACACAATAGAGAGTTCCTGAGTTGTTTCCTAGTGAATGCTGCCTTCTTTGACACAATGCTATGCAACAGAACGTTGTGGAATGGAGTGGAATGTCGTGAAATGGAGTGGAGTGGGGCATAATGTGGTGCAATAGAGGGAAGCTGAGCGGTTTAGAGTAGAATGGAGACTTCCTTGATGGAATGGGAAACAATGCAACGTGACGGACTGTTGGATAATGAAGTAGAATGTTGTGGACCGGAGACGAATGGGGTTTAATGTGATGCAGTAGATTTTCCTGAGTGTTTTAAGAGAATGTCTGTGTGTGCATGTGTATGCTCTTGTGGGTTTGATTGGGTTTGAGTGTGTGAGTGTGAGAGGGTGTGAGTGTGTGTGACAGTGTGTGAGTGTGTGTGAGTGTGTATGTGTGTGAGGGGCTCTGTGTGAGTGAAGGAGAGTGTGTTTGTGAGCATGTTGGTTTGAGAGTGGGAACTTGACTCTGAGAGAGTGACTGTGTGTGTTTGACGGGGAATGTGCATGTTAGTGTGGGTGGAAGTGTGTGGCTGTGCAGGTGTGAGTGTGTGTGTGCGAATTGTGTGTTTGAATGTGTGAGAGTGCGTGAGTGTGTGTATGTGAGTGAGAGTGTGTGAGATTGTGTGATTCACGATATGTCTGAGTGGGACTGACTGTGTTAGAGTGTGAGTGTGTCCGTCTATGAGTGTGTGTGTGAGAGTGAGTGTGCACGTGAGTGAGGGGCTGTGTGTGTGTATGCACGTGTGTGTTTCTGTGAGTCTGTGTGTGTGTGAGTGTGTTTGGTTTAGTAGGTGTGTGAGTAGGAGTGAGTGTTTGTGAGTGAGTATACAAGACTTGTGTGATTGTGTGAGATTGCGTGTGTGTCATAGTGTGTGAGTGAGTGTATGTGAGTGGGCGTGTTTCAGAGTGCGTGGGGGTGTTTTTGTGTGTGATTTCGTGAGTGCGTGAGCGAGGTTGCGGGATTGTGTGAGTGTCTGTGTGTTTGTGTGAGTGTGAGTGTGAGGGGAATGGGGTAAAATATGGTACAACAAAGGGTGCCTGAGAGGTTTGAAATGGAAACGAGCCTTCTCTGACATAATGGAAAGCAATAGAAGGTGGTGGGAGACGACGGATAGGAGTGCAATGTTGTGGCATAAATTGGAATGTGGTGTATTGTGAAGCAATAGATGGTTTCTGTGTGTTTTGGAAGAGAATGGATCCCTCTTCGACGGAATGAAAGGATTTTCTCGGAATGGAGAGGTGTTTTGTGGAATAAATTGGAATGTGGTGAAATGCGACGCAATGATGGGTGCCTGAGTGGTTTGGAAACGAGTGGAGCCTTCCTTGACGGATTGGAAAGCAATAGAACGAGGTGGAATTTTGCGGAAAGGACTGGAATGTTGTGGGATGGTGTGAAATAGGGTTTAATGTGATGCAATAGAGGGTTCCTGAGAACTTTCTTAGCGAAGGCTGCCTTTTTCACGCAATGGAACACAACAGAACGTTGTGGACTGCTGCAGAATGGAGTGGAATGTTGTGGAATGGAGTGGAATGGGGAGGAATGTGACGCAATTGACAGTTCAGGGTGTTTTGGAAGCGAATGAAGGCTTCTTTGATGGAATGTAACGCAATAGAAGCCGGTGGATGTTGTGGAATGGAGTTTAATTTTGTGGAATAAAGTGGAATGGGTGGAAATGTGACGCAATACAGGGTGTCTGAGTGGTTTGGAAACGAACGGGGCCTTCTTTGATGGAATGGAAAGCAATAGGACATGGTGGAATTTTGTGGAAAGGAGCGGAATGTTGTGCGATGGCGTGAAATGCGGTTTAAAGAGAAGCAAAAGATTGCTCCTGAATTGTTTATTAGCGAATGCTGCCTTCCTTGGTGAAATGTGGTGCAACAGAACGTTGTGGAATGTTGCAGAATGGAGTGGAATGTTGTGAATTGGAGTGGAATGGGATGTAATTTGATGCAACAGACGGTTCCTGAGTGGTTCGGAAGTGGATGCTGCCTTCTTTGATGGAGGAGAACGCAACAGAACGTTGTGGAATGTTGTGGAATGTTGTGGAATGGCGTGAAATCGGGTTCAATGTGACACAATAGAGGGTTCCTGAGTTGTTTCCTAGCGAATGCTGCCTTCTTTAACACAATGCTATGCAACAGAACGTTGTGGAATGGAGTGGAATGTCGTGAAATGAAGTGGAGTGGGGCATAATGTGGTGCAATAGAGGGAAGCTGAGCGGTTTAGAGTTGAATGGAGACTTCCTTGATGGAATGGGAAACAATGCAACGTGACGGACTGTTGGATAATGAAGTAGAATGTTGTGGACCGGAGACGAATGGGGTTTAATGTGATGCAGTAGATTTTCCTGAGTGTTTTAAGAGAATGTCTGTGTGTGCATGTGTATGCTCTTGTGGGTTTGATTGGGTTTGAGTGTGTGAGTGTGAGAGGGTGTGAGTGTGTGTGTCAGTGTGTGAGTGTGTGTGAGTGTGTATGTGTGTGAGGGGCTCTGTGTGAGTGAAGGAGAGTGTGTTTGTGAGCATGTTGATTTGAGAGTGGGAACTTGACTCTGAGTGAGTGACTGTGTGTGTTTGACGGGGAATGTGCATGTTAGTGTGGGTGGAAGTGTGTGGCTGTGCAGGTGTGAGTGTGTGTGTGCGAATTGTGTGTTTGAATGTGTGAGAGTGCGTGAGTGTGTGTATGTGAGTGAGAGTGTGTGAGATTGTGTGATTCACGATATGTCTGAGTGGGACTGACAGTGTTTGAGTGTGAGTGTGTCCGTCTATGAATGTGTGTGTGAGAGTGAGTGTGCACGTGAGTGAGGGGCTGTGTGTGTGTACGCACGTTTGTGTTTCTGTGAGTCTGTGTGTGTGTGAGTGTGTGAGTGTGTTTGGGTTAGAAGGTGTGTGAGTAGGAGTGAGTGTTTGTGAGTGAGTATACAAGACTTGTGTGATTGTGTGAGATTGCGTGTGTGTCATAGTGTGTGAGTGAGTGTGTGTGAGTGGGCGTGTTTCAGAGTGCGTGGGGGTGTTTTTGTGTGTGATTTCGTGAGTGCGTGAGCGAGGTTGCGGGATTGTGTGAGTGTCTGTGTGTTTGTGTGAGTGTGAGTGTGAGGGGAATGGGGTGAAATATGGTACAACAAAGGGTGCCTGAGAGGTTTGGAATGGAAACGAGCCTTCTCTGACAGAATGGAAAGCAATAGAAGGTGGTGGGAGACGACGGATAGGAGTGCAATGTTGTGGCATGGATTGGAATGTGGTGTATTGTGAAGCAATAGATGGTTTCTGTGTGTTTTGGAAGAGAATGGATCCCTCTTCGACGGAATGAAAGGATTTTCTCAGAATGGAGAGGTGTTTTGTGGAATAAATTGGAATGTGGTGAAATGCGACGCAACGATGGGTGCCTGAGTGGTTTGGAAACGAGTGGAGCCTTCCTTGACGGATTGGAAAGCAATAGAACGAGGTGGAATTTTGCGGAAAGGACTGGAATGTTGTGGGATGGTGTGAAATAGGGTTTAATGTGATGCAATAGAGGGTTCCTGAGAACTTTCTTAGCGAAGGCTGCCTTCTTTCACGCAATGGAACACAACAGAACGTTGTGGACTGCTGCAGAATGGAGTGGAATGTTGTGAAATGGAGTGGAATGGGGAGGAATGTGACGCAATTGACTGTTCAGGGTGTTTTGGAAGCGAATGAAGGCATCTTTGATGGAATGTAATGCAATAGAATGCGGTGGGTGTTGTGGAATGGAGTTTAATTTTGTGGAATAAAGTGGAATGGGTGGAAATTTGACGCAATACAGGGTGTCTGAGTGATTTGGAAACGAACGGGGCCTTCTTTGATGGAATGGAAAGCAATAGGACATGGTGGAATTTTGTGGAAAGGAGCGGAATGTTGTGCGATGGCGTGAAATGCGGTTTAAAGAGAAGCAAAAGATTGCTCCTGAATTGTTTATTAGCGAATGCTGCCTTCTTTGGTGAAATGTGGTGCAACAGAACGTTGTGGAATGTTGCAGAATGGAGTGGAATGTTGTGAATTGGAGTGGAATGGGATGTAATTTGATGCAACAGACGGTTCCTGAGTGGTTCGGAAGTGGATGCTGCCTTCTTTGATGGAGGAGAACGCAAAAGAACGTTGTGGAATGTTGTGGAATGTTGTGGAGTGGCTTGAAATCGGGTTCAATGTGACACAATAGAGAGTTCCTGAGTTGTTTCCTAGCGAATGCTGCCTTCTTTGACGCAATGCTATGCAACAGAACGTTGTGGAATGGAGTGGAATGTCGTGAAATGGAGTGGAGTGGGGCATAATGTGGTGCAATAGAGGGAAGCTGAGCGGTTTAGAGTTGAATGGAGACTTCCTTGATGGAATGGGAAACAATGCAACGTGACGGACTGTTGGATAATGAAGTAGAATGTTGTGGACCGGAGACGAATGGGGTTTAATGTGATGCAGTAGATTTTCCTGAGTGTTTTAAGAGAATGTCTGTGTGTGCATGTGTATGCTCTTGTGGGTTTGATTGGGTTTGAGTGTGTGAGTGTGAGAGGGTGTGAGTGTGTGTGACAGTGTGTGAGTGTGTATGTGTGTGAGGGGCTCTGTGTGAGTGAAGGAGAGTGTGTTTGTGAGCATGTTGGTTTGAGAGTGGGAACTTGACTCTGAGTGAGTGACTGTGTGTGTTTGACGGGGAATGTGCATGTTAGTGTGGGTGGAAGTGTGTGGCTGTGCAGGTGTGAGTGTGTGTGTGCGAATTGTGTGTTTGAATGTGTGAGAGTGCGTGAGTGTGTGTATGTGAGTGAGAGTGTGTGAGATTGTGTGATTCACGATATGTCTGAGTGGGACTGACAGTGTTTGAGTGTGAGTGTGTCCGTCTATGAATGTGTGTGTGAGAGTGAGTGTGCACGTGAGTGAGGGGCTGTGTGTGTGTACGCACGTTTGTGTTTCTGTGAGTCTGTGTGTGTGTGAGTGTGTGAGTGTGTTTGGGTTAGAAGGTGTGTGAGTAGGAGTGAGTGTTTGTGAGTGAGTATACAAGACTTGTGTGATTGTGTGAGATTGCGTGTGTGTCATAGTGTGTGAGTGAGTGTGTGTGAGTGGGCGTGTTTCAGAGTGCGTGGGGGTGTTTTTGTGTGTGATTTCGTGAGTGCGTGAGCGAGGTTGCGGGATTGTGTGAGTGTCTGTGTGTTTGTGTGAGTGTGAGTGTGAGGGGAATGGGGTGAAATATGGTACAACAAAGGGTGCCTGAGAGGTTTGGAATGGAAACGAGCCTTCTCTGACAGAATGGAAAGCAATAGAAGGTGGTGGGAGACGACGGATAGGAGTGCAATGTTGTGGCATGGATTGGAATGTGGTGTATTGTGAAGCAATAGATGGTTTCTGTGTGTTTTGGAAGAGAATGGATCCCTCTTCGACGGAATGAAAGGATTTTCTCAGAATGGAGAGGTGTTTTGTGGAATAAATTGGAATGTGGTGAAATGCGACGCAACGATGGGTGCCTGAGTGGTTTGGAAACGAGTGGAGCCTTCCTTGACGGATTGGAAAGCAATAGAACGAGGTGGAATTTTGCGGAAAGGACTGGAATGTTGTGGGATGGTGTGAAATAGGGTTTAATGTGATGCAATAGAGGGTTCCTGAGAACTTTCTTAGCGAAGGCTGCCTTCTTTCACGCAATGGAACACAACAGAACGTTGTGGACTGCTGCAGAATGGAGTGGAATGTTGTGAAATGGAGTGGAATGGGGAGGAATGTGACGCAATTGACTGTTCAGGGTGTTTTGGAAGCGAATGAAGGCATCTTTGATGGAATGTAATGCAATAGAATGCGGTGGGTGTTGTGGAATGGAGTTTAATTTTGTGGAATAAAGTGGAATGGGTGGAAATTTGACGCAATACAGGGTGTCTGAGTGATTTGGAAACGAACGGGGCCTTCTTTGATGGAATGGAAAGCAATAGGACATGGTGGAATTTTGTGGAAAGGAGCGGAATGTTGTGCGATGGCGTGAAATGCGGTTTAAAGAGAAGCAAAAGATTGCTCCTGAATTGTTTATTAGCGAATGCTGCCTTCTTTGGTGAAATGTGGTGCAACAGAACGTTGTGGAATGTTGCAGAATGGAGTGGAATGTTGTGAATTGGAGTGGAATGGGATGTAATTTGATGCAACAGACGGTTCCTGAGTGGTTCGGAAGTGGATGCTGCCTTCTTTGATGGAGGAGAACGCAAAAGAACGTTGTGGAATGTTGTGGAATGTTGTGGAGTGGCTTGAAATCGGGTTCAATGTGACACAATAGAGAGTTCCTGAGTTGTTTCCTAGCGAATGCTGCCTTCTTTGACGCAATGCTATGCAACAGAACGTTGTGGAATGGAGTGGAATGTCGTGAAATGGAGTGGAGTGGGGCATAATGTGGTGCAATAGAGGGAAGCTGAGCGGTTTAGAGTTGAATGGAGACTTCCTTGATGGAATGGGAAACAATGCAACGTGACGGACTGTTGGATAATGAAGTAGAATGTTGTGGACCGGAGACGAATGGGGTTTAATGTGATGCAGTAGATTTTCCTGAGTGTTTTAAGAGAATGTCTGTGTGTGCATGTGTATGCTCTTGTGGGTTTGATTGGGTTTGAGTGTGTGAGTGTGAGAGGGTGTGAGTGTGTGTGACAGTGTGTGAGTGTGTATGTGTGTGAGGGGCTCTGTGTGAGTGAAGGAGAGTGTGTTTGTGAGCATGTTGGTTTGAGAGTGGGAACTTGACTCTGAGTGAGTGACTGTGTGTGTTTGACGGGGAATGTGCATGTTAGTGTGGGTGGAAGTGTGTGGCTGTGCAGGTGTGAGTGTGTGTGTGCGAATTGTGTGTTTGAATGTGTGAGAGTGCGTGAGTGTGTGTATGTGAGTGAGAGTGTGTGAGATTGTGTGATTCACGATATGTCTGAGTGGGACTGACAGTGTTTGAGTGTGAGTGTGTCCGTCTATGAGTGTGTGTGTGAGAGTGAGTGTGCACGTGAGTGAGGGGCTGTGTGTGTGTACGCACGTTTGTGTTTCTGTGAGTCTGTGTGTGTGTGAGTGTGTGAGTGTGTTTGGGTTAGAAGGTGTGTGAGTAGGAGTGAGTGTTTGTGAGTGAGTATACAAGACTTGTGTGATTGTGTGAGATTGCGTGTGTGTCATAGTGTGTGAGTGAGTGTGTGTGAGTGGGCGTGTTTCAGAGTGCGTGGGGGTGTTTTTGTGTGTGATTTCGTGAGTGCGTGAGCGAGGTTGCGGGATTGTGTGAGTGTCTGTGTGTTTGTGTGAGTGTGAGTGTGAGGGGAATGGGGTGAAATATGGTACAACAAAGGGTGCCTGAGAGGTTTGGAATGGAAACGAGCCTTCTCTGACAGAATGGAAAGCAATAGAAGGTGGTGGGAGACGACGGATAGGAGTGCAATGTTGTGGCATGGATTGGAATGTGGTGTATTGTGAAGCAATAGATGGTTTCTGTGTGTTTTGGAAGAGAATGGATCCCTCTTCGACGGAATGAAAGGATTTTCTCAGAATGGAGAGGTGTTTTGTGGAATAAATTGGAATGTGGTGAAATGCGACGCAACGATGGGTGCCTGAGTGGTTTGGAAACGAGTGGAGCCTTCCTTGACGGATTGGAAAGCAATAGAACGAGGTGGAATTTTGCGGAAAGGACTGGAATGTTGTGGGATGGTGTGAAATAGGGTTTAATGTGATGCAATAGAGGGTTCCTGAGAACTTTCTTAGCGAAGGCTGCCTTTTTCACGCAATGGAACACAACAGAACGTTGTGGACTGCTGCAGAATGGAGTGGAATGTTGTGGAATGGAGTGGAATGGGGAGGAATGTGACGCAATTGACAGTTCAGGGTGTTTTGGAAGCGAATGAAGGCTTCTTTGATGGAATGTAACGCAATAGAATGCGGTGGATGTTGTGGAATGGAGTTTAATTTTGTGGAATAAAGTGGAATGGGTGGAAATGTGACGCAATACAGGGTGTCTGAGTGGTTTGGAAACGAACGGGGCCTTCTTTGATGGAATGGAAAGCAATAGGACATGGTGGAATTTTGTGGAAAGGAGCGGAATGTTGTGCGATGGCGTGAAATGCGGTTTAAAGAGAAGCAAAAGATTGCTCCTGAATTGTTTATTAGCGAATGCTGCCTTCTTTGGTGAAATGTGGTGCAACAGAACGTTGTGGAATGTTGCAGAATGGAGTGGAATGTTGTGAATTGGAGTGGAATGGGATGTAATTTGATGCAACAGACGGTTCCTGAGTGGTTCGGAAGTGGATGCTGCCTTCTTTGATGGAGGAGAACGCAACAGAACGTTGTGGAATGTTGTGGAATGTTGTGGAATGGCGTGAAATCGGGTTCAATGTGACACAATAGAGAGTTCCTGAGTTGTTTCCTAGCGAACGCTGCCTTCTTTGACACAATGCTATGCAACAGAACGTTGTGGAATGGAGTGGAATGTCGTGAAATGGAGTGGAGTGGGGCATAATGTGGTGCAATAGAGGGAAGCTGAGCGGTTTAGAGTAGAATGGAGACTTCCTTGATGGAATGGGAAACAATGCAACGTGACGGACTGTTGGATAATGAAGTAGAATGTTGTGGACCGGAGACGAATGGGGTTTAATGTGATGCAGTAGATTTTCCTGAGTGTTTTAAGAGAATGTCTGTGTTTGCATGTGTATGCTCTTGTGGGTTTGATTGGGTTTGAGTGTGTGAGTGTGAGAGGGTGTGAGTGTGTGTGACAGTGTGTGAGTGTGTGTGAGTGTGTATGTGTGTGAGGGGCTCTGTGTGAGTGAAGGAGAGTGTGTTTGTGAGCATGTTGGTTTGAGAGTGGGAACTTGACTCTGAGTGAGTGACTGTGTGTGTTTGACGGGGAATGTGCATGTTAGTGTGGGTGGAAGTGTGTGGCTGTGCAGGTGTGAGTGTGTGTGTGCGAATTGTGTGTTTGAATGTGTGAGAGTGCGTGAGTGTGTGTATGTGAGTGAGAGTGTGTGAGATTGTGTGATTCACGATTTGTCTGAGTGGGACTGACTGTGTTTGAGTGTGAGTGTGTCCGTCTTTGAGTGTGTTGTGAGAGTGAGTGTGCACGTGAGTGAGGGGCTGTGTGTGTGTATGCACGTGTGTGTTTCTGTGAGTCTGTGTGTGTGTGAGTGTGTTTGGGGTAGTAGGTGAGTGAGTAGGAGTGAGTGTTTGTGAGTGAGTATACAAGACTTGTGTGATTGTGTGAGATTGCGTGTGTGTCATAGTGTGTGGGTGAGTGTGTGTGAGTGGGCGTGTTTCAGAGTGCGTGGGGGTGTTTTTGTGTGTGATTTCGTGAGTGCGTGAGCGAGGTTGCGGGATTGTGTGAGTGTCTGTGTGTTTGTGTGAGTGTGAGTGTGAGGGGAATGGGGTGAAATATGGTACAACAAAGGGTGCCTGAGAGGTTTGGAATGGAAACGAGCCTTCTCTGACAGAATGGAAAGCAATAGAAGGTGGTGGGAGACGACGGATAGGAGTGCAATGTTGTGGCATGGATTGTAATGTGGTGTATTGTGAAGCAATAGATGGTTTCTGTGTGTTTTGGAAGAGAATGGATCCCTCTTCGACAGAATGAAAGGTTTTTCTCGGAATGGAGAGGTGTTTTGTGGAATAAATTGGAATGTGGTGAAATGCGACGCAATGATGGGTGCCTGAGTGCTTTGGAAACGAGTGGAGCCTTCCTTGTTGGATTGGAAAGCAAGAGAACGAGGTGGAATTTTGCGGAAAGGACTGGAATGTTGTGGGATGGTGTGAAATAGTGTTTAATGTGATGCAATAGAGGGTTCCTGAGAACTTTCTTAGCGAAGGCTGCCTTTTTCACGCAATGGAACACAGCAGAACGTTGTGGACTGCTGCAGAATGGAGTGGAATGTTGTGGAATGGAGTGGAATGGGGAGGAATGTGACGCAATTGACAGTTCAGGGTGTTTTGGAAGCGAATGAAGGCTTCTTTGATGGAATGTAACGCAATAGAATGCGGTGGATGTTGTGGAATGGAGTTTAATTTTGTGGAATAACGTGGAATGGGCGGAAATGTGACGGAATACAGGGTGTCTGAGTGGTTTGGAAACGAACGGGGCCTTCTTTGATGGAATGGAAAGCAATAGGACATGGTGGAATTTTGTGGAAAGGAGCGGAATGTTGTGCGATGGCGTGAAATGCGGTTTAAAGAGAAGCAAAAGATTGCTCCTGAATTGTTTATTAGCGAATGCTGCCTTCTTTGTTGAAATGTGGTGCAAGAAACGTTGTGGAATGTTGCAGAATGGAGTGGAATGTTGTGAATTGGAGTGGAATGGGATGTAATTTGATGCAACAGACGGTTCCTGAGTGGTTCGGAAGTGGATGCTGCCTTCTTTGATGGAGGAGAACGCAACAGAACGTTGTGGAATGTTGTGGAATGTTGTGGAATGGCGTGAAATCGGGTTCAATGTGACACAATAGAGAGTTCCTGAGTTGTTTCCTAGCGAATGCTGCCTTCTTTGACACAATGCTATGCAACAGAACGTTGTGGAATGGAGTGGAATGTCGTGAAATGGAGTGGAGTGGGGCATAATGTGGTGCAATAGAGGGAAGCTGAGCGGTTTAGAGTAGAATGGAGACTTCCTTGATGGAATGGGAAACAATGCAACGTGACGGACTGTTGGATAATGAAGTAGAATGTTGTGGACCGGAGACGAATGGGGTTTAATGTGATGCAGTAGATTTTCCTGAGTGTTTTAAGAGAATGTCTGTGTGTGCATGTGTATGCTCTTGTGGGTTTGATTGGGTTTGAGTGTGTGAGTGTGAGAGGGTGTGAGTGTGTGTGACAGTGTGTGAGTGTGTGTGAGTGTGTATGTGTGTGAGGGGCTCTGTGTGAGTGAAGGAGAGTGTGTTTGTGAGCATGTTGGTTTGAGAGTGGGAACTTGACTCTGAGAGAGTGACTGTGTGTGTTTGACGGGGAATGTGCATGTTAGTGTGGGTGGAAGTGTGTGGCTGTGCAGGTGTGAGTGTGTGTGTGCGAATTGTGTGTTTGAATGTGTGAGAGTGCGTGAGTGTGTGTATGTGAGTGAGAGTGTGTGAGATTGTGTGATTCACGATATGTCTGAGTGGGACTGACTGTGTTAGAGTGTGAGTGTGTCCGTCTATGAGTGTGTGTGTGAGAGTGAGTGTGCACGTGAGTGAGGGGCTGTGTGTGTGTATGCACGTGTGTGTTTCTGTGAGTCTGTGTGTGTGTGAGTGTGTTTGGTTTAGTAGGTGTGTGAGTAGGAGTGAGTGTTTGTGAGTGAGTATACAAGACTTGTGTGATTGTGTGAGATTGCGTGTGTGTCAGAGTGTGTGTGTGAGTGTATGTGAGTGGGCGTGTTTCAGAGTGCGTGGGGGTGTTTTTGTGTGTGATTTCGTGAGTGCGTGAGCGAGGTTGCGGCATTGTGTGAGTGTCTGTGTGTTTGTGTGAGTGTGAGTGTGAGGGGAATGGTGTAAAATATGGTACAACAAAGGGTGCCTGAGAGGTTTGAAATGGAAACGAGCCTTCTCTGACATAATGGAAAGCAATAGAAGGTGGTGGGAGACGACGGATAGGAGTGCAATGTTGTGGCATAAATTGGAATGTGGTGTATTGTGAAGCAATAGATGGTTTCTGTGTGTTTTGGAAGAGAATGGATCCCTCTTCGACGGAATGAAAGGATTTTCTCGGAATGGAGAGGTGTTTTGTGGAATAAATTGGAATGTGGTGAAATGCGACGCAATGATGGGTGCCTGAGTGGTTTGGAAACGAGTGGAGCCTTCCTTGACGGATTGGAAAGCAATAGAACGAGGTGGAATTTTGCGGAAAGGACTGGAATGTTGTGGGATGGTGTGAAATAGGGTTTAATGTGATGCAATAGAGGGTTCCTGAGAACTTTCTTAGCGAAGGCTGCCTTTTTCACGCAATGGAACACAACAGAACGTTGTGGACTGCTGAAGAATGGAGTGGAATGTTGTGGAATGGAGTGGAATGGGGAGGAATGTGACGCAATTGACAGTTCAGGGTGTTTTGGAAGCGAATGAAGGCTTCTTTGATGGAATGTAACGCAATAGAAGCCGGTGGATGTTGTGGAATGGAGTTTAATTTTGTGGAATAAAGTGGAATGGGTGGAAATGTGATGCAATACAGGGTGTCTGAGTGGTTTGGAAACGAACGGGGCCTTCTTTGATGGAATGGAAAGCAATAGGACATGGTGGAATTTTGTGGAAAGGAGCGGAATGTTGTGGGATGGCGTGAAATGCGGTTTAAAGAGAAGCAAAAGATTGCTCCTGAATTGTTTATTAGCGAATGCTGCCTTCTTTGGTGAAATGTGGTGCAACAGAACGTTGTGGAATGTTGCAGAATGGAGTGGAATGTTGTGAATTGGAGTGGAATGGGATGTAATTTGATGCAACAGACGGTTCCTGAGTGGTTCGGAAGTGGATGCTGCCTTCTTTGATGGAGGAGAACGCAACAGAACGTTGTGGAATGTTGTGGAATGTTGTGGAATGGCGTGAAATCGGGTTCAATGTGACACAATAGAGAGTTCCTGAGTTGTTTCCTAGCGAATGCTGCCTTCTTTAACACAATGCTATGCAACAGAACGTTGTGGAATGGAGTGGAATGTCGTGAAATGAAGTGGAGTGGGGCATAATGTGGTGCAATAGAGGGAAGCAGAGCGGTTTAGAGTAGAATGGAGACTTCCTTGATGGAATGGGAAACAATGCAACGTGACGGACTGTTGGATAATGAAGTAGAATGTTGTGGACCGGAGACGAATGGGGTTTAATGTGATGCAGTAGATTTTCCTGAGTGTTTTAAGAGAATGTCTGTGTGTGCATGTGTATGCTCTTGTGGGTTTGATTGGGTTTGAGTGTGTGAGTGTGAGAGGTTGTGAGTGTGTGTGACAGTGTGTGAGTGTGTGTGAGTGTGTATGTGTGTGAGGGGCTCTGTGTGAGTGAAGGAGAGTGTGTTTGTGAGCATGTTGGTTTGAGAGTGGGAACTTGACTCTGAGAGAGTGACTGTGTGTGTTTGACGGGGAGTGTGCATGTTAGTGTGGGTGGAACTGTGTGGCTGTGCAGGTGTGAGTGTGTGTGTGCGAATTGTGTGTTTGAATGTGTGAGAGTGCGTGAGTGTGTGTATGTGAGTGAGAGTGTGTGAGATTGTGTGATTCACGATATGTCTGAGTGGGACTGACTGTGTTAGAGTGTGAGTGTGTCCGTCTATGAGTGTGTGTGTGAGAGTGAGTGTGCACGTGAGTGAGGGGCTGTGTGTTTGTATGCACGTGTGTGTTTCTGTGAGTCTGTGTGTGTGTGAGTGTGTTTGGTTTAGTAGGTGTGTGAGTAGGAGTGAGTGTTTGTGAGTGAGTATACAAGACTTGTGTGATTGTGTGAGATTGCGTGTGTGTCATAGTGTGTGAGTGAGTGTGTGTGAGTGGGCGTGTTTCAGTGTGCGTGGGGGTGTTTTTGTGTGTGATTTCGTGAGTGCGTGAGCGAGGTTGCGGGATTGTGTGAGTGTCTGTGTGTTTGTGTGAGTGTGAGTGTGAGATGAATGGTGTAAAATATGGTACAACCAAGGGTGCCTGAGAGGTTTGAAATGGAAACGAGCCTTCTC
The DNA here is from genome assembly GCF_040802235.1 of Manis javanica. NCBI lineage: Eukaryota > Metazoa > Chordata > Mammalia > Pholidota > Manidae > Manis > Manis javanica. Next base: position 76,773,786 of record NC_133163.1, read on the forward strand.
TGACATAATGGAAAGCAATAGAAGGTGGTGGGAGACGACGGATAGGAGTGCAATGTTGTGGCATAAATTGGAATGTGGTGTATTGTGAAGCAATAGATGGTTTCTGTGTGTTTTGGAAGAGAATGGATCCCTCTTCGACGGAATGAAAGGATTTTCTCGGAATGGAGAGGTGTTTTGTGGAATAAATTGGAATGTGGTGAAATGCGACGCAATGATGGGTGCCTGAGTGGTTTGGAAACGAGTGGAGCCTTCCTTTACGGATTGGAAAGCAATAGAACGAGGTGGAATTTTGCGGAAAGGACTGGAATGTTGTGGGATGGTGTGAAATAGGGTTTAATGTGATGCAATAGAGGGTTCCTGAGAACTTTCTTAGCGAAGGCTGCCTTTTTCACGCAATGGAACACAACAGAACGTTGTGGACTGCTGCAGAATGGAGTGGAATGTTGTGGAATGGAGTGGAATGGGGAGGAATGTGACGCAATTGACAGTTCAGGGTGTTTTGGAAGCGAATGAAGGCTTCTTTGATGGAATGTAACGCAATAGAATGCGGTGGATGTTGTGGAATGGAGTTTAATTTTGTGGAATAAAGTGGAATGGGTGGAAATGTGACGCAATACAGGGTGTCTGAGTGGTTTGGAAACGAACGGGGCCTTCTTTGATGGAATGGAAAGCAATAGGACATGGTGGAATTTTGTGGAAAACAGCGGAATGTTGTGGGATGGCGTGAAATGCGGTTTAAAGAGAAGCAAAAGATTGCTCCTGAATTGTTTATTAGCGAATGCTGCCTTCTTTGGTGAAATGTGGTGCAACAGAACGTTGTGGTATGTTGCAGAATGGAGTGGAATGTTGTGAATTGGAGTGGAATGGGATGTAATTTGATGCAACAGACGGTTCCTGAGTGGTTCGGAAGTGGATGCTGCCTTCTTTGATGGAGGAGAACGCAACAGAACGTTGTGGAATGTTGTGGAATGTTGTGGAATGGCGTGAAATCGGGTTCAATGTGACACAATAGAGAGTTCCTGAGTTGTTTCCTAGCGAGTGCTGCCTTCTTTAACACAATGCTATGCAACAGAACGTTGTGGAATGGAGTGGAATGTCGTGAAATGAAGTGGAGTGGGGCATAATGTGGTGCAATAGAGGGAAGCAGAGCGGTTTAGAGTAGAATGGAGACTTCCTTGATGGAATGGGAAACAATGCAACGTGACGGACTGTTGGATAATGAAGTAGAATGTTGTGGACCGGAGACGAATGGGGTTTAATGTGATGCAGTAGATTTTCCTGAGTGTTTTAAGAGAATGTCTGTGTGTGCATGTGTATGCTCTTGTGGGTTTGATTGGGTTTGAGTGTGTGAGTGTGAGAGGGTGTGAGTGTGTGTGACAGTGTGTGAGTGTGTGTGAGTGTGTATGTGTGTGAGGGGCTCTGTGTGAGTGAAGGAGAGTGTGTTTGTGAGCATGTTGGTTTGAGAGTGGGAACTTGACTCTGAGTGAGTGACTGTGTGTGTTTGACGGGGAATGTGCATGTTAGTGTGGGTGGAAGTGTGTGGCTGTGCAGGTGTGAGTGTGTGTGTGCGAATTGTGTGTTTGAATGTGTGAGAGTGCGTGAGTGTGTGTATGTGAGTGAGAGTGTGTGAGATTGTGTGATTCACGATATGTCTGAGTGGGACTGACTGTGTTTGAGTGTGAGTGTGTCCGTCTATGAGTGTGTGTGTGAGAGTGAGTGTGCACGTGAGTGAGGGGCTGTGTGTGTGTATGCACGTGTGTGTTTCTGTGAGTCTGTGTGTGTGTGAGTGTGTTTGGGTTAGTAGGTGAGTGAGTAGGAGTGAGTGTTTGTGAGTGAGTATACAAGACTTGTGTGATTGTGTGAGATTGCGTGTGTGTCATAGTGTGTGAGTGAGTGTGTGTGAGTGGGCGTGTTTCAGAGTGCGTGGGGGTGTTTTTGTGTGTGATTTCGTGAGTGCGTGAGCGAGGTTGCGGGATTGTGTGAGTGTCTGTGTGTTTGTGTGAGTGTGAGTGTGAGGGGAATGGTGTAAAATATGGTACAACCAAGGGTGCCTGAGAGGTTTGAAATGGAAACGAGCCTTCTCTGACATAATGGAAAGCAATAGAAGGTGGTGGGAGACGACGGATAGGAGTGCAATGTTGTGGCATGGATTGGAATGTGGTGTATTGTGAAGCAATAGATGGTTTCTGTGTGTTTTGGAAGAGAATGGATCCCTCTTCGACGGAATGAAAGGATTTTCTCGGAATGGAGAGGTGTTTTGTGGAATAAATTGGAATGTGGTGAAATGCGACGCAATGATGGGTGCCTGAGTGGTTTGGAAACGAGTGGAGCCTTCCTTGACGGATTGGAAAGCAATAGAACGAGGTGGAATTTTGCGGAAAGGACTGGAATGTTGTGGGATGGTGTGAAATAGGGTTTAATGTGATGCAATAGAGGGTTCCTGAGAACTTTCTTAGCGAAGGCTGCCTTTTTCACGCAATGGAACACAACAGAACGTTGTGGACTGCTGAAGAATGGAGTGGAATGTTGTGGAATGGAGTGGAATGGGGAGGAATGTGACGCAATTGACAGTTCAGGGTGTTTTGGAAGCGAATGAAGGCTTCTTTGATGGAATGTAACGCAATAGAAGCCGGTGGATGTTGTGGAATGGAGTTTAATTTTGTGGAATAAAGTGGAATGGGTGGAAATGTGACGCAATACAGGGTGTCTGAGTGGTTTGGAAACGAACGGGGCCTTCTTTGATGGAATGGAAAGCAATAGGACATGGTGGAATTTTGTGGAAAACAGCGGAATGTTGTGGGATGGCGTGAAATGCGGTTTAAAGAGAAGCAAAAGATTGCTCCTGAATTGTTTATTAGCGAATGCTGCCTTCTTTGGTGAAATGTGGTGCAACAGAACGTTGTGGTATGTTGCAGAATGGAGTGGAATGTTGTGAATTGGAGTGGAATGGGATGTAATTTGATGCAACAGACGGTTCCTGAGTGGTTCGGAAGTGGATGCTGCCTTCTTTGATGGAGGAGAACGCAACAGAACGTTGTGGAATGTTGTGGAATGTTGTGGAATGGCGTGAAATCGGGTTCAATGTGACACAATAGAGAGTTCCTGAGTTGTTTCCTAGCGAATGCTGCCTTCTTTAACACAATGCTATGCAACAGAACGTTGTGGAATGGAGTGGAATGTCGTGAAATGAAGTGGAGTGGGGCATAATGTGGTGCAATAGAGGGAAGCAGAGCGGTTTAGAGTAGAATGGAGACTTCCTTGATGGAATGGGAAACAATGCAACGTGACGGACTGTTGGATAATGAAGTAGAATGTTGTGGACCGGAGACGAATGGGGTTTAATGTGATGCAGTAGATTTTCCTGAGTGTTTTAAGAGAATGTCTGTGTGTGCATGTGTATGCTCTTGTGGGTTTGATTGGGTTTGAGTGTGTGAGTGTGAGAGGTTGTGAGTGTGTGTGACAGTGTGTGAGTGTGTGTGAGTGTGTATGTGTGTGAGGGGCTCTGTGTGAGTGAAGGAGAGTGTGTTTGTGAGCATGTTGGTTTGAGAGTGGGAACTTGACTCTGAGTGACTGACTGTGTGTGTTTGACGGGGAATGTGCATGTTAGTGTGGGTGGAAGTGTGTGGCTGTGCAGGTGTGAGTGTGTGTGTGCGAATTGTGTGTTTGAATGTGTGAGAGTGCGTGAGTGTGTGTATGTGAGTGAGAGTGTGTGAGATTGTGTGATTCACGATATGTCTGAGTGGGACTGACTGTGTTTGAGTGTGAGTGTGTCCGTCTATGAGTGTGTGTGTGAGAGTGAGTGTGCACGTGAGTGAGGGGCTGTGTGTGTGTATGCACGTGTGTGTTTCTGTGAGTCTGTGTGTGTGTGAGTGTGTTTGGGTTAGTAGGTGAGTGAGTAGGAGTGAGTGTTTGTGAGTGAGTATACAAGACTTGTGTGATTGTGTGAGATTGCGTGTGTGTCATAGTGTGTGAGTGAGTGTGTGTGAGTGGGCGTGTTTCAGAGTGCGTGGGGGTGTTTTTGTGTGTGATTTCGTGAGTGCGTGAGTGAGGTTGCGGGATTGTGTGAGTGTCTGTGTGTTTGTGTGAGTGTGAGTGTGAGGGGAATGGTGTAAAATATGGTACAACCAAGGGTGCCTGAGAGGTTTGAAATGGAAACGAGCCTTCTCTGACATAATGGAAAGCAATAGAAGGTGGTGGGAGACGACGGATAGGAGTGCAATGTTGTGGCATGGATTGGAATGTGGTGTATTGTGAAGCAATAGATGGTTTCTGTGTGTTTTGGAAGAGAATGGATCCCTCTTCGACGGAATGAAAGGATTTTCTCGGAATGGAGAGGTGTTTTGTGGAATAAATTGGAATGTGGTGAAATGCGATGCAATGATGGGTGTCTGAGTGGTTTGGAAACGAGTGGAGCCTTCCTTGACGGATTGGAAAGCAATAGAACGAGGTGGAATTTTGCGGAAAGGACTGGAATGTTGTGGGATGGTGTGTAATAGGGTTTAATGTGATACAATAGAGGGTTCCTGAGAACTTTCTTAGCGAAGGCTGCCTTTTTCACGCAATGGAACACAACAGAACGTTGTGGACTGCTGCAGAATGGAGTGGAATGTTGTGGAATGGAGTGGAATGGGGAGGAATGTGACGCAATTGACAGTTCAGGGTGTTTTGGAAGCGAATGAAGGCTTCTTTGATGGAATGTAACGCAATAGAATGCGGTGGATGTTGTGGAATGGAGTTTAATTTTGTGGAATAAAGTGGAATGGGTGGAAATGTGACGCAATACAGGGTGTCTGAGTGGTTTGGAAACGAACGGGGCCTTCTTTGATGGAATGGAAAGCAATAGGACATGGTGGAATTTTGTAGAATGGAGCGGAATGTTGTGCGATGGCGTGAAATGCGGTTTAAAGAGAAGCAAAAGATTGCTCCTGAATTGTTTATTAGCGAATGCTGCCTTCTTTGGTGAAATGTGGTGCAACAGAACGTTGTGGAATGTTGCAGAATGGAGTGGAATGTTGTGAATTGGAGTGGAATGGGATGTAATTTGATGCAACAGACGGTTCCTGAGTGGTTCGGAAGTGGATGCTGCCTTCTTTGATGGAGGAGAACGCAACAGAACGTTGTGGAATGTTGTGGAATGTTGTGGAATGGCGTGAAATCGGGTTCAATGTGACACAATAGAGAGTTCCTGAGTTGTTTCCTAGCGAATGCTGCCTTCTTTGACGCAATGCTATGCAACAGAACGTTGTGGAATGGAGTGGAATGTCGTGAAATGGAGTGGAGTGGGGCATAATGTGGTGCAATAGAGGGAAGCTGAGCGGTTTAGAGTAGAATGGAGACTTCCTTGATGGAATGGGAAACAATGCAACGTGACGGACTGTTGGATAATGAAGTAGAATGTTGTGGACCGGAGACAAATGGGGTTTAATGTGATGCAGTAGATTTTCCTGAGTGTTTTAAGAGAATGTCTGTGTGTGCATGTGTAGGCTCTTGTGGGTTTGATTGGGTTTGAGTGTGTGAGTGTGAGAGGGTGTGAGTGTGTGTGACAGTGTGTGAGTGTGTGTGAGTGTGTATGTGTGTGAGGGGCTCTGTGTTAGTGAAGGAGAGTGTGTTTGTGAGCATGTTGGTTTGAGAGTGGGAACTTGACTCTGAGTGAGTGACTGTGTGTGTTTGACGGGGAATGTGCATGTTAGTGTGGGTGGAAGTGTGTGGCTGTGCAGGTGTGAGTGTGTGTGTGCGAATTGTGTGTTTGAATGTGTGAGAGTGCGTGAGTGTGTGTATGTGAGTGAGAGTGTGTGAGATTGTGTGATTCACGATATGTCTGAGTGGGACTGACTGTGTTTGAGTGTGAGTGTGTCCGTTTATGAGTGTGTGTGTGAGAGTGAGTGTGCACGTGAGCGAGGGGCTGTGTGTGTGTATGCAGGTGTGTGTTTCTGTTAGTCTGTGTGTGTGTGAGTGTGTTTGGGTTAGTAGGTGAGTGAGTAGGAGTGAGTGTTTGTGAGTGAGTATACAAGACTTGTGTGATTGTGTGAGATTGCGTGTGTGTCATAGTGTGTGAGTGAGTGTGTGTGAGTGGGCGTGTTTCAGAGTGCGTGGGGGTGTTTTTGTGTGTGATTTCATGAGTGCGTGAGCGAGGTTGCGGGATTGTGTGAGTGTCTGTGTGTTTGTGTGAGTGTGAGTGTGAGGGGAATGGGGTGAAATATGGTACAACAAAGGGTGCCTGAGAGGTTCGAAATGGAAACGAGCCTTCTCTGACATAATGGAAAGCAATAGAAGGTGGTGGGAGACGACGGATAGGAGTGCAATGTTGTGGCATGGATTGGAATGTGGTGTATTGTGAAGCAATAGATGGTTTCTGTGTGTTTTGGAAGAGAATGGATCCCTCTTCGACGGAATGAAAGGATTTTCTCGGAATGGAGAGGTGTTTTGTGGAATAAATTGGAATGTGGTGAAATGAGACGCAATGATGGGTGTCTGAGTGGTTTGGAAAAGAGTGGAGCCTTCCTTGACGGATTGGGAAGCAATAGAAAGAGGTGGAATTTTGCGGAAAGGACTGGAATGTTGTGGGATGGTGGGAAATAGGGTTTAATGTCATGCAATAGAGGGTTCCTGAGAACTTTCTTAGCGAAGGCTGCCTTTTTCACGCAATGGAACACAACAGAACGTTGTGGACTGCTGCAGAATGGAGTGGAATGTTGTGGAATGGAGTGGAATGGGGAGGAATGTGACGCAATTGACAGTTCAGGGTGTTTTGGAAGCGAATGAAGGCTTCTTTGATGGAATGTAACGCAATAGAATGCGGTGGATGTTGTGGAATGGAGTTTAATTTTGTGGAATAAAGTGGAATGGGTGGAAATGTGACGCAATACAGGGTGTCTGAGTGGTTTGGAAACGAACGGGGCCTTCTTTGATGGAATGGAAAGCAATAGGACATGGTGGAATTTTGTGGAATGGAGCTGAATGTTGTGCGATGGCGTGAAATGCGGTTTAAAGAGTAGAAAAGATTGCTCCTGAATTGTTTATTAGCGAATGCTGCCTTCTTTGGTGAAATGTGGTGCAACAGAACGTTGTGGAATGTTGCAGAATGGAGTGGAATTTTGTGAATTGGAGTGGAATGGGATGTAATTTGATACAACAGACGGTTCCTGAGTGGTTCGGAAGTGGATGCTGCCTTCTTTGATGGAGGAGAACGCAACAGAACGATGTGGAATGTTGTGGAATGTTGTGGAATGGCGTGAAATCGGGTTCAATGTGACACAATAGAGAGTTCCTGAGTTGTTTCCTAGCGAATGCTGCCTTCTTTGACACAATGCTATGCAACAGAACGTTGTGGAATGGAGTGGAATGTCGTGAAATGTAGTGGAGTGGGGCACAATGTGGTGCAATAGAGGGAAGCTGAGCGGTTTAGAGTAGAATGGAGACTTCCTTGATGGAATGGGAAACAATGCAACGTGACGGACTGTTGGATAATGAAGTAGAATGTTGTGGACCGGAGACGAATGGGGTTTAATGTGATGCAGTAGATTTTCCTGAGTGTTTTAAGAGAATGTCTGTGTTTGCATGTGTATGCTCTTGTGGGTTTGATTGGGTTTGAGTGTGTGAGTGTGAGAGGGTGTGAGTGTGTGTGACAGTGTGTGAGTGTGTGTGAGTGTGTATGTGTGTGAGGGGCTCTGTGTGAGTGAAGGAGAGTGTGTTTGTGAGCATGTTGGTTTGAGAGTGGGAACTTGACTCTGAGTGAGTGACTGTGTGTGTTTGACGGGGAATGTGCATGTTAGTGTGGGTGGAAGTGTGTGGCTGTGCAGGTGTGAGTGTGTGTGTGCGAATTGTGTGTTTGAATGTGTGAGAGTGCGTGAGTGTGTGTATGTGAGTGAGAGTGTGTGAGATTGTGTTATTCACGATATGTCTGAGTGGGACTGACTGTGTTTGAGTGTGAGTGTGTCCGTCTATGAGTGTGTGTGTGAGAGTGAGTGTGCACGTGAGTGAGGGGCTGTGTGTGTGTAGCACGTGTGTGTTTCTGTGAGTCTGTGTGTGTGTGAGTGTGTTTGGGTTAGTAGGTGTGTGAGTAGGAGTGAGTGTTTGTGAGTGAGTATACAAGACTTGTGTGATTGTGTGAGATTGCGTGTGTGTCATAGTGTTTGAGTGAGTGTGTGTGAGCGTGCGTGTTTCAGAGTGCGTGGGGGTGTTTTTGTGTGTGATTTCGTGAGTGCGTGAGCGAGGTTGCGGGATTGTGTGAGTGTCTGTGTGTTTGTGTGAGTGTGAGTGTGAGGGGAATGGGGTGAAATATGGTACAACAAAGGGTGCCTGAGAGGTTTGGAATGGAAACGAGCCTTCTCTGACAGAAAGGAAAGCAATAGAAGGTGGTGGGAGACGACGGATAGGAGTGCAATGTTGTGGCATGGATTGGAATGTGGTGTATTGTGAAGCAATAGATGGTTTCTGTGTGTTTTGGAAGAGAATGGATCCCTCTTCGACGGAATGAAAGGATTTTCTCAGAATGGAGAGGTGTTTTCTGGAATAAATTGGAATGTGGTGAAATGCGACGCAACGATGCGTGCCTGAGTGGTTTGGAAACGAGTGGAGCCTTCCTTGACGGATTGGAAAGCAATAGAACGAGGTGGAATTTTGCGGAAAGGACTGGAATGTTGTGGGATGGTGTGAAATAGGGTTTAATGTGATGCAATAGAGGGTTCCTGAGAACTTTCTTAGCGAAGGCTGCCTTTTTCACGCAATGGAACACAACAGAACGTTGTGGACTGCTGCAGAATGGAGTGGAATGTTGTGGAATGGAGTGGAATGGGGAGGAATGTGACGCAATTGACAGTTCAGGGTGTTTTGGAAGCGAATGAAGGCTTCTTTGATGGAATGTAACGCAATAGAATGCGGTGGATGTTGTGGAATGGAGTTTAATTTTGTGGAATAAAGTGGAATGGGTGGAAATGTGACGCAATACAGGGTGTCTGAGTGGTTTGGAAACGAACGGGGCCTTCTTTGATGGAATGGAAAGCAATAGGACATGGTGGAATTTTGTGGAAAGGAGCGGAATGTTGTGCGATGGCGAGAAATGCGGTTTAAAGAGAAGCAAAAGATTGCTCCTGAATTGTTTATTAGCGAATGCTGCCTTCTTTGGTGAAATGTGGTGCAACAGAATGTTGTGGAATGTTGCAGAATGGAGTGGAATGTTGTGAATTGGAGTGGAATGGGATGTAATTTGATGCAACAGACGGTTCCTGAGTGGTTCGGAAGTGGATGCTGCCTTCTTTGATGGAGGAGAACGCAACAGAACGTTGTGGAATGTTGTGGAATGTTGTGGAATGGCGTGAAATCGGGTTCAATGTGACACAATAGAGAGTTCCTGAGTTGTTTCCTAGCGAATGCTGCCTTCTTTGACACAATGCTATGCAACAGAACGTTGTGGAATGGAGTGGAATGTCGTGAAATGGAGTGGAGTGGGGCATAATGTGGTGCAATAGAGGGAAGCTGAGCGGTTTAGAGTAGAATGGAGACTTCCTTGATGGAATGGGAAACAATGCAACGTGACGGACTGTTGGATAATGAAGTAGAATGTTGTGGACCGGAGACGAATGGGGTTTAATGTGATGCAGTAGATTTTCCTGAGTGTTTTAAGAGAATGTGTGTGTGTGCATGTGTATGCTCTTGTGGGTTTGATTGGGTTTGAGTGTGTGAGTGTGAGAGGGTGTGAGTGTGTGTGACAGTGTGTGAGTGTGTGTGAGTGTGTATGTGTGTGAGGGGCTCTGTGTGAGTGAAGGAGAGTGTGTTTGTGAGCATGTTGGTTTGAGAGTGGGAACTTGACTCTGAGTGAGTGACTGTGTGTGTTTGACGGGGAATGTGCATGTTAGTGTGGGTGGAAGTTTGTGGCTGTGCAGGTGTGAGTGTGTGTGTGCGAACTGTGTGATTGAATGTGTGAGAGTGCGTGAGTGTGTGTATGTGAGTGAGAGTGTGTGAGATTGTGTGATTCACGATATGTCTGAGTGGGACTGACTGTTTGAGTGTGAGTGTGTCCGTCTATGAGTGTGTGTGTGAGAGTGAGTGTGCACGTGAGTGAGGGACTGTGTGTGTGTATGCACGTGTGCGTTTCTGTGAGTCTGTGTGTGTGTGAGTGTGTTTGGGTTAGTAGGTGTGTGAGTAGGAGTGAGTGTTTGTGAGTGAGTATACAAGACTTGTGTGATTGTGTGAGATTGCGTGTGTGTCATAGTGTGTGAGTGAGTGTGTGTGAGTGGGCGTGTTTCAGAGTGCGTGGGGGTGTTTTGTGTGTGATTTCGTGAGTGCGTGAGCGTGGTTGCGGGATTGTGTGAGTGTCTGTGTGTTTGTGTGAGTGTGAGTGTGAGGGGAATGGGGTAAAATATGGTACAACAAAGGGTGCCTGAGAGGTTTGAAATGGAAACGAGCCTTCTCTGACAGAATGGAAAGCAATAGAAGGTGGTGGGAGACAACGGATAGGAGTGCAATGTTGTGGCATGGATTGGAATGTGGTGTATTGTGAAGCAATAGATGGTTTCTGTGTGTTTTGGAAGAGAATGGATCCCTCTTCGACGGAATGAAAGGATTTTCTCGGAATGGAGAGGTGTTTTGTGGAATAAATTGGAATGTGGTGAAATGCGACGCAATGATGGGTGTCTGAGTGGTTTGGAAACGTGTGGAGCCTTCCTTGACGGATTGGAAAGCAATAGAACGAGGTGGAATTTTGCGGAAAGGACTGGAATGTTGTGGGATGGTGTGAAATAGGGTTTAATGTGATGCAATAGAGGGTTCCTGAGAACTTTCTTAGCGAAGGCTGCCTTTTTCACGCAATGGAACACAACAGAACGTTGTGGACTGCTGCAGAATGGAGTGGAATGTTGTGGAATGGAGTGGAATGGGGAGGAATGTGACGCAATTGACAGTTCAGGGTGTTTTGGAAGCGAATGAAGGCTTCTTTGATGGAATGTAACGCAATAGAATGCGGTGGATGTTGTGGAATGGAGTTTAATTTTGTGGAATGAAGTGGAATGGGTGGAAATGTGACGCAATACAGGGTGTCTGAGTGGTTTGGAAACGAACGGTGCCTTCTTTGATGGAATGGAAAGCAATAGGACATGGTGGAATTTTGTGGAAAGGAGCGGAATGTTGTGCGATGGCGAGAAATGCGGTTTAAAGAGAAGCAAAAGATTGCTCCTGAATTGTTTATTAGCGAATGCTGCCTTCTTTGGTGAAATGTGGTGCAACAGAACGTTGTGGAATGTTGCAGAATGGAGTGGAATGTTGTGAATTGGAGTGGAATGGGATGTAATTTGATGCAACAGACGGTTCCTGAGTGGTTCGGAAGTGGATGCTGCCTTCTTTGATGGAGGAGAACGCAACAGAACGTTGTGGAATGTTGTGGAATGCTGTGGAATGGCGTGAAATCGGGTTCAATGTGACACAATAGAGAGTTCCTGAGTTGTTTCCAAGCGAATGCTGCCTTCTTTGACGCAATGCTATGCAACAGAACGTTGTGGAATGGAGTGGAATGTCGTGAAATGGAGTGGAGTGGGGCATAATGTGGTGCAATAGAGGGAAGCTGAGCGGTTTAGAGCAGAATGGAGACTTCCTTTATGGAATGGGAAACAATGCAACGTGACGGACTGTTGGATAATGAAGCAGAATGTTGTGGACCGGAGATGAATGGGGTTTAATGTGATGCAGTAGATTTTCCTGAGTGTTTTAAGAGAATGTCTGTGTGTGCATGTGTATGCTCTTGTGGGTTTGATTGGGTTTGAGTGTGTGAGTGTGAGAGGGTGTGAGTGTGTGTGACAGTGTGTGATTGTGTGTGAGTGTGTATGTGTGTGAGGGGCTCTGTGTGAGTGAAGGAGAGTGTGTTTGTGAGCATGTTGGTTTGAGAGTGGGAACTTGACTCTGAGTGAGTGACTGTGTGTGTTTGACGGGGAATGTGCATGTTAGTGTGGGTGGAAGTGTGTGGCTGTGCAGGTGTGAGTGTGTGTGTGCGAATTGTGTGTTTGAATGTGTGAGAGTGCGTGAGTGTGTGTATGTGAGTGAGAGTGTGTGAGATTGTGTGATTCACGACATGTCTGAGTGGGACTGACTGTGTTTGAGTGTGAGTGTGTCCGTCTATGAGTGTGTGTGTGAGAGTGAGTGTGCACGTGAGTGAGGGGCTGTGTGTGTGTATGCACGTGTGTGTTTCTGTGAGTCTGTGTGTGTGTGAGTGTGTTTGGGTTAGTAGGTGTGTGAGTAGGAGTGAGTGTGTGTGAGTGAGTATACAAGACTTGTGTGATTGTGTGAGATTGCGTGTGTGTCATAGTGTGTGAGTGAGTGTGTGTGAGCGGGCGTGTTTCAGAGTGCGTGGGGGTGTTTTTGTGTGTGATTTCGTGAGTGCGTGAGCGAGGTTGCGGGATTGTGTGAGTGTCTGTGTGTTTGTGTGAGTGTGAGTGTGAGGGGAATGGGGTGAAATATGGTACAACAAAGGGTGCCTGAGAGGTTTGGAATGGAAACGAGCCTTCTCTGACAGAATGGAAAGCAATAGAAGGTGGTGGGAGACGACGGATAGGAGTGCAATGTTGTGGCATGGATTGGAATGTGGTGTATTGTGAAGCAATAGATGGTTTCTGTGTGTTTTGGAAGAGAATGGATCCCTCTTCGACGGAATGAAAGGATTTTCTCAGAATGGAGAGGTGTTTTGTGGAATAAATTGGAATGTGGTGAAATGCGACGCAACGATGGGTGCCTGAGTGGTTTGGAAACGAGTGGAGCCTTCCTTGACGGATTGGAAAGCAATACAACGAGGTGGAATTTTACGGAAAGGACTGGAATGTTGTGGGATGGTGTGAAATAGGGTTTAATGTGATGCAATAGAGGGTTCCTGAGAACTTTCTTAGCGAAGGCTGCCTTTTTCACGCAATGGAACACAACAGAACGTTGTGGACTGCTGCAGAATGGAGTGGAATGTTGTGGAATGGAGTGGAATGGGGAGGAATGTGACGCAATTGACAGTTCAGGGTGTTTTGGAAGCGAATGAAGGCTTCTTTGATGGAATGTAACGCAATAGAATGCGGTGGATGTTGTGGAATGGAGTTTAATTTTGTGGAATAAAGTGGAATGGGTGGAAATGTGACGCAATACAGGGTGTCTGAGTGGTTTGGAAACGAACGGGGCCTTCTTTGATGGAATGGAAAGCAATAGGACATGGTGGAATTTTGTGGAAAGGAGCGGAATGTTGTGCGATGGCGTGAAATGCGGTTTAAAGAGAAGCAAAAGATTGCTCCTGAATTGTTTATTAGCGAATGCTGCCTTCTTTGGTGAAATGTGGTGCAACAGAATGTTGTGGAATGTTGCAGAATGGAGTGGAATGTTGTGAATTGGAGTGGAATGGGATGTAATTTGATGCAACAGACGGTTCCTGAGTGGTTCGGAAGTGGATGCTGCCTTCTTTGATGGAGGAGAACGCAACAGAACGTTGTGGAATGTTGTGGAATGTTGTGGAATGGCGTGAAATCGGGTTCAATGTGACACAATAGAGAGTTCCTGAGTTGTTTCCTAGCGAATGCTGCCTTCTTTGACACAATGCTATGCAACAGAACGTTGTGGAATGGAGTGGAATGTCGTGAAATGGAGTGGAGTGGGGCACAATGTGGTGCAATAGAGGGAAGCTGAGCGGTTTAGAGTAGAATGGAGACTTCCTTGATGGAATGGGAAACAATGCAACGTGACGGACTGTTGGATAATGAAGTAGAATGTTGTGGACCGGAGACGAATGGGGTTTAATGTGATGCAGTAGATTTTCCTGAGTGTTTTAAGAGAATGTCTGTGTGTGCATGTGTATGCTCTTGTGGGTTTGATTGGGTTTGAGTGTGTGAGTGTGAGAGGGTGTGAGTGTGTGTGACAGTGTGTGAGTGTGTGTGAGTGTGTATGTGTGTGAGGGGCTCTGTGTGAGTGAAGGAGAGTGTGTTTGTGAGCATGTTGGTTTGAGAGTGGGAACTTGACTCTGAGTGAGTGACTGTGTGTGTTTGACGGGGAATGTGCATGTTAGTGTGGGTGGAAGTTTGTGGCTGTGCAGGTGTGAGTGTGTGTGTGCGAACTGTGTGATTGAATGTGTGAGAGTGCGTGAGTGTGTGTATGTGAGTGAGAGTGTGTGAGATTGTGTGATTCACGATATGTCTGAGTGGGACTGACTGTGTTTGAGTGTGAGTGTGTCCGTCTATGAGTGTGTGTGTGAGAGTGAGTGTGCACGTGAGTGAGGGACTGTGTGTGTGTATGCACGTGTGCGTTTCTGTGAGTCTGTGTGTGTGTGAGTGTGTTTGGGTTAGTAGGTGTGTGAGTAGGAGTGAGTGTTTGTGAGTGAGTATACAAGACTTGTGTGATTGTGTGAGATTGCGTGTGTGTCATAGTGTGTGAGTGAGTGTGTGTGAGTGGGCGTGTTTCAGAGTGCGTGGGGGTGTTTTTGTGTGTGATTTCGTGAGTGCGTGTGCGAGGTTGCGGGATTGTGTGAGTGTCTGTGTGTTTGTGTGAGTGTGAGTGTGAGGGGAATGGGGTGAAATATGGTACAACAAAGGGTGCCTGAGAGGTTTGGAATGGAAACGAGCCTTCTCTGACATAATGGAAAGCAATAGAAGGTGGTGGGAGACGACGGATAGGAGTGCAATGTTGTGGCATGGATTGGAATGTGGTGTATTGTGAAGCAATAGATGGTTTCTGTGTGTTTTGGAAGAGAATGGATCCCTCTTCGACGGAATGAAAGGATTTTCTCAGAATGGAGAGGTGTTTTGTGGAATAAATTGGAATGTGGTGAAATGCGACGCAACGGTGGGTGCCTGAGTGGTTTGGAAACGAGTGGAGCCTTCCTTGACGGATTGGAAAGCAATAGAACGAGGTGGAATTTTGCGGAAAGGACTGGAATGTTGTGGGATGGTGTGAAATAGGGTTTAATGTGATGCAATAGAGGGTTCCTGAGAACTTTCTTAGCGAAGGCTGCCTTTTTCACGCAATGGAACACAACAGAACGTTGTGGACTGCTGCAGAATGGAGTGGAATGTTGTGGAATGGAGTGGAATGGGGAGGAATGTGACGCAATTGACAGTTCAGGGTGTTTTGGAAGCGAATGAAGGCTTCTTTGATGGAATGTAACGCAATAGAATGCGGTGGATGTTGTGGAATGGAGTTTAATTTTGTGGAATAAAGTGGAATGGGTGGAAATGTGACGCAATACAGGGTGTCTGAGTGGTTTGGAAACGAACGGGGCCTTCTTTGATGGAATGGAAAGCAATAGGACATGGTGGAATTTTGTGGAAAGGAGCGGAATGTTGTGCGATGGCGTGAAATGCGGTTTAAAGAGAAGCAAAAGATTGCTCCTGAATTGTTTATTAGCGAATGCTGCCTTCTTTGGTGAAATGTGGTGCAACAGAACGTTGTGGAATGTTGCAGAATGGAGTGGAATGTTGTGAATTGGAGTGGAATGGGATGTAATTTGATGCAACAGACGGTTCCTGAGTGGTTCGGAAGTGGATGCTGCCTTCTTTGATGGAGGAGAACGCAACAGAACGTTGTGGAATGTTGTGGAATGTTGTGGAATGGCGTGAAATCGGGTTCAATGTGACACAATAGAGAGTTCCTGAGTTGTTTCCTAGCGAATGCTGCCTTCTTTGACACAATGCTATGCAACAGAACGTTGTGGAATGGAGTGGAATGTCGTGAAATGGAGTGGAGTGGGGCATAATGTGGTGCAATAGAGGGAAGCTGAGCGGTTTAGAGGAGAATGGAGACTTCCTTGATGGAATGGGAAACAATGCAACGTGACGGACTGTTGGATAATGAAGTAGAATGTTGTGGACCGGAGACGAATGGGATTTAATGTGATGCAGTAGATTTTCCTGAGTGTTTTAAGAGAATGTCTGTGTGTGCATGTGTATGCTCTTGTGGGTTTGATTGGGTTTGAGTGTGTGAGTGTGAGAGGGTGTGAGTGTGTGTGACAGTGTGTGAGTGTGTGTGAGTGTGTATGTGTGTGAGGGGCTCTGTGTGAGTGAAGGAGAGTGTGTTTGTGAGCATGTTGGTTTGAGAGTGGGAACTTGACTCTGAGTGAGTGACTGTGTGTGTTTGACGGGGAATGTGCATGTTAGTGTGGGTGGAAGTGTGTGGCTGTGCAGGTGTGAGTGTGTGTGTGCGAACTGTGTGATTGAATGTGTGAGAGTGCGTGAGTGTGTGTATGTGAGTGAGAGTGTGTGAGATTGTGTGATTCACGATATGTCTGAGTGGGACTGACTGTGTTTGAGGGTGAGTGTGTCCGTCTATGAGTGTGTGTGTGAGAGTGAGTGTGCACGTGAGTGAGGGACTGTGTGTGTGTATGCACGTGTGCGTTTCTGTGAGTCTGTGTGTGTGTGTGTTTGGGTTAGTAGGTGTGTGAGTAGGAGTGAGTGTTTGTGAGTGAGTATACAAGACTTGTGTGATTGTGTGAGATTGCGTGTGTGTCATAGTGTGTGAGTGAGTGTGTGTGAGTGGGCGTGTTTCAGAGTGCGTGGGGGTGTTTTTGTGTGTGATTTCGTGAGTGCGTGAGCGAGGTTGCGGGATTGTGTGAGTGTCTGTGTGTTTGTGTGAGTGTGAGTGTGAGGGGAATGGGGTAAAATATGGTACAACAAAGGGTGCCTGAGAGGTTTGAAATGGAAACGAGCCTTCTCTGACAGAATGGAAAGCAATAGAAGGTGGTGGGAGACGACGGATAGGAGTGCAATGTTGTGGCATGGATTGGAATGTGGTGTATTGTGAAGCAATAGATGGTTTCTGTGTGTTTTGGAAGAGAATGGATCCCTCTTCGACGGAATGAAAGGATTTTCTCGGAATGGAGAGGTGTTTTGTGTAATAAATTGGAATGTGGTGAAATGAGACGCAATGATGGGTGTCTGAGTGGTTTGGAAAAGAGTGGAGCCTTCCTTGACGGATTGGGAAGCAATAGAAAGAGGTGGAATTTTGCGGAAAGGACTGGAATGTTGTGGGATGGTGGGAAATAGGGTTTAATGTCATGCAATAGAGGGTTCCTGAGAACTTTCTTAGCGAAGGCTGCCTTTTTCACGCAATGGAACACAACAGAACGTTGTGGACTGCTGCAGAATGGAGTGGAATGTTGTGGAATGGAGTGGAATGGGAGGAATGTGACGCAATTGACAGTTCAGGGTGTTTTGGAAGCGAATGAAGGCTTCTTTGATGGAATGTAACGCAATAGAATGCGGTGGATGTTGTGGAATGGAGTTTAATTTTGTGGAATAAAGTGGAATGGGTGGAAATGTGACGCAATACAGGGTGTCTGAGTGGTTTGGAAACGAACGGGGCCTTCTTTGATGGAATGGAAAGCAATAGGACATGGTGGAATTTTGTGGAATGCAGCGGAATGTTGTGCGATGGCGTGAAATGCGGTTTAAAGAGAAGCAAAAGATTGCTCCTGAATTGTTTATTAGCGAATGCTGCCTTCTTTGGTGAAATGTGGTGCAACAGAACGTTGTGGAATGTTGCAGAATGGAGTGGAATGTTGTGAATTGGAGTGGAATGGGATGTAATTTGATGCAACAGACGGTTCCTGAGTGGTTCGGAAGTGGATGCTGCCTTCTTTGATGGAGGAGAACGCAACAGAACGTTGTGGAATGTTGTGGAATGTTGTGGAATGGCGTGAAATCGGGTTCAATGTGACACAATAGAGAGTTCCTGAGTTGTTTCCTAGCGAATGCTGCCTTCTTTGACACAATGCTATGCAACAGAACGTTGTGGAATGGAGTGGAATGTCGTGAAATGGAGTGGAGTGGGGCATAATGTGGTGCAATAGAGGGAAGCTGAGCGGTTTAGAGTAGAATGGAGACTTCCTTGATGGAATGGGAAACAATGCAACGTGACGGACTGTTGGATAATGAAGTAGAATGTTGTGGACCGGAGACGAATGGGGTTTAATGTGATGCAGTAGATTTTCCTGAGTGTTTTAAGAGAATGTCTGTGTTTGCATGTGTATGCTCTTGTGGGTTTGATTGGGTTTGATTGTGTGAGTGTGAGAGTGTGTGAGTGTGTGTGACAGTGTGTGAGTGTGTGTGAGTGTGTATGTGTGTGAGGGGCTCTGTGTGAGTGAAGGAGAGTGTGTTTGTGAGCATGTTGGTTTGAGAGTGGGAACTTGACTCTGAGTGAGTGACTGTGTGTGTTTGACGGGGAATGTGCATGTTAGTGTGGGTGGAAGTGTGTGGCTGTGCAGGTTTGAGTGTGTGTGTGCGAATTGTGTGTTTGAATGTGTGAGAGTGCGTGAGTGTGTGTATGTGAGTGAGAGTGTGTGAGATTGTGTGATTCACGATATGTCTGAGTGGGACTGACTGTGTTTGAGTGTGAGTGTGTCCGTCTATGAGTGTGTGTGTGAGAGTGAGTGTGCACGTGAGTGAGGGGCTGTGTGTGTGTATGCACGTGTGTGTTTCTGTGAGTCTGTGTGTGTGTGAGTGTGTTTGGGTTAGTAGGTGTGTGAGTAGGAGTGAGTGTTTGTGAGTGAGTATACAAGACTTGTGTGATTGTGTGAGATTGCGTGTGTGTCATAGTGTGTGAGTGAGTGTGTGTGAGTGGGCGTGTTTCAGAGTGCGTGGGGGTGTTTTAGTGTGTGATTTCGTGAGTGCGTGTGCGAGGTTGCGGGATTGTGTGAGTGTCTGTGTGTTTGTGTGAGTGTGAGTGTGAGGGGAATGGGGTGAAATATGGTACAACAAAGGGTGCCTGAGAGGTTTGGAATGGAAACGAGCCTTCTCTGACATAATGGAAAGCAATAGAAGGTGGTGGGAGACGACGGATAGGAGTGCAATGTTGTGGCATGGATTGGAATGTGGTGTATTGTGAAGCAATAGATGGTTTCTGTGTGTTTTGGAAGAGAATGGATCCCTCTTCGACGGAATGAAAGGATTTTCTCAGAATGGAGAGGTGTTTTGTGGAATAAATTGGAATGTGGTGAAATGCGACGCAACGGTGGGTGCCTGAGTGGTTTGGAAACGAGTGGAGCCTTCCTTGACGGATTGGAAAGCAATAGAACGAGGTGGAATTTTGCGGAAAGGACTGGAATGTTGTGGGATGGTGTGAAATAGGGTTTAATGTGATGCAATAGAGGGTTCCTGAGAACTTTCTTAGCGAAGGCTGCCTTTTTCACGCAATGGAACACAACAGAACGTTGTGGACTGCTGCAGAATGGAGTGGAATGTTGTGGAATGGAGTGGAATGGGGAGGAATGTGACGCAATTGACAGTTCAGGGTGTTTTGGAAGCGAATGAAGGCTTCTTTGATGGAATGTAACGCAATAGAATGCGGTGGATGTTGTGGAATGGAGTTTAATTTTGTGGAATAAAGTGGAATGGGTGGAAATGTGACGCAATACAGGGTGTCTGAGTGGTTTGGAAACGAACGGGGCCTTCTTTGATGGAATGGAAAGCAATAGGACATGGTGGAATTTTGTGGAAAGGAGCGGAATGTTGTGCGATGGCGTGAAATGCGGTTTAAAGAGAAGCAAAAGATTGCTCCTGAATTGTTTATTAGCGAATGCTGCCTTCTTTGGTGAAATGTGGTGCAACAGAACGTTGTGGAATGTTGCAGAATGGAGTGGAATGTTGTGAATTGGAGTGGAATGGGATGTAATTTGATGCAACAGACGGTTCCTGAGTGGTTCGGAAGTGGATGCTGCCTTCTTTGATGGAGGAGAACGCAACAGAACGTTGTGGAATGTTGTGGAATGTTGTGGAATGGCGTGAAATCGGGTTCAATGTGACACAATAGAGAGTTCCTGAGTTGTTTCCTAGCGAATGCTGCCTTCTTTGACACAATGCTATGCAACAGAACGTTGTGGAATGGAGTGGAATGTCGTGAAATGGAGTGGAGTGGGGCATAATGTGGTGCAATAGAGGGAAGCTGAGCGGTTTAGAGGAGAATGGAGACTTCCTTGATGGAATGGGAAACAATGCAACGTGACGGACTGTTGGATAATGAAGTAGAATGTTGTGGACCGGAGACGAATGGGATTTAATGTGATGCAGTAGATTTTCCTGAGTGTTTTAAGAGAATGTCTGTGTGTGCATGTGTATGCTCTTGTGGGTTTGATTGGGTTTGAGTGTGTGAGTGTGAGAGGGTGTGAGTGTGTGTGACAGTGTGTGAGTGTGTGTGAGTGTGTATGTGTGTGAGGGGCTCTGTGTGAGTGAAGGAGAGTGTGTTTGTGAGCATGTTGGTTTGAGAGTGGGAACTTGACTCTGAGTGAGTGACTGTGTGTGTTTGACGGGGAATGTGCATGTTAGTGTGGGTGGAAGTGTGTGGCTGTGCAGGTGTGAGTGTGTGTGTGCGAACTGTGTGATTGAATGTGTTAGAGTGCGTGAGTGTGTGTATGTGAGTGAGAGTGTGTGAGATTGTGTGATTCACGATATGTCTGAGTGGGACTGACTGTGTTTGAGTGTGAGTGTGTCCGTCTATGAGTGTGTGTGTGAGAGTGAGTGTGCACGTGAGTGAGGGGCTGTGTGTGTGTATGCACGTGTGTGTTTCTGTGAGTCTGTGTGTGTGTGAGTGTGTTTGGGTTAGTAGGTGTGTGAGTAGGAGTGAGTGTTTGTGAGTGAGTATACAAGACTTGTGTGATTGTGTGAGATTGCGTGTGTGTCATAGTGTGTGAGTGAGTGTGTGTGAGTGGGCGTGTTTCAGAGTGCGTGGGGGTGTTTTTGTGTGTGATTTCGTGAGTGCGTGAGCGAGGTTGCGGGATTGTGTGAGTGTCTGTGTGTTTGTGTGAGTGTGAGTGTGAGGGGAATGGGGTGAAATATGGTACAACAAAGGGTGCCTGAGAGGTTTGGAATGGAAACGAGCCTTCTCTGACATAATGGAAAGCAATAGAAGGTGGTGGGAGACGACGGATAGGAGTGCAATGTTGTGGCATGGATTGGAATGTGGTGTATTGTGAAGCAATAGATGGTTTCTGTGTGTTTTGGAAGAGAATGGATCCCTCTTCGACGGAATGAAAGGATTTTCTCAGAATGGAGAGGTGTTTTGTGGAATAAATTGGAATGTGGTGAAATGCGACGCAACGGTGGGTGCCTGAGTGGTTTGGAAACGAGTGGAGCCTTCCTTGACGGATTGGAAAGCAATAGAACGAGGTGGAATTTTGCGGAAAGGACTGGAATGTTGTGGGATGGTGTGAAATAGGGTTTAATGTGATGCAATAGAGGGTTCCTGAGAACTTTCTTAGCGAAGGCTGCCTTTTTCACGCAATGGAACACAACAGAACGTTGTGGACTGCTGCAGAATGGAGTGGAATGTTGTGGAATGGAGTGGAATGGGGAGGAATGTGACGCAATTGACAGTTCAGGGTGTTTGGAAGCGAATGAAGGCTTCTTTGATGGAATGTAACGCAATAGAATGCGGTGGATGTTGTGGAATGGAGTTTAATTTTGTGGAATAAAGTGGAATGGGTGGAAATGTGACGCAATACAGGGTGTCTGAGTGGTTTGGAAACGAACGGGGCCTTCTTTGATGGAATGGAAAGCAATAGGACATGGTGGAATTTTGTGGAAAGGAGCGGAATGTTGTGCGATGGCGTGAAATGCTTTTTAAAGAGAATCAAAAGATTGCTCCTGAATTGTTTATTAGCGAATGCTGCCTTCTTTGGTGAAATGTGGTGCAACAGAACGTTGTGGAATGTTGCAGAATGGAGTGGAATGTTGTGAATTGGAGTGGAATGGGATGTAATTTGATGCAACAGACGGTTCCTGAGTGGTTCGGAAGTGGATGCTGCCTTCTTTGATGGAGGAGAACGCAACAGAACGTTGTGGAATGTTGTGGAATGTTGTGGAATGGCGTGAAATCGGGTTCAATGTGACACAATAGAGAGTTCCTGAGTTGTTTCCAAGCGAATGCTGCCTTCTTTGACGCAATGCTATGCAACAGAACGTTGTGGAATGGAGTGGAATGTCGTGAAATGGAGTGGAGTGGGGCATAATGTGGTGCAATAGAGGGAAGCTGAGCGGTTTAGAGTAGAATGGAGACTTCCTTTATGGAATGGGAAACAATGCAACGTGACGGACTGTTGGATAATGAAGCAGAATGTTGTGGACCGGAGATGAATGGGGTTTAATGTGATGCAGTAGATTTTCCTGAGTGTTTTAAGAGAATGTCTGTGTGTGCATGTGTATGCTCTTGTCGGTTTGATTGGGTTTGAGTGTGTGAGTGTGAGAGGGTGTGAGTGTGTGTGACAGTGTGTGAGTGTGTGTGAGTGTGTATGTGTGTGAGGGGCTCTGTGTGAGTGAAGGAGAGTGTGTTTGTGAGCATGTTGGTTTGAGAGTGGGAACTTGACTCTGAGTGAGTGACTGTGTGTGTTTGACGGGGAATGTGCATGTTAGTATGGGTGGAAGTGTGTGGCTGTGCAGGTGTGAGTGTGTGTGTGCGAATTGTGTGTTTGAATGTGTGAGAGTGCGTGAGTGTGTGTATGTGAGTGAGAGTGTGTGAGATTGTGTGATTCACGATATGTCTGAGTGGGACTGACTGTGTTTGAGTGTGAGTGTGTCCGTCTATGAGTGTGTGTGTGAGAGTGAGTGTGCACGTGAGTGAGGGGCTGGGTGTGTGTATGCACGTGTGTGTTTCTGTGAGTCTGTGTGTGTGTGAGTGTGTTTGGGTTAGTAGGTGTGTGAGTAGGAGTGAGTGTTTGTGAGTGAGTATACAAGACTTGTGTGATTGTGTGAGATTGCGTGTGTGTCATAGTGTGTGAGTGAGTGTGTGTGAGTGGGCGTGTTTCAGAGTGCGTGGGGGTGTTTTTGTGTGTGATATCGTGAGTGCGTGAGCGAGGTTGCGGGATTGTGTGAGTGTCTGTGTGTTTGTGTGAGTGTGAGTGTGAGGGGAATGGGGTGAAATATGGTACAACAAAGGGTGCCTGAGAGGTTTGGAATGGAAACGAGCCTTCTCTGACAGAATGGAAAGCAATAGAAGGTGGTGGGAGACGACGGATAGGAGTGCAATGTTGTGGCATGGATTGGAATGTGGTGTATTGTGAAGCAATAGATGGTTTCTGTGTGTTTTGGAAGAGAATGGATCCCTCTTCGACGGAATGAAAGGATTTTCTCGGAATGGAGAGGTGTTTTGTGGAATAAATTGGAATGTGGTGAAATGCGACGCAACGATGGGTGTCTGAGTGGTTTGGAAAAGAGTGGAGCCTTCCTTGACGGATTGGGAAGCAATAGAAAGAGGTGGAATTTTGCGGAAAGGACTGGAATGTTGTGGGATGGTGGGAAATAGGGTTTAATGTCATGCAATAGAGGGTTCCTGAGAACTTTCTTAGCGAAGGCTGCCTTTTTCACGCAATGGAACACAACAGAACGTTGTGGACTGCTGCAGAATGGAGTGGAATGTTGTGGAATGGAGTGGAATGGGGAGGAATGTGACGCAATTGACAGTTCAGGGTGTTTTGGAAGCGAATGAAGGCTTCTTTGATGGAATGTAACGCAATAGAATGCGGTGGATGTTGTGGAATGGAGTTTAATTTTGTGGAATAAAGTGGAACGGGTGGAAATGTGACGCAATACAGGGTGTCTGAGTGGTTTGGAAACGAACGGGGCCTTCTTTGATGGAATGGAGAGCAATAGGACATGGTGGAATTTTGTGGAAAGGAGCGGAATGTTGTGCGATGGCGTGAAATGCGGTTTAAAGAGAAGCAAAAGATTGCTCCTGAATTGTTTATTAGCGAATGCTGCCTTCTTTGGTGAAATGTGGTGCAACAGAAAGTTGTGGAATGTTGCAGAATGGAGTGGAATGTTGTGAATTGGAGTGGAATGGGATGTAATTTGATGCAACAGACGGTTCCTGAGTGGTTCGGAAGTGGATGCTGCCTTCTTTGATGGAGGAGAACGCAACAGAACGTTGTGGAATGTTGTGGAATGTTGTGGAATGGCGTGAAATCGGCTTCAATGTGACACAATAGAGAGTTCCTGAATTGTTTCCAAGCGAATGCTGCCTTCTTTGAGGCAATGCTATGCAACAGAACGTTGTGGAATGGAGTGGAATGTCGTGAAACGGAGTGGAGTGGGGCATAATGTGGTGCAATAGAGGGAAGCTGAGCGGTTTAGAGTAGAATGGAGACTTCCTTGATGGAATGGGAAACAATGCAACGTGACGGACTGTTGGATAATGAAGCAGAATGTTGTGGACCGGAGATGAATGGGGTTTAATGTGATGCAGTAGATTTTCCTGAGTGTTTTAAGAGAATGTCTGTGTGTGCATGTGTATGCTCTTGTGGGTTTGATTGGGTTTGAGTGTGTGAGTGTGAGAGGGTGTGAGTGTGTGTGACAGTGTGTGAGTGTGTGTGAGTGTGTATGTGTGTGAGGGGCTCTGTGTGAGTGAAGGAGAGTGTGTTTGTGAGCATGTTGGTTTGAGAGTGGGAACTTGACTCTGAGTGAGTGACTGTGTGTGTTTGACGGGGAATGTGCATGTTAGTGTGGGTGGAAGTGTGTGTCTGTGCAGGTGTGAGTGTGTGTGTGCGAATTGTGTGTTTGAATGTGTGAGAGTGCGTGAGTGTGTGTATGTGAGTGAGAGTGTGTGAGATTGTGTGATTCACGATATGTCTGAGTGGGACTGACAGTGTTTGAGTGTGAGTGTGTCCGTCTATGAGTGTGTGTGTGAGAGTGAGTGTGCACGTGAGTGAGGGTCTGTGTGTGTGTACGCACGTGTGTGTTTCTGTGAGTCTGTGTGTGTGAGTGTGTGAGTGTGTTTGGGTTAGTAGGTGTGTGAGTAGGAGTGAGTGTTTGTGAGTGAGTATACAAGACTTGTGTGATTGTGTGAGATTGCGTGTGTGTCATAGTGTGTGAGTGAGTGTGTGTGAGTTGGCGTGTTTCAGAGTGCGTGGGGGTGTTTTTGTGTGTGATTTCGTGAGTGCGTGAGCGAGTTTGCGGGATTGTGTGAGTGTCTGTGTGTTTGTGTGAGTGTGAGTGTGAGGGGAATGGGGTAAAATATGGTACAACAAAGGGTGCCTGAAAGGTTTGAAATGGAAACGAGCCTTCTCTGACAGAATGGAAAGCAATAGAAGGTGGTGGGAGACGACGGATCGGAGTGCAATGTTGTGGCATGGATTGGAATGTGTTGTATTGTGAAGCAATAGATGGTTTCTGTGTGTTTTGGAAGAGAATGGATCCCTCTTCGACGGAATGAAAGGATTTTCTCGGAATGGAGAGGTGTTTTGTGGAATAAATTGGAATGTGGTGAAATGCGACGCAACGATGGGTGTCTGAGTGGTTTGGAAAAGAGTGGAGCCTTCCTTGACGGATTGGGAAGCAATAGAAAGAGGTGGAATTTTGCGGAAAGGACTGGAATGTTGTGGGATGGTGGGAAATAGGGTTTAATGTCATGCAATAGAGGGTTCCTGAGAACTTTCTTAGCGAAGGCTGCCTTTTTCACGCAATGGAACACAACAGAACGTTGTGGACTGCTGCAGAATGGAGTGGAATGTTGTGGAATGGAGTGGAATGGGGAGGAATGTGACGCAATTGACAGTTCAGGGTGTTTTGGAAGCGAATGAAGGCTTCTTTGATGGAATGTAACGCAATAGAATGCGGTGGATGTTGTGGAATGGAGTTTAATTTTGTGGAATAAAGTGGAATGGGTGGAAATGTGACGCAATACAGGGTGTCTGAGTGGTTTGGAAACGAACGGGGCCTTCTTTGATGGAATGTAAAGCAATAGGACATGGTGGAATTTTGTGGAAAGGAGCGGAATGTTGTGCGATGGCGTGAAATGCGGTTTAAAGAGAAGCAAAAGATTGCTCCTGAATTGTTTATTAGCGAATGCTGCCTTCTTTGGTGAAATGTGGTGCAACAGAAAGTTGTGGAGTGTTGCAGAATGGAGTGGAATGTTGTGAATTGGAGTGGAATGGGATGTAATTTGATGCAACAGACGGTTCCTGAGTGGTTCGGAAGTGGATGCTGCCTTCTTTGATGGAGGAGAACGCAACAGAACGTTGTGGAATGTTGTGGAATGTTGTGGAATGGCGTGAAATCGGCTTCAATGTGACACAATAGAGAGTTCCTGAATTGTTTCCAAGCGAATGCTGCCTTCTTTGATGCAATGCTATGCAACAGAACGTTGTGGAATGGAGTGGAATGTCGTGAAATGGAGTGGAGTTGGGCATAATGTGGTGCAATAGAGGGAAGCTGAGCGGTTTAGAGTAGAATGGAGACTTCCTTGATGGAATGGGAAACAATGCAACGTGACGGACTGTTGGATAATGAAGCAGAATGTTGTGGACCGGAGATGAATGGGGTTTAATGTGATGCAGTAGATTTTCCTGAGTGTTTTAAGAGAATGTCTGTGTGTGCATGTGTATGCTCTTGTGGGTTTGATTGGGTTTGAGTGTGTGAGTGTGAGAGGGTGTGAGTGTGTGTGACAGTGTGTGAGTGTGTGTGAGTGTGTATGTGTGTGAGGGGCTCTGTGTGAGTGAAGGAGAGTGTGTTTGTGAGCATGTTGGTTTGAGAGTGGGAACTTGACTCTGAGTGAGTGACTGTGTGTGTTTGACGGGGAATGTGCATGTTAGTGTGGGTGGAAGTGTGTGGCTGTGCAGGTGTGAGTGTGTGTGTGCGAACTGTGTGATTGAATGTGTGAGAGTGCGTGAGTGTGTGTATGTGAGTGAGAGTGTGTGAGATTGTGTGATTCACGATATGTCTGAGTGGGACTGACTGTGTTTGAGGGTGAGTGTGTCCGTCTATGAGTGTGTGTGTGAGAGTGAGTGTGCACGTGAGTGAGGGACTGTGTGTGTGTATGCACGTGTGCGTTTCTGTGAGTCTGTGTGTGTGTGAGTGTGTTTGGGTTAGTAGGTGTGTGAGTAGGAGTGAGTGTTTGTGAGTGAGTATACAAGACTTGTGTGATTGTGTGAGATTGCGTGTGTGTCATAGTGTGTGAGTGAGTGTGTGTGAGTGGGCGTGTTTCAGAGTGCGTGGGGGTGTTTTTGTGTGTGATTTCGTGAGTGCGTGAGCGAGGTTGCGGGATTGTGTGAGTGTCTGTGTGTTTGTGTGAGTGTGAGTGTGAGGGGAATGGGGTAAAATATGGTACAACAAAGGGTGCCTGAGAGGTTTGAAATGGAAACGAGCCTTCTCTGACAGAATGGAAAGCAATAGAAGGTGGTGGGAGACGACGGATAGGAGTGCAATGTTGTGGCATGGATTGGAATGTGGTGTATTGTGAAGCAATAGATGGTTTCTGTGTGTTTTGGAAGAGAATGGATCCCTCTTCGACGGAATGAAAGGATTTTCTCGGAATGGAGAGGTGTTTTGTGGAATAAATTGGAATGTGGTGAAATGCGACGCAATGATGGGTGTCTGAGTGGTTTGGAAACGAGTGGAGCCTTCCTTGACGGATTGGAAAGCAATAGAACGAGGTGGAATTTTGCGGAAAGGACTGGAATGTTTTGGGATGGTGTGAAATAGGGTTTAATGTGATGCAATAGAGGGTTCCTGAGAACTTTCTTAGCGAAGGCTGCCTTTTTCACGCAATGGAACACAACAGAACGTTGTGGACTGCTGCAGAATGGAGTGGAATGTTGTGGAACGGAGTGGAATGGGGAGGAATGTGACGCAATTGACAGTTCAGGGTGTTTTGGAAGCGAATGAAGGCTTCTTTGATGGAATGTAACGCAATAGAATGCGGTGGATGTTGTGGAATGGAGTTTAATTTTGTGGAATAAAGTGGAATGGGTGGAAATGTGACGCAATACAGGGTGTCTGAGTGGTTTGGAAACGAACGGTGCCTTCTTTGATGGAATGGAAAGCAATAGGACATGGTGGAATTTTGTGGAAAGGAGCAGAATGTTGTGCGATGGCGAGAAATGCGGTTTAAAGAGAAGCAAAAGATTGCTCCTGAATTGTTTATTAGCGAATGCTGCCTTCTTTGGTGAAATGTGGTGCAACAGAACGTTGTGGAATGTTGCAGAATGGAGTGGAATGTTGTGAATTGGAGTGGAATGGGATGTAATTTGATGCAACAGACGGTTCCTGAGTGGTTCGGAAGTGGATGCTGCCTTCTTTGATGGAGGAGAACGCAACAGAACGTTGTGGAATGTTGTGGAATGTTGTGGAATGGCGTGAAATCGGGTTCAATGTGACACAATAGAGAGTTCCTGAATTGTTTCCAAGCGAATGCTGCCTTCTTTGACGCAATGCTATGCAACAGAACGTTGTGGAATGGAGTGGAATGTCGTGAAATGGAGTGGAGTGGGGCATAATGTGGTGCAATAGAGGGAAGCTGAGCGGTTTAGAGTAGAATGGAGACTTCCTTGATGGAATGGGAAACAATGCAACGTGACGGACTGTTGGATAATGAAGCAGAATGTTGTGGACCGGAGATGAATGGGGTTTAATGTGATGCAGTAGATTTTCCTGAGTGTTTTAAGAGAATGTCTGTGTGTGCATGTGTATGCTCTTGTCGGTTTGATTGGGTTTGAGTGTGTGAGTGTGAGAGGGTGTGAGTGTGTGTGACAGTGTGTGAGTGTGTGTGAGTGTGTATGTGTGTGAGGGGCTCTGTGTGAGTGAAGGAGAGTGTGTTTGTGAGCATGTTGGTTTGAGAGTGGGAACTTGACTCTGAGTGAGTGACTGTGTGTGTTTGACGGGGAATGTGCATGTTAGTGTGGGTGGAAGTGTGTGGCTGTGCAGGTGTGAGTGTGTGTGTGCGAACTGTGTGATTGAATGTGTGAGAGTGCGTGAGTGTGTGTATGTGAGTGAGAGTGTGTGAGATTGTGTGATTCACGATATGTCTGAGTGGGACTGACTGTGTTTGAGGGTGAGTGTGTCCGTCTATGAGTGTGTGTGTGAGAGTGAGTGTGCACGTGAGTGAGGGACTGTGTGTGTGTATGCACGTGTGCGTTTCTGTGAGTCTGTGTGTGTGTGAGTGTGTTTGGGTTAGTAGGTGTGTGAGTAGGAGTGAGTGTTTGTGAGTGAGTATACAAGACTTGTGTGATTGTGTGAGATTGCGTGTGTGTCATAGTGTGTGAGTGAGTGTGTGTGAGTGGGCGTGTTTCAGAGTGCGTGGGGGTGTTTTTGTGTGTGATTTCGTGAGTGCGTGAGCGAGGTTGCGGGATTGTGTGAGTGTCTGTGTGTTTGTGTGAGTGTGAGTGTGAGGGGAATGGGGTAAAATATGGTACAACAAAGGGTGCCTGAGAGGTTTGAAATGGAAACGAGCCTTCTCTGACAGAATGGAAAGCAATAGAAGGTGGTGGGAGACGACGGATCGGAGTGCAATGTTGTGGCATGGATTGGAATGTGTTGTATTGTGAAGCAATAGATGGTTTCTGTGTGTTTTGGAAGAGAATGGATCCCTCTTCGACGGAATGAAAGGATTTTCTCGGAATGGAGAGGTGTTTTGTGGAATAAATTGGAATGTGGTGAAATGCGACGCAATGATGGGTGTCTGAGTGGTTTGGAAACGAGTGGAGCCTTCCTTGACGGATTGGAAAGCAATAGAACGAGGTGGAATTTTGCGGAAAGGACTGGAATGTTGTGGGATGGTGTGAAATAGGGTTTAATGTGATGCAATAGAGGGTTCCTGAGAACTTTCTTAGCGAAGGCTGCCTTTTTCACGCAATGGAACACAACAGAACGTTGTGGACTGCTGCAGAATGGAGTGGAATGTTGTGGAATGGAGTGGAATGGGGAGGAATGTGACGCAATTGACAGTTCAGGGTGTTTTGGAAGCGAATGAAGGCTTCTTTGATGGAATGTAACGCAATAGAATGCGGTGGATGTTGTGGAATGGAGTTTAATTTTGTGGAATAAAGTGGAATGGGTGGAAATGTGACGCAATACAGGGTGTCTGAGTGGTTTGGAAACGAACGGTGCCTTCTTTGATGGAATGGAAAGCAATAGGACATGGTGGAATTTTGTGGAAAGGAGCGGAATGTTGTGCGATGGCGTGAAATGCGGTTTAAAGAGAAGCAAAAGATTGCTCCTGAATTGTTTATTAGCGAATGCTGCCCTCTTTCGTGAAATGTGGTGCAACAGAACGTTGTGGAATGTTGCAGAATGGAGTGGAATGTTGTGAATTGGAGTGGAATGGGATGTAATTTGATGCAACAGACGGTTCCTGAGTGGTTCGGAAGTGGATGCTGCCTTCTTTGA
Source organism: Manis javanica (assembly GCF_040802235.1). NCBI lineage: Eukaryota > Metazoa > Chordata > Mammalia > Pholidota > Manidae > Manis > Manis javanica. The sequence continues at coordinate 76,803,872 of NC_133163.1, forward strand.
TGGAGGAGAACGCAACAGAACGTTGTGGAATGTTGTGGAATGTTGTGGAATGGCGTGAAATCGGGTTCAATGTGACACAATAGAGAGTTCCTGAGTTGTTTCCTAGCGAATGCTGCCTTCTTTGACGCAATGCTATGCAACAGAACGTTGTGGAATGGAGTGGAATGTCGTGAAATGGAGTGGAGTGGGGCATAATGTGGTGCAATAGAGGGAAGCTCAGCGGTTTAGAGTAGAATGGAGACTTCCTTTATGGAATGGGAAACAATGCAACGTGAAGGACTGTTGGATAATGAAGCAGAATGTTGTGGACCGGAGATGAATGGGGTTTAATGTGATGCAGTAGATTTTCCTGAGTGTTTTAAGAGAATGTCTGTGTGTGCATGTGTATGCTCTTGTGGGTTTGATTGGGTTTGAGTGTGTGAGTGTGAGAGGGTGTGAGTGTGTGTGACAGTGTGTGAGTGTGTGTGAGTGTGTATGTGTGTGAGGGGTTCTGTGTGAGTGAAGGAGAGTGTGTTTGTGAGCATGTTGGTTTGAGAGTGGGAACTTGACCCTTGTCCCGTCCAGCGGGACTTAGTTATTCGTGGGGACGAGGGGGATCCGACCTGAAAGAAAATGGGGGCGAGAGAAGAGCGAAGGCAAGACAGTATTCTGATCAAGCCTTCAAATTTTATTGTAGGACGGGGGTAGATATACACCAGTGTTCAGGGGCAGAGTGGGCCATAGGATACTTGGAGGCAGGGGATTGGCTGCATAGCAGGGGTGGCACAGCGAGTTACATTCTGATTGGTATATGACAATAGGGAAGGAGGGGGAGAAGAGTATCTCTTGGCGCGCGCGGGCTTCCTTGTTGGCGCGCGCGGGCTCGTAGCTAATCTCCAAGAAGTGAAGCAGGAACCTCATGAACTGTGGCCATCTTGTTGTCTTTGTGTGGCTCCCAACATCTCCTCTCTTTCTATTTATTTTAGAAAGGTGGGCCTTAATCGAGTGAGGGAATAGAGGCCTGGCTCCTCCAGCAGGGTAACATTCTGCAAATGCTCTCGGTATCTTTTAGGGAGGAGAGGCAGAGCTGAAAGCCAAATTGACTTTAATATGTTAAGGCTTTATGTACATATGGATACCAACCTCTATGCAAGCCAGGCGTATTCTCAGGGAGGAATAGAGAGGTTCTAGGAAGAACCCTCCCTTGCGGTACTTTGTCTCGCACTCATCTCGATGCCCATACCCTCATAGTTAGGGGTATGTCTGGCTCTGGCTGACCAGCATATGGGCCACATTAAGTACGGTGCCAGAATCGATGGTACCATGGTTGAGACGCCTGTAAAGTTGAAAACCGGAGACCGGGAGCATTGGTTGGCTCGGTGTAAGACTCTTCATCACAGGCCGTAAGTCTGTGATAATGAACAGCAACCGCTGGCTTGACGAGCTGGTCAACTTGCTCTCGAATAAAAACTGTCAGTTTTCTTAAGGCCCAAGGGCCAAGAGACACTAAAAGGAAGAATCCTGCCAAGGGTCCAAGGATGGTGGGGATCAGAGTAGTTAACCAAGGGGTGGCAGAGGTCCAGTTTTTATACCAGGCCTCATCCTTTTCTCTTTGTTTTTGCCTGGCTTCTAGGTTTTTCTTAACTTTATCAATGCTATCTTGCACTAACCCTGTTTTGTCTTTATAGAAGCAACATTCTTCTTTAAGAGCAGCGCAGAGGCCTCCTTCTTTCAGGAAAAGGAGGTCTAACCCTCGGCGATTTTGGAGCACTACCTCAGAGAGAGAGACAACAGATTCTTTCAGGCTGTCTAAACCCTCTTGCAGATTTTGTATGTCTTTATCAATAGCTTGACTAAGAGCATAATATTGTTGTTTAGAAGTAATTATGGAGGCAATGCCTGTTCCAGCCCCAGCTGCTCCTAGTCCTAATAATACAGATAAGGTAATGGCGGTTACTGGCTCACGCTTAGTGCGAGTAGAGCCCGAGTAATATGGAAGGAGATCTTCGGTGGGATGTATGAAAATCTTGGGCATGAGCATGACTAAAACACAATATTCATTGTTAGATATTAATAAGCGCGGGTTAACAGAGGGCGTTATGCCAAAGGAGCAAGCAAAATAAGTACCGTTGGGCGCGACAAGGAATTCATAGGACAGCGGGGGTGAGAAGGAGCTGTTACAAATGGGTACTAGCTGAGGGGGTAGACGCAAGAGGGGGCTATGTATACAGAGGCCTATTCCCGAAAGCTGCGTCAATGTGAGACCCGGAGAGGTCTCTGAAAAACGGGAGGGGTCTGACCAGCGAGTCTTGCTGGAGTCATTGGTAAGTATGAGGTCTGCTGAGGTGTTTACTAAAACTGCTATCCCTTCGTAAAACGGGGGAACGGGGGAGAAACATAACCAGCACTCGCTATATCCAGTGGAGTTAAGGGATTTTGCAGTCATATTAGCCAGGCCTTTAAGGATTTCGCCTGTGGAGGGTAAAACCGGGGGGAGCAAGGCCTGGAAAACAGTACTAGTAGACAGGGGAGAAGGGTTAGAAGGTCTTGGGTCTCTTGCCTTAGGGGCAATAGGGCCAAGGACAACGTGCTTGTTGGCGTTTGGAATAGATCGAATTAATTTGATTTTAAAAGTGAGCCCAGGGTCCTTTCCTGAAACATAAAGCCTTAGCCCCCATTCATGTCCCCTGAGCCATCCATCAATAGGGGCCCTTTTTCCCTTGTCAGTAAAGGTAATGGAGAGCGGTGTACATCGCCCTCTTGTGGATTGGGTGCTTTGACATTCTGGGGTAACAGTTGAGTTAGGCTTGGGATTCCAAGCCCTACTTACAGTTATATAATCCCAGGTGGAGCTAGGCTTCCAACTAGCATCTCCCGTAGTCTCACACCCCCAGGAGTCACAGAAATAGGAGTCTCTATATCCACATTTATAGTTAAGGGCTCGATCTCTATGAGCTCCCGGGCAGACATAAAATTCTGTTTCTCTGAGGTAGGTTCTCCTAGGGGTGTTGTTACACCCAGGAGAAGTGGTAGATTGTCCCTCAGGGTAGGTCTCAGGGGAGGTGGAAAAAGGAAAGTAAATGTCTGGGGTCCCCCAGGCCGTAGAAGCTCCAGCGGCCAAGTCACAGAGATCAGGGGCAAGAACAGGCCATGGGGGGGTACTTGCTAAGGTGGAAGAACTGAAAACGACGTCTCCTGCTTCATTGGTGACTGTCCAGGTGAAGTTGGAAATCTGATGGGTCCAAACGGGGCGAAAGGTCATGACGAGGGTCAATAGTGTACATATCTTCATTTTTGCCTCCTGAAAATAAACAGAAAGGGAAGGCTTCTCAGGGGTTAATATGCCCTGGACTGGAATTATTATTGTTTTTGCCTCTATTTGTGTCTAGGAGTTTAATGAGCCTATCTGGGAGCCATCGGGCATTTTGTGCCTTAGCATCATATATACAAGCATGTCCTTTCCCCCATATGAGCACAGGGTCAGGCCCGTGCCATGTGTTGGTCATCGGATCTCTCCACATAGCCTGTGCATAATTATCTGCCGTGGAGGGATGCCAAAGGCGATCAGCAGCGGTTTTACCCGCGGAGTCATAAGTAAGGAAATTGAGAACAAACAGTGCATGATTTAGGAGTGTCTTTGCATTACCTGTTCTCGGATAGAGTACTTCTCCCCCCGACTGAAGTTTGAATAACATGTTTTTAAGGGTTAAGTGGGCTCTTTCAACAATGCCTTGGCCTTGGGGATTATAGGGAATTCCTGTTACGTGCTTAATATCTAACTGCGCACAGAACTGTTTAAAGCTAGAGCTGGCGTATCCAGGCCCATTGTCAGTTTTTAAGATTTTAGGTTGTGGTAGATATGCCAGGCATGAGAGGACATGGGTAATAACATTTTTAGTTGCCTCTCCCGTTTGCAAGGATGCACATAGGAAACCACTACATGTGTCAATAGACACATGGATATATTTTAATTTACCAAAGGGAGGGTAATGAGTGACATCCATTTGCCATATCTCTCCTGGGACTAACCCCCGGGGGTTGATTCCGTTATGAGGCTCTGGGAGGAGGGTTAGACATCCTTGACATTGTCGAACTATTTGGCGGGCCTGTTCTCGGGTGATTGAAAATTTGAGTCTAAGAGTGTGAGCATTGAGATGATGTAGTTCATGAGCCCGTTGGGCTGCAGCTAAGGGTGAGTCTGTCGTGACAGAGGCTACTAATTGAGTCGCCAGATCAACCCTGTCATTGCCTTTGGCAAGCGGCCCTGGAAGGCCAGTGTGAGCGCGTATGTGCCCGATGAAAAAAGGGGCATCGCGGCTTAAAATTAATTTTTGCAATTTTGCGAATAGGGGGGAAGCATTTGTAGAGGGACGTATGTAAGGCACTGTCTCTAATAGGGGAACAGAGGTTGCTACATAGGCACTATCAGTGTAAAGGTTAAAGGGGGCATCTATTAAAAGCTCAAAAACCTTGATTATTGCAGTTAGTTCAACAAGCTGTGCAGAAGAGAGGTCTGTCTGTATTCGAGTAACTTGCCCATTAATACTGAAAGCGGCTATGCCGGAGGAGGACCCATCAGAGAACACCATTACGGCCCCAGCAATTGGCGTGGTTTTAGTTCTTTTGGGAAAGACAACCGGGGTCTTTTGAAGGAACTGGACTAATCTGTCTGCAGGGTAATGATTGTCTATTGTCCCCTGGAAGGAGGTGCAGCTAATTGCCCAATCATCATCATGTTGAATAAGCCATTGTAATTGAGATGTATTGTATGGGAGGGTTATAACTTCAGGGTCTTTCCCAAACAACTTGAGAGCTGCCTCTCGGCCTAAACGTAAGAGGGCAGCAACTAATTGAGGATAGGTAGCTAAGACTCTAGGGGGGGAGGCTGGCAAATGAACCCAAAATAGTGGATGGTTTTGCCAAAGGACTCCTGTAGGGGAGAAGGGGGTAGGGAAAATGAGCAGCCACAAACTTAGATGTGGAGAGAAGTAGCTAATGGTCTGTTCAGAAATAGCCCGCTCTACAATGGTTAATGCCCTTTGTGCTTCTGATGAGAGCGAGCGGGGGGAGGAAGGATCAGGGTCTCCACGTAGGACATCAAACAAAGGCTTTAACTCTCCGGTGGTCAGCTTTAAATAAGGCCTGAGCCAGTTGATGTCTCCTAGCAGACGCTGAAAATCATTAAGAGTGTTTAAGGAGCTTCTCTTTAACTGAATTTTTTGAGTGAGGATTTTATTAGAAAATAATTCAAAGCCTAAAAATAGTTGGGGGGGGTGGACCTGGACCTTTTCTGGGGAAATTTGTAGTCCTCGATCTCGGAGGGCAGTGACTAGCTGTTGACTGGCCGCATAGAGCTGTTGCTGGTCAGGACCGGCAAGAAGAATATCGTCCATATAATGGATAATATACAAAGTGGGGAAGAGCAACCTAAAGGGGTCTATAGTCTGGGCTACAAACTTTTGGCAAAGAGTAGGGCTGTTGGCCATTCCTTGTGGGAGAACTCTCCACTGAAACCGGGGAGAAGGCCCTACACAATTGGTAATGGGTATACTAAAGGCAAAACGTTTGCAATCATCAGGATGCAAAGGTATGGAGAAAAAGCAATCTTTTAGATCAATTACTAATTTGACATACCCTTTAGGAATGGCTATTGGAGAGGGAATTCCCGGTTGTAATGCGCCCATAGGGACCATGGTCTTATTGACTGCCCTGAGGTCTTGTAGGAGCCTCCACTTGCCTGATTTCTTTTGAATTACAAAGATTGGGGTGTTCCAAGGGGATGTAGAAGGTTCAATATGTCCAGCAGCCAGCTGTTCCTGCACTAACTCTATGGCTGCATTTAATTTTGTAGTGGTAAGGGGCCATTGATCGATCCAGACAGGAACATCACTTTTCCAAGTAATCTTGTCTGCCTGGAGTGCAGGAGGAGCAACGGCCCTTACGAAAAATGTTTTTCAAACCCTAAACCTGAGCGGTCTATCTTAGGCGTGGCCAGTATCGGGTTGGGATCTCCCTGTTTTAGTTTGCCCAACCCCTGACCAGGGAGGTAACCCTGTGAGAGCATCTGCTGTGTTACAACTTCATTAGGGCTACACATGATGACTTTCATTTGAGAAAGGATATCTCTTCCCCAAAGATTTACTGGCAACCCAGGAACTACGAAGGGTTGAATGAATCCGGTATTTCCTTCTTCATCTTCCCAGTTTAGTAACTGTGAGCTCTGTAAGGTGTTTCTTGACTGCCCAATTCCTTGTAGATGGGTCAAGGAAGCGTGTAAGGGCCAGCTGGAGGGCCATGAAGCCTGAGATATGACCGTAGAGTCGGCCCCCGAATCTAAAATTCCTTCAAATACTTTTCCTTGGATCTTAAGCTTAAGAGTGGGGCGTTCTTTAGTAATAGCTTGGATCCAATATAAGTCTGAAGAACCTGGGGTAGAGGAGCCTCGCTTCTTATGAATAGCAGAGTGAGATGTACTTAAAGGGAGGGGGAGTGCCTGCGCAAGGCGCTGACCTTTCATAATGCTGACAGGGCACTGGGGAGCACTAGCAAGAATTTTTATTTCTCCAGTATAGTCATTGTCAACTAAGGAAGGGTGGACAATAAGGCCGTTTATTGTGGTGGAAGCTCGCCCTAAAATTAGAAAATAAGTATCTTTGGGAGGTGGGCCATAAATTCCTGTGGAAATAATTGTAACTCCCTCTTCAGGCGTTAATATTGTTGAGGAGGAGGCACAGAGGTCAAGTCCTGCACTCCCGGGTGTGGCCCGATAGAGGGCGGGAGTGCTACAGCTAGGCTGTTCCCCGAGGCCGGCTGAAATGGAATTGGCTGGGGGGCCCGGGGCTGGCCCCTCAGCCCGTTTCCCTGAAAAGGGGGGGTGAAAGGATTTGTGGTACTATAAAAAGGATTTGTTGGATTGTTACGGCACTCTTTGGCCCAGTGCCGCCCCTTATGGCAGCGAGGGCAAATACCGGGGACTGACCCAACTCTAGGAGGAGGAGCTGAGGTAGGGCATTGGCGAGCGAAATGGCCTGGCTGTCCACATTTAAAGCAGTTACGCATAGGCGATGCGCCCCTGGGGAAGGAAGGAGGATAAGAAGCCGGGGGAGTCTGAACAGCGGCACCTACAGCTAAAAGGGCTTGGACTTTGGATGTAAAAGGATCGACATCTCTACACATTCTCAGCATTTCATCAAGAGTTTTGTCTCGAGTCTTACCGCGGAGGACGGCTCGACATGCCGAATTGGCGTTTTCATAGGCTAGCTGTTTTACAATCTTGTCATTGGCAGCCGCGGAACCAAGGGTCCTTTCGGCGGCCTCTAACAATCTGCTAACAAATTCGCTATAGTCTTCTTGCGAGCTTTGAGTGATCTTAGTTAGAGGAGTGTTAGCAGTCCCGGAAGCAGGGAGTGATATCCAAGCGCCCAAAGCGGCATCTTTCACTTGAGATAAAAGACCAAGGGGAAGGCGCTGCTGCCTGGTTTCAGAGATATATCTGCCCTGTCCCGTAAGCTTATCAAACGTCCAGGACGCTGTTGGGGAATGAGGGTCTTTTACATTGGCAGCAGCGATGGTCTGACAGCGGTCAGCAAAATCTGCCTTCCAAGTTAAAAACTGACCACGGGTAAGCACAGCCTGGACTATACGCAGCCATTCACCTGGGAGTAAATGTCCTCCTCGAGACAGCGAATCAAGAACAGAAAGGGTAAAAGGGGCATTGGGGCCATAAGCTTTAACGGCTGCGTTCAGCTCTTTTAAGCTTTTGAAATGGATTTTGTGAAATTCTCTAGGGCCATCGGCAGGTTCGGCCGGCTCTGGCTCAGCCTGCTCTTCCCCCTCACTTTCTAATTCCTGAGCAGCAGGGGCGTCTTCACCATCGCTTTCAAGATCGCCTTCTTCCGGGCTACGTGTTGTGGAGGTGGGGCCAGAGCGGGCGGAGGCCCGGGTAAGAACAGGAAAGAGCAGTTTTTTAGGTTTTGTGGCTGTAAGCGGTTTCTTAGAGAGGCTTTTTTGCGAAGATAATGAGGGACGAACTGGTTGGGAGACAACCAATTTTTGGAGATGGCAAGTTATTCTTTGTTCTACTATCTGTGCTATTAGGTCTTCAGTGCTGGTAGGGGGGCTAACAGGACCGGGAGCCGGAGGGGGTAGCGGAGGGGCCGACGGGGGCAAAAAGGCCGGGGCGCAAACATTGGGAGGCCGAATAGGGGGAGTGTAAGAAGGGGGGTTAAGCGACGGGGCGGCAAGGGGCCAATCTGGGTTGTGATACCTGGCCGCCTCGTCTTCTAGTTCGGCCGCGTCTCCCGGATCTAAAGGTTCGCTATTTTGGCTCTTAGTCACGACCGGAAAAACCTTTTGTGTATCGACAAAGTCCGAATCTCGAGGGAGAGGCGGATAAATGCAACATTTGGGAGGGGTATCATGGAGGGCACCGAGCAAAGATGGTGTCAGGCTAGGGGAGGGGGATTTAGCTGATTTTGGAGCAGGGGGATCACTCGAAAGAGACGATTTTGAGGCCGCCCGAGATAGGGGGCGGAGGCAATATTCTGCTATTGACAAGAGTTGACGTTTATCAGGGTCAGTATTTTCAACAATATCTCTGATAAGACTCCAATAGGAAAATACTGAAACAGGAACAGAGTCAGGGCCGTTTTTGATAAGATAATCATTTAAATCTCTACCTACTTTCTGCCATTTTTTAGGATGAATTTCGGGGCCATTAACAATAAACCACGGACAGACTTCATCAACAAAAATAAAAAACTTTACCAAGTCTTTCTTTTTAACTCGAACTCCTCTCTCCCTAAGCGAACTTTTTAGGTCTCTTATGAAGACCGCTTCTTTACTTAATCTAGTTCCCATTTTCTTATAAGGCGGCCGGTACTCACCAGGGACGACGACCTCCGTGAGCGGCGAAAGGCGTCTCCTATTGTTTCATCAAGAAGGGGTCTGGCCAGACGATATCTTACTCGGGGGTCCGCCTGCGAAGGATACGCGCCTCTGGCCCCACGTTGGGCGCCACTTGTCCCGTCCAGCGGGACTTAGTTATTCGTGGGGACGAGGGGGATCCGACCTGAAAGAAAATGGGGGCGAGAGAAGAGCGAAGGCAAGACAGTATTCTGATCAAGCCTTCAAATTTTATTGTAGGACGGGGGTAGATATACACCAGTGTTCAGGGGCAGAGTGGGCCATAGGATACTTGGAGGCAGGGGATTGGCTGCATAGCAGGGGTGGCACAGCGAGTTACATTCTGATTGGTATATGACAATAGGGAAGGAGGGGGAGAAGAGTATCTCTTGGCGCGCGCGGGCTTCCTTGTTGGCGCGCGCGGGCTCGTAGCTAATCTCCAAGAAGTGAAGCAGGAACCTCATGAACTGTAGCCATCTTGTTGTCTTTGTGTGGCCCCCAACAGACCCTGAGTGAGTGACTGTGTGTGTTTGACGGGGAATGTGCATGTTAGTGTTTGTGGAAGTGTGTGGCTGTGCAGGTGTGAGTGTGTGTGTGCGAATTGTGTGTTTGAATGTGTGAGAGTGCGTGAGTGTGTGTATGTGAGTGAGAGTGTGTGAGATTGTGTGATTCACGATATGTCTGAGTGGGACTGACAGTGTTTGAGTGTGAGTGTGTCCGTCTATGAGTGTGTGTGTGAGAGTGAGTGTGCACGTGAGTGAGGGTCTGTGTGTGTGTACGCACGTGTGTGTTTCTGTGAGTCTGTGTGTGTGAGTGTGTGAGTGTGTTTGGGTTAGTAGGTGTGTGAGTAGGAGTGAGTGTTTGTGAGTGAGTATACAAGACTTGTGTGATTGTGTGAGATTGCGTGTGTCATAGTGTGTGAGTGAGTGTGTGTGAGTTGGCGTGTTTCAGAGTGCGTGGGGGTGTTTTTGTGTGTGATTTCGTGAGTGCGTGAGCGAGGTTGCGGGATTGTGTGAGTGTCTGTGTGTTTGTGTGAGTGTGAGTGTGAGGGGAATGGGGTAAAATATGGTACAACAAAGAGTGCCTGAGAGGTTTGAAATGGAAACGAGCCTTCTCTGACAGAATGGAAAGCAATAGAAGGTGGTGGGAGACGACGGATAGGAGTGCAATGTTGTGGCATGGATTGGAATGTGGTGTATTGTGAAGCAATAGATGGTTTCTGTGTGTTTTGGAAGAGAATGGATCCCTCTTCGACGGAATGAAAGGATTTTCTCGGAATGGAGAGGTGTTTTGTGGAATAAATTGGAATGTGGTGAAATGCGACGCAATGATGGGTGTCTGAGTGGTTTGGAAACGAGTGGAGCCTTCCTTGACGGATTGGAAAGCAATAGAACGAGGTGGAATTTTGCGGAAAGGACTGGAATGTTTTGGGATGGTGTGAAATAGGGTTTAATGTGATGCAATAGAGGGTTCCTGAGAACTTTCTTAGCGAAGGCTGCCTTTTTCACGCAATGGAACACAACAGAACGTTGTGGACTGCTGCAGAATGGAGTGGAATGTTGTGGAACGGAGTGGAATGGGGAGGAATGTGACGCAATTGACAGTTCAGGGTGTTTTGGAAGCGAATGAAGGCTTCTTTGATGGAATGTAACGCAATAGAATGCGGTGGATGTTGTGGAATGGAGTTTAATTTTGTGGAATAAAGTGGAATGGGTGGAAATGTGACGCAATACAGGGTGTCTGAGTGGTTTGGAAACGAACGGGGCCTTCTTTGATGGAATGGAAAGCAATAGGACATGGTGGAATTTTGTGGAAAGGAGCGGAATGTTGTGCGATGGCGTGAAATGCGGTTTAAAGAGAAGCAAAAGATTGCTCCTGAATTGTTTATTAGCGAATGCTGCCTTCTTTGGTGAAATGTGGTGCAACAGAACGTTGTGGAATGTTGCAGAATGGAGTGGAATGTTGTGAATTGGAGTGGAATGGGATGTAATTTGATGCAACAGACGGTTCCTGAGTGGTTCGGAAGTGGATGCTGCCTTCTTTGATGGAGGAGAACGCAACAGAACGTTGTGGAATGTTGTGGAATGTTGTGGAATGGCGTGAAATCGGGTTCAATGTGACACAATAGAGAGTTCCTGAGTTGTTTCCAAGCGAACGCTGCCTTCTTTGACGCAATGCTATGCAACAGAACGTTGTGGAATGGAGTGGAATGTCGTGAAATGGAGTGGAGTGGGGCATAATGTGGTGCAATAGAGGGAAGCTGAGCGGTTTAGAGGAGAATGGAGACTTCCTTTATGGAATGGGAAACAATGCAACGTGACGGACTGTTGGATAATGAAGCAGAACGTTGTGGACCGGAGACGAATGGGGTTTAATGTGATGCAGTAGATTTTCCTGAGTGTTTTAAGAGAATGTCTGTGTGTGCATGTGTATGCTCTTGTGGGTTTGATTGGGTTTGAGTGTGTGAGTGTGAGAGGGTGTGAGTGTGTGTGACAGTGTGTGAGTGTGTGTGAGTGTGTATGTGTGTTAGGGGCTCTGTGTGAGTGAAGGAGAGTGTGTTTGTGAGCATGTTGGTTTGAGAGTGGGAACTTGACCCTGAGTGAGTGACTGTGTGTGTTTGACGGGGAATGTGCATGTTAGTGTGGGTGGAAGTGTGTGGCTGTGCAGGTGTGAGTGTGTGTGTGCGAATTGTGTGTTTGAATGTGTGAGAGTGCGTGAGTGTGTGTATGTGAGTGAGAGTGTGTGAGATTGTGTGATTCACGATATGTCTGAGTGGGACTGACAGTGTTTGAGTGTGAGTGTGTCCGTCTATGAGTGTGTGTGTGAGAGTGAGTGTGCACGTGAATGAGGGGCTGTGTGTGTGTACGCACGTGTGTGTTTCTGTGAGTCTGTGTGTGTGTGAGTGTGTGAGTGTGTTTGGGTTAGTAGGTGTGTGAGTAGGAGTGAGTGTTTGTGAGTGAGTATACAAGACTTGTGTGATTGTGTGAGATTGCGTGTGTGTCATAGTGTGTGAGTGAGTGTGTGTGAGTGGGCGTGTTTCAGAGTGCGTGGGGGTGTTTTTGTGTGTGATTTCGTGAGTGCGTGAGCGAGGTTGCGGGATTGTGTGTCTGTGTGTTTGTGTGAGTGTGAGTGTGAGGGGAATGGGGTGAAATATGGTACAACAAAGGGTGCCTGAGAGGTTTGGAATGGAAACGAGCCTTCTCTGACAGAATGGAAAGCAATAGAAGGTGGTGGGAGACGACGGATAGGAGTGCAATGTTGTGGCATGGATTGGAATGTGGTGTATTGTGAAGCAATAGATGGTTTCTGTGTGTTTTGGAAGAGAATGGATCCCTCTTCGACGGAATGAAAGGATTTTCTCGGAATGGAGAGGTGTTTTGTGGAATAAATTTGAATGTGGTGAAATGCGACGCAACAATGGATGCCTGAGTGGTTTGGAAACGAGTGGAGCCTTCCTTGACGGATTGGAAAGCAATAGAACGAGGTGGAATTTTGCGGAAAGGACTGGAATGTTGTGGGATGGTGTGAAATAAGGATTAATGTCATGCAATAGAGGGTTCCTGAGTACTTTCTTAGCGAAGGCTGCTTCTTTCACGCAATGGAACACAACAGAACGTTGTGGACTGCTGCAGAATGGAGTGGAATGTTGTGGAATGGAGTGGAATGGGGAGGAATGTGACGCAATTGACAGTTCAGGGTGTTTTGGAAGCGAATGAAGGCTTCCTTGATGGAATGTAACGCAATAGAATGCGGTGGATGTTGTGGAATGGAGTTTAATTTTGTGGAATAAAGTGGAATGGGTGGAAATGTGACGCAATACAGGGTGTCTGAGTGGTTTGGAAACGAACGGGGCCTTCTTTGATGGAATGGAAAGCAATAGGACATGGTGGAATTTTGTGGAAAGGAGCGGAATGTTGTGCGATGGCGTGAAATGCGGTTTAAAGAGAAGCAAAAGATTGCTCCTGAATTGTTTATTAGCGAATGCTGCCTTCTTTGGTGAAATGTGGTGCAACAGAACGTTGTGGAATGTTGCAGAATGGAGTGAAATGCTGTGAATTGGAGTGGAATGGGATGTAATTTGATGCAACAGACGGTTCCTGAGTGGTTCGGAAGTGGATGCTGCCTTCTTTGATGGAGGAGAACGCAACAGAACGTTGTGGAATGTTGTGGAATGTTGTGGAATGGCGTGAAATCGGGTTCAATGTGACACAATAGAGAGTTCCTGAGTTGTTTCCTAGCGAATGCTGCCTTCTTTGACGCAATGCTATGCAACAGAACGTTGTGGAATGGAGTGGAATGTCGTGAAATGGAGTGGAGTGGGGCATCATGTGGTGCAATAGAGGGAAGCTGAGCGGTTTAGAGTAGAATGGAGACTTCCTTGATGGAATGGGAAACAATGCAACGTGACGGACTGTTGGAAAATGAAGTAGAATGTTGTGGACCGGAGACGAATGGGGTTTAATGTGATGCAGTAGATTTTCCTGAGTGTTTTAAGAGAATGTCTGTGTGTGCATGTGTATGCTCTTGTGGGTTTGATTGGGTTTGAGTGTGTGATTGTGAGAGGGTGTGAGTGTGTGTGACAGTGTGTGAGTGTGTGTGAGTGTGTATGTGTGTGAGGGGCTCTGTGTGAGTGAAGGAGAGTGTGTTTGTGAGCATGTTGGTTTGAGAGTGGGAACTTGACTCTGAGTGAGTGACTGTGTGTGTTTGACGGGGAATGTGCATGTTAGTGTGGGTGGAAGTGTGTGGCTGTGCAGGAGTGAGTGTGTGTGTGCGAATTGTGTGTTTGAATGTGTGAGAGTGCGTGAGTGTGTGTATGTGAGTGAGAGTGTGTTGGATTGTGTGATTCACGATATGTCTGAGTGGGACTGACTGTGTTTGAGTGTGAGTGTGTCTGTCTATGAGTGTGTGTGTGAGAGTGAGTGTGCACGTGAGTGAGGGGCTGTGTGTGTGTACGCACGTGTGTGTTTCTGTGAGTCTGTGTGTGTGAGTGTGTGAGTGTGTTTGGGTTAGTAGGTTTGTGAGTATGAGTGAGTGTTTGTGTGTGAGTATACAAGACTTGTGTGATTGTGTGAGATTGCGTGTGTGTCATAGTGTGTGAGTGAGTGTGTGTGAGTGGGCGTGTTTCAGAGTGCGTGGGGGTGTTTTTGTGTGTGATTTCGTGAGTGCGTGAGCGAGGTTGCGGGATTGTGTGAGTGTCTGTGTGTTTGTGTGAGTGTGAGTGTGAGGGGAATGGGGTGAAATATGGTACAACAAAGGGTGCCTGAGAGGTTTGGAATGGAAACGAGCCTTCTCTGACAGAATGGAAAGCAATAGAAGGTGGTGGGAGACGACGGATAGGAGTGCAATGTTGTGGCATGGATTGGAATGTGGTGTATTGTGAAGCAATAGATGGTTTCTGTGTGTTTTGGAAGAGAATGGATCCCTCTTCGACGGAATGAAAGGATTTTCTCGGAATGGAGAGGTGTTTTGTGGAATAAATTTGAATGTGGTGAAATGCGACGCAACAATGGATGCCTGAGTGGTTTGGAAACGAGTGGAGCCTTCCTTGACGGATTGGAAAGCAATAGAACGAGGTGGAATTTTGCGGAAAGGACTGGAATGTTGTGGGATGGTGTGAAATAAGGATTAATGTCATGCAATAAAGGGTTCCTGAGTACTTTCTTAGCGAAGGCTGCCTTCTTTCACGCAATGGAACACAACAGAACGTTGTGGACTGCTGCAGAATGGAGTGGAATGTTGTGGAATGGAGTGGAATGGGGAGTAATGTGACGCAATTGACAGTTCAGGGTGTTTTGGAAGCGAATGAAGGCTTCCTTGATGGAATGTAACGCAATAGAATGCGGTGGATGTTGTGGAATGGAGTTTAATTTTGTGGAATAAAGTGGAATGGGTGGAAATGTGTCGCAATACAGGGTGTCTGAGTGGTTTGGAAACGAACGGGGCCTTCTTTGATGGAATGGAAAGCAATAGGACATGGTGGAATTTTGTGGAAAGGAGCGGAATGTTGTGCGATGGCGTGAAATGCGGTTTAAAGAGAAGCAAAAGATTGCTCCTGAATTGTTTATTAGCGAATGCTGCCTTCTTTGGTGAAATGTGGTGCAATAGAACGTTGTGGAATGTTGCAGAATGGAGTGGAATGCTGTGAATTGGAGTGGAATGGGATGTAATTTGATGCAACAGACGGTTCCTGAGTGGTTCGGAAGTGGATGCTGCCTTCTTTGATGGAGGAGAACGCAACAGAACGTTGTGGAATGTTGTGGAATGTTGTGGAATGGCGTGAAATCGGGTTCAATGTGACACAATAGAGAGTTCCTGAGTTGTTTCCTAGCGAATGCTGCCTTCTTTGACGCAATGCTATGCAACAGAACGTTGTGGAATGGAGTGGAATGTCGTGAAATGGAGTGGAGTGGGGCATAATGTGGTGCAATAGAGGGAAGCTGAGCGGTTTAGAGGAGAATGGAGACTTCCTTTATGGAATGGGAAACAATGCAACGTGACGGACTGTTGGATAATGAAGCAGAACGTTGTGGACCGGAGATGAATGGGGTTTAATGTGATGCAGTAGATTTTCCTGAGTGTTTTAAGAGAATGTCTGTGTGTGCATGTGTATGCTCTTGTGGGTTTGATTGGGTTTGAGTGTGTGAGTGTGAGAGGGTGTGAGTGTGTGTGACAGTGTGTGAGTGTGTGTGAGTGTGTATGTGTGTGAGGGGCTCTGTGTGAGTGAAGGAGAGTGTGTTTGTGAGCATGTTGGTTTGAGAGTGGGAACTTGACCCTGAGTGAGTGACTGTGTGTGTTTGACGGGGAATGTGCATGTTAGTGTGGGTGGAAGTGTGTGGCTGTGCAGGTGTGAGTGTGTGTGTGCGAATTGTGTGTTTGAATGTGTGAGAGTGCGTGAGTGTGTGTATGTGAGTGAGAGTGTGTGAGATTGTGTGATTCACGATATGTCTGAGTGGGACTGACAGTGTTTGAGTGTGAGTGTGTCCGTCTATGAGTGTGTGTGTGAGAGTGAGTGTGCACGTGAGTGAGGGGCTGTGTGTGTGTACGCACGTGTGTGTTTCTGTGAGTCTGTGTGTGTGTGAGTGTGTGCGTGTGTTTGGGTTAGTAGGTGTGTGAGTAGGAGTGAGTGTTTGTGAGTGAGTATACAAGACTTGTGTGATTGTGTGAGATTGCGTGTGTGTCATAGTGTGTGAGTGAGTGTGTGTGAGTGGGCGTGTTTCAGAGTGCGTGGGGGTGTTTTTGTGTGTGATTTCGTGAGTGCGTGAGCGAGGTTGCGGGATTGTGTGTCTGTGTGTTTGTGTGAGTGTGAGTGTGAGGGGAATGGGGTGAAATATGGTACAACAAAGGGTGCCTGAGAGGTTTGGAAT
Source organism: Manis javanica (assembly GCF_040802235.1). Classification (NCBI taxonomy): domain Eukaryota; kingdom Metazoa; phylum Chordata; class Mammalia; order Pholidota; family Manidae; genus Manis; species Manis javanica. The sequence continues at coordinate 76,820,119 of NC_133163.1, forward strand.
GGAAACGAGCCTTCTCTGACAGAATGGAAAGCAATAGAAGGTGGTGGGAGACGACGGATAGGAGTGCAATGTTGTGGCATGGATTGGAATGTGGTGTATTGTGAAGCAGTAGATGGTTTCTGTGTGTTTTGGAAGAGAATGGATCCCTCTTCGACGGAATGAAAGGATTTTCTCGGAATGGAGAGGTGTTTTGTGGAATAAATTGGAATGTGGTGAAATGCGATGCAACAATGGATGCCTGAGTGGTTTGGAAACGAGTGGAGCCTTCCTTGACGGATTGGAAAGCAATAGAACGAGGTGGAATTTTGCGGAAAGGACTGGAATGTTGTGGGATGGTGTGAAATAGGGTTTAATGTGATGCAATAGAGGGTTCCTGAGAACTTTCTTAGCGAAGGCTGCCTTCTTTCACGCAATGGAACACAACAGAACGTTGTGGACTGCTGCAGAATGGAGTGGAATGTTGTGGAATGGAGTGGAATGGGGTGGAATGTGACGCAACTGACAGTTCAGGGTGTTTTGGAAGCGAATGAAGGCTCGTTGATGGAATGTAACACAATAGAATGCGGTGGATGTTGTGGAATGGAGTTTAATTTTGTGGAATAAAGTGGAATGGGTGGAAATGTGACGCAATACAGGGTGTCTGAGTGGTTTGGAAACGAACGGGGCCTTCTTTGATGGAATGGAAAGCAATAGGACATGGTGGAATTTTGTGGAAAGGAGCGGAATGTTGTGCGATGGCGTGAAATGCGGTTTAAAGAGAAGCAAAAGATTGCTCCTGAATTGTTTATTAGCGAATGCTGCCTTCTTTGGTGAAATGTGGTGCAACAGAACGTTGTGGAATGTTGCAGAATGGAGTGGAATGTTGTGAATTGGAGTGGAATGGGATGTAATTTGATGCAACAGACGGTTCCTGAGTGGTTCGGAAGTGGATGTTGCCTTCTTTGATGGAGGAGAACGCAACAGAACGTTGTGGAATGTTGTGGAATGTTGTGGAATGGCGTGAAATCGGGTTCAATGTGACACAATAGAGAGTTCCTGAGTTGTTTCCTAGCGAATGCTGCCTTCTTTGACGCAATGCTATGCAACAGAACGTTGTGGAATGGAGTGGAATGTCGTGAAATGGAGTGGAGTGGGGTATAATGTGGTGCAATAGAGGGAAGCTATGCGGTTTAGAGTAGAATGGAGACTTCCTTGATGGAATGGGAAACAATGCAACGTGACGGACTGTTGGATAATGAAGTAGAATGTTGTGGACTGGAGACGAATGGGGTTTAATGTGATGCAGTAGATTTTCCTGAGTGTTTTAAGAGAATGTCTGTGTGTGCATGTGTATGCTCTTGTGGGTTTGATTGGGTTAGAGTGTGTGAGTGTGAGAGGGTGTGAGTGTGTGTGACAGTGTGTGAGTGTGTGTGAGTGTGTATGTGTGTGAGGGGCTCTGTGTGAGTGAAGGAGAGTGTGTTTGTGAGCATGTTGGTTTGAGAGTGGGAACTTGACCCTGAGTGAGTGACTGTGTGTGTTTGACGGGGAATGTGCATGTTAGTGTGGGTGGAAGTGTGTGGCTGTGCAGGTGTGAGTGTGTGTGTGCGAATTGTGTGTTTGAATGTGTGAGAGTTCGTGAGTGTGTGTATGTGAGTGAGAGTGTGTGAGATTGTGTGATTCACGATATGTCTGAGTGGGACTGACAGTGTTTGTGTGTGAGTGTGTCCGTCTATGAGTGTGTGTGTGAGAGTGAGTGTGCACGTGAGTGAGGGGCTGTGTGTGTGTACGCACGTGTGTGTTTCTGTGAGTCTGTGTGTGTGTGAGTGTGTGCGTGTGTTTGGGTTAGTAGGTGTGTGAGTAGGAGTGAGTGTTTGTGAGTGAGTATACAAGACTTGTGTGATTGTGTGAGATTGCGTGTGTGTCATAGTGTGTGAGTGAGTGTGTGTGAGTGGGCGTGTTTCAGAGTGCGTGGGGGTGTTTTTGTGTGTGATTTCGTGAGTGCGTGAGCGAGGTTGCGGGATTGTGTGTCTGTGTGTTTGTGTGAGTGTGAGTGTGAGGGGAATGGGGTGAAATATGGTACAACAAAGGGTGCCTGAGAGGTTTGGAATGGAAACGAGCCTTCTCTGACAGAATGGAAAGCAATAGAAGGTGGTGGGAGACGACGGATAGGAGTGCAATGTTGTGGCATGGATTGGAATGTGGTGTATTGTGAAGCAGTAGATGGTTTCTGTGTGTTTTGGAAGAGAATGGATCCCTCTTCGACGGAATGAAAGGATTTTCTCGGAATGGAGAGGTGTTTTGTGGAATAAATTGGAATGTGGTGAAATGCGATGCAACAATGGATGCCTGAGTGGTTTGGAAACGAGTGGAGCCTTCCTTGACGGATTGGAAAGCAATAGAACGAGGTGGAATTTTGCGGAAAGGACTGGAATGTTGTGGGATGGTGTGAAATAAGGATTAATGTCATGCAATAGAGGGTTCCTGAGTACTTTCTTAGCGAAGGCTGCTTCTTTCACGCAATGGAACACAACAGAACGTTGTGGACTGCTGCAGAATGGAGTGGAATGTTGTGGAATGGAGTGGAATGGGGAGGAATGTGACGCAATTGACAGTTCAGGGTGTTTTGGAAGCCAATGAAGGCTTCCTTGATGGAATGTAACGCAATAGAATGCGGTGGATGTTGTGGAATGGAGTTTAATTTTGTGGAATAAAGTGGAATGGGTGGAAATGTGACGCAATACAGGGTGTCTGAGTGGTTTGGAAACGAACGGGGCCTTCTTTGATGGAATGGAAAGCAATAGGACATGGTGGAATTTTGTGGAAAGGAGCGGAATGTTGTGCGATGGCGTGAAATGCGGTTTAAAGAGAAGCAAAAGATTGCTCCTGAATTGTTTATTAGCGAATGCTGCCTTCTTTGGTGAAATGTGGTGCAACAGAACGTTGTGGAATGTTGCAGAATGGAGTGAAATGCTGTGAATTGGAGTGGAATGGGATGTAATTTGATGCAACAGACGGTTCCTGAGTGGTTCGTAAGTGGATGCTGCCTTCTTTGATGGAGGAGAACGCAACAGAACGTTGTGGAATGTTGTGGAATGTTGTGGAATGGCGTGAAATCGGGTTCAATGTGACACAATAGAGAGTTCCTGAGTTGTTTCCTAGCGAATGCTGCCTTCTTTGACGCAATGCTATGCAACAGAACGTTGTGGAATGGAGTGGAATGTCGTGAAATGGAGTGGAGTGGGGCATCATGTGGTGCAATAGAGGGAAGCTGAGCGGTTTAGAGTAGAATGGAGACTTCCTTGATGGAATGGGAAACAATGCAACGTGACGGACTGTTGGAAAATGAAGTAGAATGTTGTGGACCGGAGACGAATGGGGTTTAATGTGATGCAGTAGATTTTCCTGAGTGTTTTAAGAGAATGTCTGTGTGTGCATGTGTATGCTCTTGTGGGTTTGATTGGGTTTGAGTGTGTGATTGTGAGAGGGTGTGAGTGTGTGTGACAGTGTGTGAGTGTGTGTGAGTGTGTATGTGTGTGAGGGGCTCTGTGTGAGTGAAGGAGAGTGTGTTTGTGAGCATGTTGGTTTGAGAGTGGGAACTTGACCCTGAGTGAGTGACTGTGTGTGTTTGACGGGGAATGTGCATGTTAGTGTGGGTGGAAGTGTGTGGCTGTGCAGGTGTGAGTGTGTGTGTGCGAATTGTGTGTTTGAATGTGTGAGAGTGCGTGAGTGTGTGTATGTGAGTGAGAGTGTGTGAGATTGTGTGATTCACGATATGTCTGAGTGGGACTGACAGTGTTTGAGTGTGAGTGTGTCCGTCTATGAGTGTGTGTGTGAGAGTGAGTGTGCACGTGACTGAGGGGCTGTGTGTGTGTACGCACGTGTGTGTTTCTGTGAGTCTGTGTGTGTGTGAGTGTGTGCGTGTGTTTGGGTTAGTAGGTGTGTGAGTAGGAGTGAGTGTTTGTGAGTGAGTATACAAGACTTGTGTGATTGTGTGAGATTGCGTGTGTGTCATAGTGTGTGAGTGAGTGTGTGTGAGTGGGCGTGTTTCAGAGTGCGTGGGGGTGTTTTTGTGTGTGATTTCGTGAGTGCGTGAGCGAGGTTGCGGGATTGTGTGTCTGTGTGTTTGTGTGAGTGTGAGTGTGAGGGGAATGGGGTGAAATATGGTACAACAAAGGGTGCCTGAGAGGTTTGGAATGGAAACGAGCCTTCTCTGACAGAATGGAAAGCAATAGAAGGTGGTGGGAGACGACGGATAGGAGTGCAATGTTGTGGCATGGATTGGAATGTGGTGTATTGTGAAGCAGTAGATGGTTTCTGTGTGTTTTGGAAGAGAATGGATCCCTCTTCGACGGAATGAAAGGATTTTCTCGGAATGGAGAGGTGTTTTGTGGAATAAATTGGAATGTGGTGAAATGCGATGCAACAATGGATGCCTGAGTGGTTTGGAAACGAGTGGAGCCTTCCTTGACGGATTGGAAAGCAATAGAACGAGGTGGAATTTTGCGGAAAGGACTGGAATGTTGTGGGATGGTGTGAAATAGGGTTTAATGTGATGCAATAGAGGGTTCCTGAGAACTTTCTTAGCGAAGGCTGCCTTCTTTCACGCAATGGAACACAACAGAACGTTGTGGACTGCTGCAGAATGGAGTGGAATGTTGTGGAATGGAGTGGAATGGGGTGGAATGTGACGCAACTGACAGTTCAGGGTGTTTTGGAAGCGAATGAAGGCTCGTTGATGGAATGTAACACAATAGAATGCGGTGGATGTTGTGGAATGGAGTTTAATTTTGTGGAATAAAGTGGAATGGGTGGAAATGTGACGCAATACAGGGTGTCTGAGTGGTTTGGAAACGAACGGGGCCTTCTTTGATGGAATGGAAAGCAATAGGACATGGTGGAATTTTGTGGAAAGGAGCGGAATGTTGTGCGATGGCGTGAAATGCGGTTTAAAGAGAAGCAAAAGATTGCTCCTGAATTGTTTATTAGCGAATGCTGCCTTCTTTGGTGAAATGTGGTGCAACAGAACGTTGTGGAATGTTGCAGAATGGAGTGGAATGTTGTGAATTGGAGTGGAATGGGATGTAATTTGATGCAACAGACGGTTCCTGAGTGGTTCGGAAGTGGATGTTGCCTTCTTTGATGGAGGAGAACGCAACAGAACGTTGTGGAATGTTGTGGAATGTTGTGGAATGGCGTGAAATCGGGTTCAATGTGACACAATAGAGAGTTCCTGAGTTGTTTCCTAGCGAATGCTGCCTTCTTTGACGCAATGCTATGCAACAGAACGTTGTGGAATGGAGTGGAATGTCGTGAAATGGAGTGGAGTGGGGTATAATGTGGTGCAATAGAGGGAAGCTATGCGGTTTAGAGTAGAATGGAGACTTCCTTGATGGAATGGGAAACAATGCAACGTGACGGACTGTTGGATAATGAAGTAGAATGTTGTGGACTGGAGACGAATGGGGTTTAATGTGATGCAGTAGATTTTCCTGAGTGTTTTAAGAGAATGTCTGTGTGTGCATGTGTATGCTCTTGTGGGTTTGATTGGGTTAGAGTGTGTGAGTGTGAGAGGGTGTGAGTGTGTGTGACAGTGTGTGAGTGTGTGTGAGTGTGTATGTGTGTGAGGGGCTCTGTGTGAGTGAAGGAGAGTGTGTTTGTGAGCATGTTGGTTTGAGAGTGGGAACTTGACCCTGAGTGAGTGACTGTGTGTGTTTGACGGGGAATGTGCATGTTAGTGTGGGTGGAAGTGTGTGGCTGTGCAGGTGTGAGTGTGTGTGTGCGAATTGTGTGTTTGAATGTGTGAGAGTTCGTGAGTGTGTGTATGTGAGTGAGAGTGTGTGAGATTGTGTGATTCACGATATGTCTGAGTGGGACTGACAGTGTTTGTGTGTGAGTGTGTCCGTCTATGAGTGTGTGTGTGAGAGTGAGTGTGCACGTGAGTGAGGGGCTGTGTGTGTGTACGCACGTGTGTGTTTCTGTGAGTCTGTGTGTGTGTGAGTGTGTGCGTGTGTTTGGGTTAGTAGGTGTGTGAGTAGGAGTGAGTGTTTGTGAGTGAGTATACAAGACTTGTGTGATTGTGTGAGATTGCGTGTGTGTCATAGTGTGTGAGTGAGTGTGTGTGAGTGGGCGTGTTTCAGAGTGCGTGGGGGTGTTTTTGTGTGTGATTTCGTGAGTGCGTGAGCGAGGTTGCGGGATTGTGTGTCTGTGTGTTTGTGTGAGTGTGAGTGTGAGGGGAATGGGGTGAAATATGGTACAACAAAGGGTGCCTGAGAGGTTTGGAATGGAAACGAGCCTTCTCTGACAGAATGGAAAGCAATAGAAGGTGGTGGGAGACGACGGATAGGAGTGCAATGTTGTGGCATGGATTGGAATGTGGTGTATTGTGAAGCAGTAGATGGTTTCTGTGTGTTTTGGAAGAGAATGGATCCCTCTTCGACGGAATGAAAGGATTTTCTCGGAATGGAGAGGTGTTTTGTGGAATAAATTGGAATGTGGTGAAATGCGATGCAACAATGGATGCCTGAGTGGTTTGGAAACGAGTGGAGCCTTCCTTGACGGATTGGAAAGCAATAGAACGAGGTGGAATTTTGCGGAAAGGACTGGAATGTTGTGGGATGGTGTGAAATAAGGATTAATGTCATGCAATAGAGGGTTCCTGAGTACTTTCTTAGCGAAGGCTGCTTCTTTCACGCAATGGAACACAACAGAACGTTGTGGACTGCTGCAGAATGGAGTGGAATGTTGTGGAATGGAGTGGAATGGGGAGGAATGTGACGCAATTGACAGTTCAGGGTGTTTTGGAAGCCAATGAAGGCTTCCTTGATGGAATGTAACGCAATAGAATGCGGTGGATGTTGTGGAATGGAGTTTAATTTTGTGGAATAAAGTGGAATGGGTGGAAATGTGACGCAATACAGGGTGTCTGAGTGGTTTGGAAACGAACGGGGCCTTCTTTGATGGAATGGAAAGCAATAGGACATGGTGGAATTTTGTGGAAAGGAGCGGAATGTTGTGCGATGGCGTGAAATGCGGTTTAAAGAGAAGCAAAAGATTGCTCCTGAATTGTTTATTAGCGAATGCTGCCTTCTTTGGTGAAATGTGGTGCAACAGAACGTTGTGGAATGTTGCAGAATGGAGTGAAATGCTGTGAATTGGAGTGGAATGGGATGTAATTTGATGCAACAGACGGTTCCTGAGTGGTTCGTAAGTGGATGCTGCCTTCTTTGATGGAGGAGAACGCAACAGAACGTTGTGGAATGTTGTGGAATGTTGTGGAATGGCGTGAAATCGGGTTCAATGTGACACAATAGAGAGTTCCTGAGTTGTTTCCTAGCGAATGCTGCCTTCTTTGACGCAATGCTATGCAACAGAACGTTGTGGAATGGAGTGGAATGTCGTGAAATGGAGTGGAGTGGGGCATCATGTGGTGCAATAGAGGGAAGCTGAGCGGTTTAGAGTAGAATGGAGACTTCCTTGATGGAATGGGAAACAATGCAACGTGACGGACTGTTGGAAAATGAAGTAGAATGTTGTGGACCGGAGACGAATGGGGTTTAATGTGATGCAGTAGATTTTCCTGAGTGTTTTAAGAGAATGTCTGTGTGTGCATGTGTATGCTCTTGTGGGTTTGATTGGGTTTGAGTGTGTGATTGTGAGAGGGTGTGAGTGTGTGTGACAGTGTGTGAGTGTGTGTGAGTGTGTATGTGTGTGAGGGGCTCTGTGTGAGTGAAGGAGAGTGTGTTTGTGAGCATGTTGGTTTGAGAGTGGGAACTTGACTCTGAGTGAGTGACTGTGTGTGTTTGACGGGGAATGTGCATGTTAGTGTGGGTGGAAGTGTGTGGCTGTGCAGGAGTGAGTGTGTGTGTGCGAATTGTGTGTTTGAATGTGTGAGAGTGCGTGAGTGTGTGTATGTGAGTGAGAGTGTGTTGGATTGTGTGATTCACGATATGTCTGAGTGGGACTGACTGTGTTTGAGTGTGAGTGTGTCTGTCTATGAGTGTGTGTGTGAGAGTGAGTGTGCACGTGAGTGAGGGGCTGTGTGTGTGTACGCACGTGTGTGTTTCTGTGAGTCTGTGTGTGTGAGTGTGTGAGTGTGTTTGGGTTAGTAGGTTTGTGAGTAGGAGTGAGTGTTTGTGTGTGAGTATACAAGACTTGTGTGATTGTGTGAGATTGCGTGTGTGTCATAGTGTGTGAGTGAGTGTGTGTGAGTGGGCGTGTTTCAGAGTGCGTGGGGGTGTTTTTGTGTGTGATTTCGTGAGTGCGTGAGCGAGGTTGCGGGATTGTGTGAGTGTCTGTGTGTTTGTGTGAGTGTGAGTGTGAGGGGAATGGGGTGAAATATGGTACAACAAAGGGTGCCTGAGAGGTTTGGAATGGAAACGAGCCTTCTCTGACAGAATGGAAAGCAATAGAAGGTGGTGGGAGACGACGGATAGGAGTGCAATGTTGTGGCATGGATTGGAATGTGGTGTATTGTGAAGCAATAGATGGTTTCTGTGTGTTTTGGAAGAGAATGGATCCCTCTTCGACGGAATGAAAGGATTTTCTCGGAATGGAGAGGTGTTTTGTGGAATAAATTTGAATGTGGTGAAATGCGACGCAACAATGGATGCCTGAGTGGTTTGGAAACGAGTGGAGCCTTCCTTGACGGATTGGAAAGCAATAGAACGAGGTGGAATTTTGCGGAAAGGACTGGAATGTTGTGGGATGGTGTGAAATAAGGATTAATGTCATGCAATAAAGGGTTCCTGAGTACTTTCTTAGCGAAGGCTGCCTTCTTTCACGCAATGGAACACAACAGAACGTTGTGGACTGCTGCAGAATGGAGTGGAATGTTGTGGAATGGAGTGGAATGGGGAGTAATGTGACGCAATTGACAGTTCAGGGTGTTTTGGAAGCGAATGAAGGCTTCCTTGATGGAATGTAACGCAATAGAATGCGGTGGATGTTGTGGAATGGAGTTTAATTTTGTGGAATAAAGTGGAATGGGTGGAAATGTGACGCAATACAGGGTGTCTGAGTGGTTTGGAAACGAACGGGGCCTTCTTTGATGGAATGGAAAGCAATAGGACATGGTGGAATTTTGTGGAAAGGAGCGGAATGTTGTGCGATGGCGTGAAATGCGGTTTAAAGAGAAGCAAAAGATTGCTCCTGAATTGTTTATTAGCGAATGCTGCCTTCTTTGGTGAAATGTGGTGCAATAGAACGTTGTGGAATGTTGCAGAATGGAGTGGAATGCTGTGAATTGGAGTGGAATGGGATGTAATTTGATGCAACAGACGGTTCCTGAGTGGTTCGGAAGTGGATGCTGCCTTCTTTGATGGAGGAGAACGCAACAGAACGTTGTGGAATGTTGTGGAATGTTGTGGAATGGCGTGAAATCGGGTTCAATGTGACACAATAGAGAGTTCCTGAGTTGTTTCCTAGCGAATGCTGCCTTCTTTGACGCAATGCTATGCAACAGAACGTTGTGGAATGGAGTGGAATGTCGTGAAATGGAGTGGAGTGGGGCATAATGTGGTGCAATAGAGGGAAGCTGAGCGGTTTAGAGGAGAATGGAGACTTCCTTTATGGAATGGGAAACAATGCAACGTGACGGACTGTTGGATAATGAAGCAGAACGTTGTGGACCGGAGATGAATGGGGTTTAATGTGATGCAGTAGATTTTCCTGAGTGTTTTAAGAGAATGTCTGTGTGTGCATGTGTATGCTCTTGTGGGTTTGATTGGGTTTGAGTGTGTGAGTGTGAGAGGGTGTGAGTGTGTGTGACAGTGTGTGAGTGTGTGTGAGTGTGTATGTGTGTGAGGGGCTCTGTGTGAGTGAAGGAGAGTGTGTTTGTGAGCATGTTGGTTTGAGAGTGGGAACTTGACCCTGAGTGAGTGACTGTGTGTGTTTGACGGGGAATGTGCATGTTAGTGTGGGTGGAAGTGTGTGGCTGTGCAGGTGTGAGTGTGTGTGTGCGAATTGTGTGTTTGAATGTGTGAGAGTGCGTGAGTGTGTGTATGTGAGTGAGAGTGTGTGAGATTGTGTGATTCACGATATGTCTGAGTGGGACTGACAGTGTTTGAGTGTGAGTGTGTCCGTCTATGAGTGTGTGTGTGAGAGTGAGTGTGCACGTGAGTGAGGGGCTGTGTGTGTGTACGCACGTGTGTGTTTCTGTGAGTCTGTGTGTGTGTGAGTGTGTGCGTGTGTTTGGGTTAGTAGGTGTGTGAGTAGGAGTGAGTGTTTGTGAGTGAGTATACAAGACTTGTGTGATTGTGTGAGATTGCGTGTGTGTCATAGTGTGTGAGTGAGTGTGTGTGAGTGGGCGTGTTTCAGAGTGCGTGGGGGTGTTTTTGTGTGTGATTTCGTGAGTGCGTGAGCGAGGTTGCGGGATTGTGTGTCTGTGTGTTTGTGTGAGTGTGAGTGTGAGGGGAATGGGGTGAAATATGGTACAACAAAGGGTGCCTGAGAGGTTTGGAATGGAAACGAGCCTTCTCTGACAGAATGGAAAGCAATAGAAGGTGGTGGGAGACGACGGATAGGAGTGCAATGTTGTGGCATGGATTGGAATGTGGTGTATTGTGAAGCAGTAGATGGTTTCTGTTTGTTTTGGAAGAGAATGGATCCCTCTTCGACGGAATGAAAGGATTTTCTCGGAATGGAGAGGTGTTTTGTGGAATAAATTGGAATGTGGTGAAATGCGATGCAACAATGGATGCCTGAGTGGTTTGGAAACGAGTGGAGCCTTCCTTGACGGATTGGAAAGCAATAGAACGAGGTGGAATTTTGCGGAAAGGACTGGAATGTTGTGGGATGGTGTGAAATAGGGTTTAATGTGATGCAATAGAGGGTTCCTGAGAACTTTCTTAGCGAAGGCTGCCTTCTTTCACGCAATGGAACACAACAGAACGTTGTGGACTGCTGCAGAATGGAGTGGAATGTTGTGGAATGGAGTGGAATGGGGTGGAATGTGACGCAACTGACAGTTCAGGGTGTTTTGGAAGCGAATGAAGGCTCGTTGATGGAATGTAACACAATAGAATGCGGTGGATGTTGTGGAATGGAGTTTAATTTTGTGGAATAAAGTGGAATGGGTGGAAATGTGACGCAATACAGGGTGTCTGAGTGGTTTGGAAACGAACGGGGCCTTCTTTGATGGAATGGAAAGCAATAGGACATGGTGGAATTTTGTGGAAAGGAGCAGAATGTTGTGCGATGGCGTGAAATGCGGTTTAAAGAGAAGCAAAAGATTGCTCCTGAATTGTTTATTAGCGAATGCTGCCTTCTTTGGTGAAATGTGGTGCAACAGAACGTTGTGGAATGTTGCAGAATGGAGTGGAATGTTGTGAATTGGAGTGGAATGGGATGTAATTTGATGCAACAGACGGTTCCTGAGTGGTTCGGAAGTGGATGCTGCCTTCTTTGATGGAGGAGAACGCAACAGAACGTTGTGGAATGTTGTGGAATGTTGTGGAATGGCGTGAAATCGGGTTCAATGTGACACAATAGAGAGTTCCTGAGTTGTTTCCTATCGAATGCTGCCTTCTTTGACGCAATGCTATGCAACAGAACGTTGTGGAATGGAGTGGAATGTCGTGAAATGGAGTGGAGTGGGGTATAATGTGGTGCAATAGAGGGAAGCTGAGCGGTTTAGAGTAGAATGGCGACTTCCTTGATGGAATGGGAAACAATGCAACGTGACGGACTGTTGGATAATGAAGTAGAATGTTGTGGACTGGAGACGAATGGGGTTTAATGTGATGCAGTAGATTTTCCTGAGTGTTTTAAGAGAATGTCTGTGTGTGCATGTGTATGCTCTTGTGGGTTTGATTGGGTTAGAGTGTGTGAGTGTGAGAGGGTGTGAGTGTGTGTGACAGTGTGTGAGTGTGTGTGAGTGTGTATGTGTGTGAGGGGCTCTGTGTGAGTGAAGGAGAGTGTGTTTGTGAGCATGTTGGTTTGAGAGTGGGAACTTGACCCTGAGTGAGTGACTGTGTGTGTTTGACGGGGAATGTGCATGTTAGTGTGGGTGGAAGTGTGTGGCTGTGCAGGTGTGAGTGTGTGTGTGCGAATTGTGTGTTTGAATGTGTGAGAGTGCGTGAGTGTGTGTATGTGAGTGAGAGTGTGTGAGATTGTGTGATTCACGATATGTCTGAGTGGGACTGACAGTGTTTGAGTGTGAGTGTGTCCGTCTATGAGTGTGTGTGTGAGAGTGAGTGTGCACGTGAGTGAGGGGCTGTGTGTGTGTACGCACGTGTGTGTTTCTGTGAGTCTGTGTGTGTGTGAGTGTGTGCGTGTGTTTGGGTTAATAGGTGTGTGAGTAGGAGTGAGTGTTTGTGAGTGAGTATACAAGACTTGTGTGATTGTGTGAGATTGCGTGTGTGTCATAGTGTGTGAGTGAGTGTGTGTGAGTGGGCGTGTTTCAGAGTGCGTGGGGGTGTTTTTGTGTGTGATTTCGTGAGTGCGTGAGCGAGGTTGCGGGATTGTGTGTCTGTGTGTTTGTGTGAGTGTGAGTGTGGGGGGAAGGGGGGGAAATATGGTACAACAAAGGGTGCCTGAGAGGTTTGGAATGGAAACGAGCCTTCTCTGACAGAATGGAAAGCAATAGAAGGTGGTGGGAGACGACGGATAGGAGTGCAATGTTGTGGCATGGATTGGAATGTGGTGTATTGTGAAGCAATAGATGGTTTCTGTGTGTTTTGGAAGAGAATGGATCCCTCTTCGACGGAATGAAAGGATTTTCTCGGAATGGAGAGGTGTTTTGTGGAATAAATTGGAATGTGGTGAAATGCGATGCAACAATGGATGCCTGAGTGGTTTGGAAACGAGTGGAGCCTTCCTTGACGGATTGGAAAGCAATAGAACGAGGTGGAATTTTGCGGAAAGGACTGGAATGTTGTGGGATGGTGTGAAATAGGGTTTAATGTGATGCAATAGAGGGTTCCTGAGAACTTTCTTAGCGAAGGCTGCCTTCTTTCACGCAATGGAACACAACAGAACGTTGTGGACTGCTGCAGAATGGAGTGGAATGTTGTGGAATGGAGTGGAATGGGGTGGAATGTGACGCAACTGACAGTTCAGGGTGTTTTGGAAGCGAATGAAGGCTCGTTGATGGAATGTAACACAATAGAATGCGGTGGATGTTGTGGAATGGAGTTTAATTTTGTGGAATAAAGTGGAATGGGTGGAAATGTGACGCAATACAGGGTGTCTGAGTGGTTTGGAAACGAACGGGGCCTTCTTTGATGGAATGGAAAGCAATAGGACATGGTGGAATTTTGTGGAAAGGAGCGGAATGTTGTGCGATGGCGTGAAATGCGGTTTAAAGAGAAGCAAAAGATTGCTCCTGAATTGTTTATTAGCGAATGCTGCCTTCTTTGGTGAAATGTGGTGCAACAGAACGTTGTGGAATGTTGCAGAATGGAGTGGAATGTTGTGAATTGGAGTGGAATGGGATGTAATTTGATGCAACAGACGGTTCCTGAGTGGTTCGGAAGTGGATGTTGCCTTCTTTGATGGAGGAGAACGCAACAGAACGTTGTGGAATGTTGTGGAATGTTGTGGAATGGCGTGAAATCGGGTTCAATGTGACACAATAGAGAGTTCCTGAGTTGTTTCCTATCGAATGCTGCCTTCTTTGACGCAATGCTATGCAACAGAACGTTGTGGAATGGAGTGGAATGTCGTGAAATGGAGTGGAGTGGGGTATAATGTGGTGCAATAGAGGGAAGCTATGCGGTTTAGAGTAGAATGGAGACTTCCTTGATGGAATGGGAAACAATGCAACGTGACGGACTGTTGGATAATGAAGTAGAATGTTGTGGACTGGAGACGAATGGGGTTTAATGTGATGCAGTAGATTTTCCTGAGTGTTTTAAGAGAATGTCTGTGTGTGCATGTGTATGCTCTTGTGGGTTTGATTGGGTTAGAGTGTGTGAGTGTGAGAGGGTGTGAGTGTGTGTGACAGTGTGTGAGTGTGTGTGAGTGTGTATGTGTGTGAGGGGCTCTGTGTGAGTGAAGGAGAGTGTGTTTGTGAGCATGTTGGTTTGAGAGTGGGAACTTGACCCTGAGTGAGTGACTGTGTGTGTTTGACGGGGAATGTGCATGTTAGTGTGGGTGGAAGTGTGTGGCTGTGCAGGTGTGAGTGTGTGTGTGCGAATTGTGTGTTTGAATGTGTGAGAGTGCGTGAGTGTGTGTATGTGAGTGAGAGTGTGTGAGATTGTGTGATTCACGATATGTCTGAGTGGGACTGACAGTGTTTGAGTGTGAGTGTGTCCGTCTATGAGTGTGTGTGTGAGAGTGAGTGTGCACGTGAGTGAGGGGCTGTGTGTGTGTACGCACGTGTGTGTTTCTGTGAGTCTGTGTGTGTGTGAGTGTGTGCGTGTGTTTGGGTTAGTAGGTGTGTGAGTAGGAGTGAGTGTTTGTGAGTGAGTATACAAGACTTGTGTGATTGTGTGAGATTGCGTGTGTGTCATAGTGTGTGAGTGAGTGTGTGTGAGTGGGCGTGTTTCAGAGTGCGTGGGGGTGTTTTTGTGTGTGATTTCGTGAGTGCGTGAGCGAGGTTGCGGGATTGTGTGTCTGTGTGTTTGTGTGAGTGTGAGTGTGAGGGGAATGGGGTGAAATATGGTACAACAAAGGGTGCCTGAGAGGTTTGGAATGGAAACGAGCCTTCTCTGACAGAATGGAAAGCAATAGAAGGTGGTGGGAGACGACGGATAGGAGTGCAATGTTGTGGCATGGATTGGAATGTGGTGTATTGTGAAGCAGTAGATGGTTTCTGTTTGTTTTGGAAGAGAATGGATCCCTCTTCGACGGAATGAAAGGATTTTCTCGGAATGGAGAGGTGTTTTGTGGAATAAATTGGAATGTGGTGAAATGCGATGCAACAATGGATGCCTGAGTGGTTTGGAAACGAGTGGAGCCTTCCTTGACGGATTGGAAAGCAATAGAACGAGGTGGAATTTTGCGGAAAGGACTGGAATGTTGTGGGATGGTGTGAAATAGGGTTTAATGTGATGCAATAGAGGGTTCCTGAGAACTTTCTTAGCGAAGGCTGCCTTCTTTCACGCAATGGAACACAACAGAACGTTGTGGACTGCTGCAGAATGGAGTGGAATGTTGTGGAATGGAGTGGAATGGGGTGGAATGTGACGCAACTGACAGTTCAGGGTGTTTTGGAAGCGAATGAAGGCTCGTTGATGGAATGTAACACAATAGAATGCGGTGGATGTTGTGGAATGGAGTTTAATTTTGTGGAATAAAGTGGAATGGGTGGAAATGTGACGCAATACAGGGTGTCTGAGTGGTTTGGAAACGAACGGGGCCTTCTTTGATGGAATGGAAAGCAATAGGACATGGTGGAATTTTGTGGAAAGGAGCGGAATGTTGTGCGATGGCGTGAAATGCGGTTTAAAGAGAAGCAAAAGATTGCTCCTGAATTGTTTATTAGCGAATGCTGCCTTCTTTGGTGAAACGTGGTGCAACAGAACGTTGTGGAATGTTGCAGAATGGAGTGAAATGTTGTGAATTGGAGTGGATCGGGGTGTAATTTGATGCAACAGACGATTCCTGAGTGCTTCGGAAGTGGATGCTGCCTTCTTTGATGGAGGAGAACGCAACAGAACGTTGTGGAATGTTGTGGAATGTTGTGGAATGGCGTGAAATCGGGTTCAATGTGACACAATAGAGAGTTCCTGAGTTGTTTCCTAGCGAATGCTGCCTTCTTTGACGCAATGCTATGCAACAGAACGTTGTGGAATGGAGTGGAATGTCGTGAAATGGAGTGGAGTGGGGCATCATGTGGTGCAATAGAGGGAAGCTGAGCGTTTTAGAGTAGAATGGAGACTTCCTTGATGGAATGGGAAACAATGCAACGTGACGGACTGTTGGATAATGAAGTAGAATGTTGTGGACCGGAGACGATTGGGGTTTAATGTGATGCAGTAGATTTTCCTGAGTGTTTTAAGAGAATGTCTGCGTGTGCATGTGTATGCTCCTGTGGGTTTGATTGGGTTTGAGTGTGTGAGTGTGAGAGGGTGTGAGTGTGTGTGACAGTGTGTGAGTGTGTGTGAGTTTGTATGTGTGTGAGGGGCTCTGTGTGAGTGAAGGAGAGTGTGTTTGTGAGCATGTTGGTTTGAGAGTGGGAACTTGACTCTGAGTGAGTGACTGTGTGTGTTTGACGGGGAATGTGCATGTTAGTGTGGGTGGAAGTGTGTGGCTGTGCATGTGTGAGTGTGTGTGCGAATTGTGTGTTTGAATGTGTGAGAGTGCATGAGTGTGTGTATGTGAGTGAGAGTGTGTGAGATTGTGTGATTCACGATATGTCTGAGTGGGACTGACTGTGTTAGAGTGTGAGTGAGTCCGTCTATGAGTGTGAGTGTGAGAGTGAGTGCGCACGTGAGTGAGGGGCTGTGTGTGTGTATGCACGTGTGTGTTTCTGTGAGTCTGTGTGTGTGTGAGTGTGTTTGGTTTAGTAGGTGTGTGAGTAGGAGTGAGTGTTTGTGAGTGAGTATACAAGACGTGTGATTGTGTGAGATTGCGTGTGTGTCATAGTGTGTGAGTGAGTGTGTGTGAGTGGGCGTGTTTCAGAGTGTGTGGGGGTGTTTTTGTGTGTGATTTCGTGAGTACGTGAGCGAGGTTGCGGGATTGTGTGAGTGTCTGTGTGTTTGTGTGAGTGTGAGTGTGAGGGGAATGGGGTGAAATATGGTACAACAAAGGGTGCCTGAGTGGTTTGGAATGGAAACGAGCCTTCTCTGACAGAATGGAAAGCAATAGAAGGTGGTGGGAGACGACGGATAGGAGTGCAATGTTGTGGCATGGATTGGAATGTGGTGTATTGTGAAGCAATAGATGGTTTCTGTGTGTTTTGGAAGAGAATGGATCCCTCTTCGACGGAATGAAAGGATTTTCTCGGAATGGAGAGGTGTTTTGTGGAATAAATTTGAATGTGGTGAAATGCGTCGCAACAATGGATGCCTGAGTGGTTTGGAAACGAGTGGAGCCTTCCTTGACGGATTGGAAAGCAATAGAACGAGGTGGAATTTTGCGGAAAGGACTGGAATGTTGTGGGATGGTGTGAAATAAGGATTAATGTCATGCAATAGAGGGTTCCTGAGTACTTTCTTAGCGAAGGCTGCTTCTTTCACGCAATGGAACACAACAGAACGTTGTGGACTGCTGCAGAATGGAGTGGAATGTTGTGGAATGGAGTGGAATGGGGAGGAATGTGACGCAATTGACAGTTCAGGGTGTTTTGGAAGCGAATGAAGGCTTCCTTGATGGAATGTAACGCAATAGAATGCGGTGGATGTTGTGGAATGGAGTTTAATTTTGTGGAATAAAGTGGAATGGGTGGAAATGTGACGCAATACAGGGTGTCTGAGTGGTTTGGAAACGAACGGGGCCTTCTTTGATGGAATGGAAAGCAATAGGACATGGTGGAATTTTGTGGAAAGGAGCGTAATGTTGTGCGATGGCGTGAAATGCGGTTTAAAGAGAAGCAAAAGATTGCTCCTGAATTGTTTATTAGCGAATGCTGCCTTCTTTGGTGAAATGTGGTGCAACAGAACGTTGTGGAATGTTGCAGCATGGAGTGAAATGCTGTGAATTGGAGTGGAATGGGATGTAATTTGATGCAACAGACGGTTCCTGAGTGGTACGGAAGTGGATGCTGCCTTCTTTGATGGAGGAGAATGCAACAGAACGTTGTGGAATGTTGTGGAATGTTGTGGAATGGCGTGAAATCGGGTTCAATGTGACACAATAGAGAGTTCCTGAGTTGTTTCCTAGCGAATGCTGCCTTCTTTGACGCAATGCTATGCAACAGAACGTTGTGGAATGGAGTGGAATGTCGTGAAATGGAGTGGAGTGGGGCATCATGTGGTGCAATAGAGGGAAGCTGAGCGGTTTAGAGTAGAATGGAGACTTCCTTGATGGAATGGGAAACAATGCAACGTGACGGACTGTTGGAAAATGAAGTAGAATGTTGTGGACCGGAGACGAATGGGGTTTAATGTGATGCAGTAGATTTTCCTG
The DNA here is from genome assembly GCF_040802235.1 of Manis javanica. Lineage (NCBI taxonomy): Eukaryota > Metazoa > Chordata > Mammalia > Pholidota > Manidae > Manis > Manis javanica. The sequence continues at coordinate 76,838,107 of NC_133163.1, forward strand.
AGTGTTTTAAGAGAATGTCTGTGTGTGCATGTGTATGCTCTTGTGGGTTTGATTGGGTTTGAGTGTGTGATTGTGAGAGGGTGTGAGTGTGTGTGACAGTGTGTGAGTGTGTGTGAGTGTGTATGTGTGTGAGGGGCTCTGTGTGAGTGAAGGAGAGTGTGTTTGTGAGCATGTTGGTTTGAGAGTGGGAACTTGACTCTGAGTGAGTGACTGTGTGTGTTTGACGGGGAATGTGCATGTTAGTGTGGGTGGAAGTGTGTGGCTGTGCAGGTGTGAGTGTGTGTGTGCGAATTGTGTGTTTGAATGTGTGAGAGTGCGTGAGTGTGTGTATGTGAGTGAGAGTGTGTGAGATTGTGTGATTCACGATATGTCTGAGTGGGACTGACAGTGTTTGAGTGTGAGTGTGTCCGTCTATGAGTGTGTGTGTGAGAGTGAGGGTGCACGTGAGTGAGGGGCTTTGTGTGTGTACGCACGTGTGTGTTTCTGTGAGTCTGTGTGTGTGTGAGTGTGTGAGTGTGATTGGGTTAGTAGGTGTGTGAGTAGGAGTGAGTGTTTGTGAGTGAGTATACAAGACTTGTGTGATTGTGTGAGATTGCGTGTGTGTCATAGTGTGTGAGTGAGTGTGTGTGAGTGGGCGTGTTTCAGAGGGCGTGGGGGTGTTTTTGTGTGTGATTTCGTGAGTGCGTGAGCGAGGTTGCGGGATTGTGTGAGTGTCTGTGTGTTTGTGTGAGTGTGAGTGTGAGGGGAATGGGGTGAAATATGGTACAACAAAGGGTGCCTGAGAGGTTTGGAATGGAAACGAGCCTTCTCTGACAGAATGGAAAGCAATAGAAGGTGGTGTGAGACGACGGATAGGAGTGCAATGTTGTGGCATGGATTGGAATGTGGTGTATTGTGAAGCAATAGATGGTTTCTGTGTGTTTTGGAAGAGAATGGATCCCTCTTCGACGGAATGAAAGGATTTTCTCGGAATGGAGAGGTTTTTGTGGAATAAATTGGAGTGTGGTGAAATGCGACGCAACAATGGATGCCTGAGTGTTTTGGAAACGAGTGGAGCCTTCCTTGACGGATTGGAAAGCAATAGAACGAGTTGGAATTTTGCGGAAAGGACTGGAATGTTGTGGGATGGTGTGAAATAGGGTTTAATGTGATGCAATAGAGGGTTCCTGAGTACTTTCTTAGCGAAGGCTGCCTTCTTTCACGCATTGGAACACAACAGAACGTTGTGGACTGCTGCAGAATGGAGTGGAATGTTGTGGAATGGAGTGGAATGGGGAGGAATGTGACGCAATTGACAGTTCAGGGTGTTTTGGAAGCGAATGAAGGCTTCTTTGTTGGAATGTAACGCAATAGAATGCGGTGGATGTTGTGGAATGGAGTTTAATTTTGTGGAATAAAGTGGAATGGGTGGAAATGTGACGCAATACCGGGTGTCTGAGTGGTTTGGAAACGAACGGGGCCTTCTTTGATGGAATGGAAAGCAATAGGACATGGTGGAATTTTGTGGAAAGGAGCGGAATGTTGTGCAATGGCGTGAAATGCGGTTTAAAGAGAAGCAAAAGATTGCTCCTGAATTGTTTATTAGCGAATGCTGCCTTCTTTGGTGAAATGTGGTGCAACAGAACGTTGTGGAATGTTGCAGAATGGAGTGGAATGTAGTGAATTGGAGTGGAATGGGGTGTAATTTGATGCAACAGACGGTTCCTGAGTGGTTCGGAAGTGGATGCTGCCTTCTTTGATGGAGGAGAACGCAACAGAACGTTGTGGAATGTTGTGGAATGTTGTGGAATGGCGTGAAATCGGGTTCAATGTGACACAATAGAGAGTTCCTGAGTTGTTTCCTAGCGAATGCTGCCTTCTTTGACACAATGCTATGCAACAGAACGTTGTGGAATGGAGTGGAATGTCGTGAAATGGAGTGGAGTGGGGCATAATGTGGTGCAATAGAGGGAAGCTGAGCGGTTTAGAGAAGAATGGAGACTTCCTTGATGGAATGGGAAACAGTGCAACGTGACGGACTGTTGGATAATGAAGTAGAATGTTGTGGACCGGAGACGAATGGGGTTTAATGTGATGCAGTAGATTTTCCTGAGTGTTTTAAGAGAATGTCTGTGTGTGCATGTGTATGCTCTTGTGGGTTTGATTGGGTTTGAGTGTGTGAGTGTGAGAGGGTGTGAGTGTGTGTGGCAGTGTGTGAGTGTGTGTGAGTCTGTATGTGTGTGAGGGGCTCTGTGTGAGTGAAGGAGAGTGTGTTTGTGAGCATGTTGGTTTGAGAGTGGGAACTTGACTCTGAGTGAGTGACTGTGTGTGTTTGACGGGGAATGTGCATGTTAGTGTGGGTGGAAGTGTGTCGCTGTGCAGGTGTGAGTGTGTGTGTGCGAATTGTGTGTTTGAATGTGTGAGAGTGCGTGAGTGTGTGTATGTGAGTGAGAGTGTGTGAGATTGTGTGATTCACGATATGTCTGAGTGGGACTGACAGTGTTTGAGTGTGAGTGTGTCCGTCTATGAGTGTGTGTGTGAGAGTGAGTGTGCACGTGAGTGAGGGGCTGTGTGTGTGTACGCACGTGTGTGTTTCTGTGAGTCTGTGTGTGTGTGAGTGTGTGAGTGTGTTTGGTTTAGTAGGTGTGTGAGTAGGAGTGAGTGTTTGTGAGTGAGTATACAAGACTTGTGTGATTGTGTGAGATTGCGTGTGTGTCATAGTGTGTGAGTGAGTGTGTGTGAGTGGGCGTGTTTCAGAGTGCGTGGGGGTGTTTTTGTGTGTGATTTCGTGAGTGCGTGAGCGAGGTTGCGGGATTGTGTGAGTGTCTGTGTGTTTGTGTGAGTGTGAGTGTGAGGTGAATGGGGTGAAATATGGTACAAGAAAGGGTGCCTGAGAGGTTTGGAATGGAAACGTGCCTTCTCTGACAGAATGGAAAGCAATAGAAGGTGGTGGGAGACGACGGATAGGAGTGCAATGTTGTGGCATGGATTGGAATGTGGTGTATTGTGAAGCAATAGATGGTTTCTGTGTGTTTGGGAAGAGAATGGATCCCTCATCGACGGAATGAAAGGATTTTCTCGGAATGGAGAGGTGTTTTGTGGAATAAATTGGAATGTGGTGTAATGCGATGCAATGATGGGTGTCTGAGTGTTTTGGAAACGAGTGGAGCCTTCCTTGACGGATTGGAAAGCAATAGAACGAGGTGGAATTTTGCGGAAAGGACTGGAATGTTGTGGGATGGTGTGAAATAGGGTTTAATGTGATGCAATAGAGGGTTCCTGAGTACTTTCTTAGCGAAGGCTGCCTTCTTTCACGCATTGGAACACAACAGAACGTTGTGGACTGCTGCAGAATGGAGTGGAATGTTGTGGAATGGAGTGGAATGGGGAGGAATGTGACGCAATTGACAGTTCAGGGTGTTTTGGAAGCGAATGAAGGCTTCTTTGATGGAATGTAACGCAATAGAATGCGGTGGATGTTGTGGAATGGAGTTTAATTTTGTGGAATAAAGTGGAATGGGTGGAAATGTGACGCAATACCGGGTGTCTGAGTGGTTTGGAAAGGAACGGGGCCTTCTTTGATGCAATGGAAAGCAATAGGACATGGTGGAATTTTGTGGAAAGGAGCGGAATGTTGTGCAATGGCGTGAAATGCGGTTTAAAGAGAAGCAAAAGATTGCTCCTGAATTGTTTATTAGCGAATGCTGCCTTCTTTGGTGAAATGTGGTGCAACAGAACGTTGTGGAATGTTGCAGAATGGAGTGGAATGTAGTGAATTGGAGTGGAATGGGGTGTAATTTGATGCAACAGACGGTTCCTGAGTGGTTCGGAAGTGGATGCTGCCTTCTTTGATGGAGGAGAACGCAACAGAACGTTGTGAAATGTTGTGGAATGTTGTGGAATGGCGTGAAATCGGGTTCAATGTGACACAATAGAGAGTTCCTGAGTTGTTTCCTAGCGAATGCTGCCTTCTTTGACACAATGCTATGCAACAGAACGTTGTGGAATGGAGTGGAATGTCGTGAAATGGAGTGGAGTGGGGCATAATGTGGTGCAATAGAGGGAAGCTGAGCGGTTTAGAGAAGAATGGAGACTTCCTTGATGGAATGGGAAACAGTGCAACGTGACGGACTTTTGGATAATGAAGTAGAATGTTGTGGACCGGAGACGAATGGGGTTTAATGTGATGCAGTAGATTTTCCTGAGTGTTTTAAGAGAATGTCTGTGTGTGCATGTGTATGCTCTTGTGGGTTTGATTGGGTTTGAGTGTGTGAGTGTGAGAGGGTGTGAGTGTGTGTGGCAGTGTGTGAGTGTGTGTGAGTGTGTATGTGTGTGAGGGGCTCTGTGTGAGTGAAGGAGAGTGTGTTTGTGAGCATGTTGGTTTGAGAGTGGGAACTTGACTCTGAGTGAGTGACTGTGTGTGTTTGACGGGGAATGTGCACGTTAGTGTGGGTGGAAGTGTGTGTGGCTGTGCAGGTGTGAGTGTGTGTGTGCGAATTGTGTGTTTGAATGTGTGAGAGTGCGTGAGTGTGTGTATGTGAGTGAGAGTGTGTGAGATTGTGTGATTCACGATGTGTCTGAGTGGGACTGACTGTGTTTGAGTGTGAGTGTGTCTGTCTATGAGTGTGTGTGTGAGAGTGAGTGTGCACGTGAGTGAGGGGCTGTGTGTGTGTATGCACGTGTGTGTTTCTGTGAGTCTGTGTGTGTGTGAGTGTGTGAGTGTGTTTGGGTTAGTAGGTGTGTGAGTAGGAGTGAGTGTTTGTGAGTGAGTATACAAGACTTGTGTGATTGTGTGAGATTGCGTGTGTGTCATAGTGTGTGAGTGAGTGTGTGTGAGTGGGCGTGTTTCAGAGTGCGTGGGGGTGTTTTTGTGTGTGATTACGTGAGTGCGTGAGCGAGGTTGCGGGATTGTGTGAGTGTCTGTGTGTTTGTGTGAGTGTGAGTGTGAGGGGAATGGGGTGAAATATGGTACAACAAAGGGTGCCTGAGAGGTTTGGAATGGAAACGAGCCTTCTCTGACAGAATGGAAAGCAATAGAAGGTGGTGGGAGACGACGGATAGGAGTGCAATGTTGTGGCATGGATTGGAATGTGGTGTATTGTGAAGCAATAGATGGTTTCTGTGTGTTTTGGAAGAGAATGCATCCCTCTTCGACGGAATGAAAGGATTTTCTCGGAATGGAGAGGTGTTTTCTGGAATAAATTGGAATGTGGTGAAATGCGACGCAACGATGGGTGCCTGAGTTGTTTGGAAACGAGTGGAGCCTTCCTTGACGGATTGGAAAGCAATAGAACGAGGTGGAATTTTGCGGAAAGGACTGGAATGTTGTGGGATGGTGGGAAATAGGGTTTAATGTCATGCAATAGAGGGTTCCTGAGTACTTTCTTAGCGAAGGCTGCCTTCTTTCACGCAATGGAACACAACAGAACGTTGTGGACTGCTGCACAATGGAGTGGAATGTTGTGGAATGGAGTGGAATGGGGAGGAATGTGACGCAATTGACAGTTCAGGGTGTTTTGGAAGCGAATGAAGGCTTCTTTGATGGAATGTAACGCAATAGAATGCGGTGGATGTTGTGGAATGGAGTTTAATTTTGTGGAATAACGTGGAATGGGTGGAAATGTGACGCAATACAGGGTGTCTGAGTGGTTTGGAAACGAACGGGGCCTTCTTTGATGGAATGGAAAGCAATAGGACATGGTGGAATTTTGTGGAAAGGAGCGGAATGCTGTGGGATGGCGTGAAATGCGGTTTAAAGAGAAGCAAAAGATTGCTCCTGAATTGTTTATTAGCGAATGCTGCCTTCTTTGGTGAAATGTGGTGCAACAGAACGTTGTGGAATGTTGCAGAATGGAGTGGAATGTTGTGAATTGGAGTGGAATGGGGTGTAATTTGATGCAACAGACGGTTCCTGAGTGGTTCGGAAGTGGATGCTGCCTTCTTTGATGGAGGAGAACTCAACAGAACGTTGTGGAATGTTGTGGAATGCTGTAGAATGGCGTGAAATCGGGTTCAATGTGACACAATAGAGAGTTCCTGAGTTGTTTCTTAGCGAATGCTGCCTTCTTTGACGCAATGCTATGCAACAGAACGTTGTGGAATGGAGTGGAATGTCGTGAAATGGAGTGGAGTGGGGCATAATGTGGTGCAATAGAGGGAAGCTGAGCGGTTTAGAGTAGAATGGAGACTTCCTTGATGGAATGGGAAACAATGCAACGTGACGGACTGTTGGATAATGAAGTAGAATGTTGTGGACCGGAGACGAATGGGGTTTAATGTGATGCAGTAGATTTTCCTGAGTGTTTTAAGAGAATGTCTGTGTGTGCATGTGTATGCTCTTGTGGGTTTGATTGGGTTTGAGTGTGTGAGTGTGAGAGGGTGTGAGTGTGTGTGACAGTGTGTGAGTGTGTGTGAGTGTGTATGTGTGTGAGGGGCTCTGTGTGAGTGAAGGAGAGTGTGTTTGTGAGCATGTTGGTTTGAGAGTGGGAACTTGACTCTGAGTGAGTGACTGTGTGTGTTTGACGGGGAATGTGCATGTTAGTGTGGGTGGAAGTGTGTGGCTGTGCAGGTGTGAGTGTGTGTGTGCGAATTGTGTGTTTGAATGTGTGAGAGTGCGTGAGTGTGTGTATGTGAGTGAGAGTGTGTGAGATTGTGTGATTCACGATATGTCTGAGTGGGACTGACTGTGTTTGAGTGTGAGTGTGTCCTTCTATGAGTGTGTGTGTGAGAGTGAGTGTGCACGTGAGTGAGGGGCTGTGTGTGTATACGCACGTGTGTGTTTCTGTGAGTCTGTGTGTGTGTGAGTGTGTGAGTGTGTTTGGTTTAGTAGGTGTGTGAGTAGGAGTGAGTGTTTGTGAGTGAGTATACAAGACTTGTGTGATTGTGTGAGATTGCGTGTGTGTCATAGTGTGTGAGTGAGTGTGTGTGAGTGGGCGTGTTTCAGAGGGCGTGGGGGTGTTTTTGTGTGTGATTTCGTGAGTGCGTGAGCGAGGTTGCGGGATTGTGTGAGTGTCTGTGTGTTTGTGTGAGTGTGAGTGTGAGGGGAATGGGGTGAAATATGGTACAACAAAGGGTGCCTGAGAGGTTTGGAATGGAAACGAGCCTTCTCTGACAGAATGGAAAGCAATAGAAGGTGGTGTGAGACGACGGATAGGAGTGCAATGTTGTGGCATGGATTGGAATGTGGTGTATTGTGAAGCAATAGATGGTTTCTGTGTGTTTTGGAAGAGAATGGATCCCTCTTCGACGTAATGAAAGCATTTTCTCGGAATGGAGAGGTTTTTGTGGAATAAATTGGAATGTGGTGAAATGCGACGCAACAATGGATGCCTGAGTGGTTTGGAAACGAGTGGAGCCTTCCTTGACGGATTGGAAAGCAACAGAACGAGGTGGAATTTTGCGGAAAGGACTGGAATGTTGTGGGATGGTGTGAAATAGGGTTTTATGTGATGCAATAGAGGGTTCCTGAGAATTTTCTTAGCGAAGGCTGCCTTCTTTCACGCAATGGAACACAACAGATCGTTGTGGACTGCTGCAGAATGGAGTGGAATGTTGTGGAATGGAGTGGAATGGGGTGAAATGTGACGCAATTGACAGTTCAGGGTGTTTGGAAGCGAATGAAGGCTTCTTTGATGGAATGTAACGCAAAAGAATGCGGTGGATGTTGTGGAATGGAGTTTAATTTTGTGGAATAAAGTGGAATGGGTGGAAATGTGACGCAATACAGGGTGTCTGAGTCGTTTGGAAACGAACGGGGCCGTCTTTGATGGAATGGAAAGCAATAGGACATGGTGGAATTTTGTGGAAAGGAGCGGAATGTTGTGCGATGGCGTGAAATGCGGTTTAAAAAGAAGCAAATATTGCTCCTGAATTGTTTATTAGCGAATGCTGCCTTCTTTGGTGAAACGTGGTGCAACAGAACGTTGTGGAATGTTGCAGAATGGAGTGGAATGTTGTGAATTGGAGTGGAATCAGATGTAATTTGATGCAACAGACGGTTCCTGAGTGGTTCGGAAGTGGATGCTGCCTTCTTTGATGGAGGAGAACGCAACAGAACGTTGTGGAATGTTGTGGAATGTTGTGGAATGGCGTGAAATCGGGTTCAATGTGACACAATAGAGAGTTCCTGAGTTGTTTCCTAGCGAATGCTGCCTTCTTTGACGCAATGCTATGCAACAGAACGTTGTGGAATGGAGTGGAATGTCGTGAAATGGAGTGGAGTGGGGCATAATGTGGTGCAATAGAGGGAAGCTGAGCGGTTTAGAGTAGAATGGAGACTTTCTTGATGGAATGGGAAACAATGCAACGTGACGGACTGTTGGGTAATGAAGTAGAATGTTGTGGACCGGAGACGAATGGGGTTTAATGTGATGCAGTAGATTTTCCTGAGTGTTTTAAGAAAATGTCTGTGTGTGCATGTGTATGCTCTTGTGGGTTTGATTGGGTTTGAGTGTGTGAGTGTGAGAGGGTGTGAGTGTGTGTGACAGTGTGTGAGTGTGTATGTGTGTGAGGGGCTCTGTGTGAGTGAAGGAGAGTGTGTATGTGAGCATGTTGGTTTGAGAGTGGGAACTTGACTCTGAGTGAGTGACTGTGTGTGTTTGACGGGGAATGTGCATGTTAGTGTGGGTGGAAGTGTGTGGCTGTGCAGGTGTGAGTGTGTGTGTGCGAATTGTGTGTTTGAATGTGTGAGAGTGCGTGAGTGTGTGTATGTGAGTGAGAGTGTGTGAGATTGTGTGATTCACGATATGTCTGAGTGGGACTGACAGTGTTTGAGTGTGAGTGTGTCCGTCTATGAGTGTGTGTGTGAGAGTGAGTGTGCACGTGAGAGAGGGGCTGTGTGTGTGTACGCACGTGTGTGTTTCTGTGAGTCTGTGTGTGTGTGAGTGTGTGAGTGTGATTGTGTTAGTAGGTGTGTGAGTAGGAGTGAGTGTTTGTGAGTGAGTATACAAGACTTGTGTGATTGTGTGAGATTGCGTGTGTGTCATAGTGTGTGAGTGAGTGTGTGTGAGTGGGCGTGTTTCAGAGGGCGTGGGGGTGTTTTTGTGTGTGATTTCGTGAGTGCGTGAGCGAGGTTGCGGGATTGTGTGAGTGTCTGTGTGTTTGTGTGAGTGTGAGTGTGAGGGGAATGGGGTGAAATATGGTACAACAAAGGGTGCCTGAGAGGTTTGGAATGGAAACGAGCCTTCTCTGACAGAATGGAAAGCAATAGAAGGTGGTGTGAGACGACGGATAGGAGTGCAATGTTGTGGCATGGATTGGAATGTGGTGTATTGTGAAGCAATAGATGGTTTCTGTGTGTTTTGGAAGAGAATGGATCCCTCTTCGACGGAATGAAAGGATTTTCTCGGAATGGAGAGGTTTTTGTGGAATAAATTGGAATGTGGTGAAATGCGACGCAATGATGGGTGCCTGAGTGGTTTGGAAACGAGTGGAGTCTTCCTTGACGGATTGGAAGGCAATAGAACGAGGTGGAATTTTGCGGAAAGGACTGGAATGTTGTGGGATGGTGTGAAATAGGGTTTTATGTGATGCAATAGAGGGTTCCTGAGAACTTTCTTAGCGAAGGCTGCCTTCTTTCACGCAATGGAACACAACAGATCGTTGTGGACTGCTGCAGAATGGATTGGAATGTTGTGGAATGGAGTGGAATGGGGTGAAATGTGACGCAATTGACAGTTCAGGGTGTTTGGAAGCGAATGAAGGCTTCTTTGATGGAATGTAACGCAATAGAATGCGGTGGATGTTGTGGAATGGAGTTTAATTTTGTGGAATAAAGTGGAATGGGTGGAAATGTGACGCAATACAGGGTGTCTGAGTGGTTTGGAAACGAACGGGGCCGTCTTTGATGGAATGGAAAGCAATAGGACATGGTGGAATTTTGTGGAAAGGAGCGGAATGTTGTGCGATGGCGTGAAATGCGGTTTAAAGAGAAGCAAATATTGCTCCTGAATTGTTTATTAGCGAATGCTGCCTTCTTTGGTGAAATGTGGTGCAACAGAACGTTGTGGAATGTTGCAGAATGGAGTGGAATGTTGTGAATTGGAGTGGAATCGGATGTAATTTGATGCAACAGACGGTTCCTGAGTGGTTCGGAAGTGGATGCTGCCTTCTTTGATGGAGGAGAACGCAACAGAACGTTGTGGAATGTTGTGGAATGTTGTGGAATGGCGTGAAATCGGGTTCAATGTGACACAATAGAGAGTTCCTGAGTTGTTTCCTAGCGAATGCTGCCTTCTTTGACGCAATGCTATGCAACAGAACGTTGTGGAATGGAGTGGAATGTCGTGAAATGGAGTGGAGTGGGGCATAATGTGGTGCAATAGAGGGAAGCTGAGCGGTTTAGAGTAGAATGGAGACTTTCTTGATGGAATGGGAAACAGTGCAACGTGACGGACTGTTGGATAATGAAGTAGACTGTTGTGGACCGGAGACGAATGGGGTTTAATGTGATGCAGTAGATTTTCCTGAGTGTTTTAAGAAAATGTCTGTGTGTGCATGTGTATGCTCTTGTGGGTTTGATTGGGATTGAGTGTGTGAGTGTGAGAGGGTGTGAGTGTGTGTGACAGTGTGTGAGTGTGTATGTGTGTGAGGGGCTCTGTGTGAGTGAAGGAGAGTGTGTTTGTGAGCATGTTGGTTTGAGAGTGGGAACTTGACTCTGAGTGAGTGACTGTGTGTGTTTGACGGGGAATGTGCATGTTAGTGTGGGTGGAAGTGTGTGGCTGTGCAGGTGTGAGTGTGTGTGTGCGAATTGTGTGTTTGAATGTGTGAGAGTGCGTGAGTGTGTGTATGTGAGTGAGAGTGTGTGAGATTGTGTGATTCACGATATGTCTGAGTGGGACTGACTGTGTTTGAGTGTGAGTGTGTCTGTCTATGAGTGTGTGTGTGAGAGTGAGTGTGCACGTGAGTGAGGGGCTGAGTGTGTGTACGCACGTGTGTGTTTCTGTGAGTCTGTGTGTGTGTGAGTGTGTGAGTGTGTGAGTGTGTTTGGGTTGGAAGGTGTGTGAGTAGGAGAGATTGTTTGTGAGTGAGTATACAAGACTTGTGTGATTGTGTGAGATTGCGTGTGTGTCATAGTGTGTGAGTGAGTGTGTGTGAGTGGGCGTGTTTCAGAGGACGTGGGGATGTTTTTGTGTGTGATTTCGTGAGTGCGTGAGCGAGGTTGAGGGATTGTGTGAGTGTCTGTGTTTGTGTGAGTGTGAGTGTGAGGGGAATGGGGTGAAATATGGTACAACAAAGGGTGCCTGAGAGGTTTGGAATGGAAACGAGCCTTCTCTGACAGAATGGATAGCAATAGAAGGTGGTGGGAGACGACGGATAGGAGTGCAATGTTGTGGCATGGATTGGAATGTGGTGTATTGTGAAGCAATAGATGGTTTCTGTGTGTTTTGGAAGAGAATGCATCCCTCTTCGACGGAATGAAAGGATTTTCTCGGAATGGAGAGGTGTTTTCCTGAATAAATTGGAATGTGGTGAAATGTGACGCAAAGATGGGTGCCTGAGTGGTTTGGAAACGAGTGGAGCCTTCCTTGACGGATTGGAAAGCAATAGAACGAGGTGGAATTTTGCGGAAAGGACTGGAATGTTGTGGGATGGTGGGAAATAGGGTTTAATGTCATGCAATAGAGGGTTCCTGAGTACTTTCTTAGCGAAGGCTGCCTTCTTTCACGCAATGGAACACAACAGAACGTTGTGGACTGCTGCAGAATGGAGTGGAATGTTGTGGAATGGAGTGGAATGGGGAGGAATGTGACGCAATTGACAGTTCAGGGTGTTTTGGAAGCGAATGAAGGCTTCTTTGATGGAATGTAACGCAATAGAATGCGGTGGATGTTGTGGAATGGAGTTTAATTTTGTGGAATAACGTGGAATGGGTGGAAATGTGACGCAATACAGGGTGTCTGAGTGGTTTGGAAACGAACGGGGCCTTCTTTGATGGAATGGAAAGCAATAGGACATGGTGGAATTTTGTGGAAAGGAGCGGAATGCTGTGGGATGGCGTGAAATGCGGTTTAAAGAGAAGCAAAAGATTGCTCCTGAATTGTTTATTAGCGAATGCTGCCTTCTTTGGTGAAATGTGGTGCAACAGAACGTTGTGGAATGTTGCAGAATGGAGTGGAATGTTGTGAATTGGAGTGGAATGGGGTGTAATTTGATGCAACAGACGGTTCCTGAGTGGTTCGGAAGTGGATGCTGCCTTCTTTGATGGAGGAGAACTCAACAGAACGTTGTGGAATGTTGTGGAATGCTGTAGAATGGCGTGAAATCGGGTTCAATGTGACACAATAGAGAGTTCCTGAGTTGTTTCTTAGCGAATGCTGCCTTCTTTGACGCAATGCTATGCAACAGAACGTTGTGGAATGGAGTGGAATGTCGTGAAATGGAGTGGAGTGGGGCATAATGTGGTGCAATAGAGGGAAGCTGAGCGGTTTAGAGTAGAATGGAGACTTCCTTGATGGAATGGGAAACAATGCAACGTGACGGACTGTTGGATAATGAAGTAGAATGTTGTGGACCGGAGACGAATGGGGTTTAATGTGATGCAGTAGATTTTCCTGAGTGTTTTAAGAGAATGTCTGTGTGTGCATGTGTATGCTCTTGTGGGTTTGATTGGGTTTGAGTGTGTGAGTGTGAGAGGGTGTGAGTGTGTGTGACAGTGTGTGAGTGTGTGTGAGTGTGTATGTGTGTGAGGGGCTCTGTGTGAGTGAAGGAGAGTGTGTTTGTGAGCATGTTGGTTTGAGAGTGGGAACTTGACTCTGAGTGAGTGACTGTGTGTGTTTGACGGGGAATGTGCATGTTAGTGTGGGTGGAAGTGTGTGGCTGTGCAGGTGTGAGTGTGTGTGTGCGAATTGTGTGTTTGAATGTGTGAGAGTGCGTGAGTGTGTGTATGTGAGTGAGAGTGTGTGAGATTGTGTGATTCACGATATGTCTGAGTGGGACTGACTGTGTTTGAGTGTGAGTGTGTCCTTCTATGAGTGTGTGTGTGAGAGTGAGTGTGCACGTGAGTGAGGGGCTGTGTGTGTATACGCACGTGTGTGTTTCTGTGAGTCTGTGTGTGTGTGAGTGTGTGAGTGTGTTTGGTTTAGTAGGTGTGTGAGTAGGAGTGAGTGTTTGTGAGTGAGTATACAAGACTTGTGTGATTGTGTGAGATTGCGTGTGTGTCATAGTGTGTGAGTGAGTGTGTGTGAGTGGGCGTGTTTCAGAGGGCGTGGGGGTGTTTTTGTGTGTGATTTCGTGAGTGCGTGAGCGAGGTTGCGGGATTGTGTGAGTGTCTGTGTGTTTGTGTGAGTGTGAGTGTGAGGGGAATGGGGTGAAATATGGTACAACAAAGGGTGCCTGAGAGGTTTGGAATGGAAACGAGCCTTCTCTGACAGAATGGAAAGCAATAGAAGGTGGTGTGAGACGACGGATAGGAGTGCAATGTTGTGGCATGGATTGGAATGTGGTGTATTGTGAAGCAATAGATGGTTTCTGTGTGTTTTGGAAGAGAATGGATCCCTCTTCGACGTAATGAAAGCATTTTCTCGGAATGGAGAGGTTTTTGTGGAATAAATTGGAATGTGGTGAAATGCGACGCAACAATGGATGCCTGAGTGGTTTGGAAACGAGTGGAGCCTTCCTTGACGGATTGGAAAGCAACAGAACGAGGTGGAATTTTGCGGAAAGGACTGGAATGTTGTGGGATGGTGTGAAATAGGGTTTTATGTGATGCAATAGAGGGTTCCTGAGAATTTTCTTAGCGAAGGCTGCCTTCTTTCACGCAATGGAACACAACAGATCGTTGTGGACTGCTGCAGAATGGAGTGGAATGTTGTGGAATGGAGTGGAATGGGGTGAAATGTGACGCAATTGACAGTTCAGGGTGTTTGGAAGCGAATGAAGGCTTCTTTGATGGAATGTAACGCAAAAGAATGCGGTGGATGTTGTGGAATGGAGTTTAATTTTGTGGAATAAAGTGGAATGGGTGGAAATGTGACGCAATACAGGGTGTCTGAGTCGTTTGGAAACGAACGGGGCCGTCTTTGATGGAATGGAAAGCAATAGGACATGGTGGAATTTTGTGGAAAGGAGCGGAATGTTGTGCGATGGCGTGAAATGCGGTTTAAAAAGAAGCAAATATTGCTCCTGAATTGTTTATTAGCGAATGCTGCCTTCTTTGGTGAAACGTGGTGCAACAGAACGTTGTGGAATGTTGCAGAATGGAGTGGAATGTTGTGAATTGGAGTGGAATCAGATGTAATTTGATGCAACAGACGGTTCCTGAGTGGTTCGGAAGTGGATGCTGCCTTCTTTGATGGAGGAGAACGCAACAGAACGTTGTGGAATGTTGTGGAATGTTGTGGAATGGCGTGAAATCGGGTTCAATGTGACACAATAGAGAGTTCCTGAGTTGTTTCCTAGCGAATGCTGCCTTCTTTGACGCAATGCTATGCAACAGAACGTTGTGGAATGGAGTGGAATGTCGTGAAATGGAGTGGAGTGGGGCATAATGTGGTGCAATAGAGGGAAGCTGAGCGGTTTAGAGTAGAATGGAGACTTTCTTGATGGAATGGGAAACAATGCAACGTGACGGACTGTTGGATAATGAAGTAGAATGTTGTGGACCGGAGACGAATGGGGTTTAATGTGATGCAGTAGATTTTCCTGAGTGTTTTAAGAAAATGTCTGTGTGTGCATGTGTATGCTCTTGTGGGTTTGATTGGGTTTGAGTGTGTGAGTGTGAGAGGGTGTGAGTGTGTGTGACAGTGTGTGAGTGTGTATGTGTGTGAGGGGCTCTGTGTGAGTGAAGGAGAGTGTGTATGTGAGCATGTTGGTTTGAGAGTGGGAACTTGACTCTGAGTGAGTGACTGTGTGTGTTTGACGGGGAATGTGCATGTTAGTGTGGGTGGAAGTGTGTGGCTGTGCAGGTGTGAGTGTGTGTGTGCGAATTGTGTGTTTGAATGTGTGAGAGTGCGTGAGTGTGTGTATGTGAGTGAGAGTGTGTGAGATTGTGTGATTCACGATATGTCTGAGTGGGACTGACAGTGTTTGAGTGTGAGTGTGTCCGTCTATGAGTGTGTGTGTGAGAGTGAGTGTGCACGTGAGAGAGGGGCTGTGTGTGTGTACGCACGTGTGTGTTTCTGTGAGTCTGTGTGTGTGTGAGTGTGTGAGTGTGATTGTGTTAGTAGGTGTGTGAGTAGGAGTGAGTGTTTGTGAGTGAGTATACAAGACTTGTGTGATTGTGTGAGATTGCGTGTGTGTCATAGTGTGTGAGTGAGTGTGTGTGAGTGGGCGTGTTTCAGAGGGCGTGGGGGTGTTTTTGTGTGTGATTTCGTGAGTGCGTGAGCGAGGTTGCGGGATTGTGTGAGTGTCTGTGTGTTTGTGTGAGTGTGAGTGTGAGGGGAATGGGGTGAAATATGGTACAACAAAGGGTGCCTGAGAGGTTTGGAATGGAAACGAGCCTTCTCTGACAGAATGGAAAGCAATAGAAGGTGGTGTGAGACGACGGATAGGAGTGCAATGTTGTGGCATGGATTGGAATGTGGTGTATTGTGAAGCAATAGATGGTTTCTGTGTGTTTTGGAAGAGAATGGATCCCTCTTCGACGGAATGAAAGGATTTTCTCGGAATGGAGAGGTTTTTGTGGAATAAATTGGAATGTGGTGAAATGCGACGCAATGATGGGTGCCTGAGTGGTTTGGAAACGAGTGGAGTCTTCCTTGACGGATTGGAAGGCAATAGAACGAGGTGGAATTTTGCGGAAAGGACTGGAATGTTGTGGGATGGTGTGAAATAGGGTTTTATGTGATGCAATAGAGGGTTCCTGAGAACTTTCTTAGCGAAGGCTGCCTTCTTTCACGCAATGGAACACAACAGATCGTTGTGGACTGCTGCAGAATGGATTGGAATGTTGTGGAATGGAGTGGAATGGGGTGAAATGTGACGCAATTGACAGTTCAGGGTGTTTGGAAGCGAATGAAGGCTTCTTTGATGGAATGTAACGCAATAGAATGCGGTGGATGTTGTGGAATGGAGTATAATTTTGTGGAATAAAGTGGAATGGGTGGAAATGTGACGCAATACAGGGTGTCTGAGTGGTTTGGAAACGAACGGGGCCGTCTTTGATGGAATGGAAAGCAATAGGACATGGTGGAATTTTGTGGAAAGGAGCGGAATGTTGTGCGATGGCGTGAAATGCGGTTTAAAGAGAAGCAAATATTGCTCCTGAATTGTTTATTAGCGAATGCTGCCTTCTTTGGTGAAATGTGGTGCAACAGAACGTTGTGGAATGTTGCAGAATGGAGTGGAATGTTGTGAATTGGAGTGGAATCGGATGTAATTTGATGCAACAGACGGTTCCTGAGTGGTTCGGAAGTGGATGCTGCCTTCTTTGATGGAGGAGAACGCAACAGAACGTTGTGGAATGTTGTGGAATGTTGTGGAATGGCGTGAAATCGGGTTCAATGTGACACAATAGAGAGTTCCTGAGTTGTTTCCTAGCGAATGCTGCCTTCTTTGACGCAATGCTATGCAACAGAACGTTGTGGAATGGAGTGGAATGTCGTGAAATGGAGTGGAGTGGGGCATAATGTGGTGCAATAGAGGGAAGCTGAGCGGTTTAGAGTAGAATGGAGACTTTCTTGATGGAATGGGAAACAGTGCAACGTGACGGACTGTTGGATAATGAAGTAGACTGTTGTGGACCGGAGACGAATGGGGTTTAATGTGATGCAGTAGATTTTCCTGAGTGTTTTAAGAAAATGTCTGTGTGTGCATGTGTATGCTCTTGTGGGTTTGATTGGGATTGAGTGTGTGAGTGTGAGAGGGTGTGAGTGTGTGTGACAGTGTGTGAGTGTGTATGTGTGTGAGGGGCTCTGTGTGAGTGAAGGAGAGTGTGTTTGTGAGCATGTTGGTTTGAGAGTGGGAACTTGACTCTGAGTGAGTGACTGTGTGTGTTTGACGGGGAATGTGCATGTTAGTGTGGGTGGAAGTGTGTGGCTGTGCAGGTGTGAGTGTGTGTGTGCGAATTGTGTGTTTGAATGTGTGAGAGTGCGTGAGTGTGTGTATGTGAGTGAGAGTGTGTGAGATTGTGTGATTCACGATATGTCTGAGTGGGACTGACTGTGTTTGAGTGTGAGTGTGTCTGTCTATGAGTGTGTGTGTGAGAGTGAGTGTGCACGTGAGTGAGGGGCTGAGTGTGTGTACGCACGTGTGTGTTTCTGTGAGTCTGTGTGTGTGTGAGTGTGTGAGTGTGTGAGTGTGTTTGGGTTGGAAGGTGTGTGAGTAGGAGAGATTGTTTGTGAGTGAGTATACAAGACTTGTGTGATTGTGTGAGATTGCGTGTGTGTCATAGTGTGTGAGTGAGTGTGTGTGAGTGGGCGTGTTTCAGAGGACGTGGGGATGTTTTTGTGTGTGATTTCGTGAGTGCGTGAGCGAGGTTGAGGGATTGTGTGAGTGTCTGTGTTTGTGTGAGTGTGAGTGTGAGGGGAATGGGGTGAAATATGGTACAACAAAGGGTGCCTGAGAGGTTTGGAATGGAAACGAGCCTTCTCTGACAGAATGGATAGCAATAGAAGGTGGTGGGAGACGACGGATAGGAGTGCAATGTTGTGGCATGGATTGGAATGTGGTGTATTGTGAAGCAATAGATGGTTTCTGTGTGTTTTGGAAGAGAATGCATCCCTCTTCGACGGAATGAAAGGATTTTCTCGGAATGGAGAGGTGTTTTCCTGAATAAATTGGAATGTGGTGAAATGTGACGCAAAGATGGGTGCCTGAGTGGTTTGGAAACGAGTGGAGCCTTCCTTGACGGATTGGAAAGCAATAGAACGAGGTGGAATTTTGCGGAAAGGACTGGAATGTTGTGGGATGGTGGGAAATAGGGTTTAATGTCATGCAATAGAGGGTTCCTGAGTACTTTCTTAGCGAAGGCTGCCTTCTTTCACGCAATGGAACACAACAGAACGTTGTGGACTGCTGCAGAATGGAGTGGAATGTTGTGGAATGGAGTGGAATGGGGAGGAATGTGACGCAATTGACAGTTCAGGGTGTTTTGGAAGCGAATGAAGGCTTCTTTGATGGAATGTAACGCAATAGAATGCGGTGGATGTTGTGGAATGGAGTTTAATTTTGTGGAATAACGTGGAATGGGTGGAAATGTGACGCAATACAGGGTGTCTGAGTGGTTTGGAAACGAACGGGGCCTTCTTTGATGGAATGGAAAGCAATAGGACATGGTGGAATTTTGTGGAAAGGAGCGGAATGCTGTGGGATGGCGTGAAATGCGGTTTAAAGAGAAGCAAAAGATTGCTCCTGAATTGTTTATTAGCGAATGCTGCCTTCTTTGGTGAAATGTGGTGCAACAGAACGTTGTGGAATGTTGCAGAATGGAGTGGAATGTTGTGAATTGGAGTGGAATGGGGTGTAATTTGATGCAACAGACGGTTCCTGAGTGGTTCGGAAGTGGATGCTGCCTTCTTTGATGGAGGAGAACGCAACAGAACGTTGTGGAATGTTGTGGAATGCTGTAGAATGGCGTGAAATCGGGTTCAATGTGACACAATAGAGAGGTCCTGAGTTGTTTCTTAGCGAATGCTGCCTTCTTTGACGCAATGCTATGCAACAGAACGTTGTGGAATGGAGTGGAATGTCGTGAAATGGAGTGGAGTGGGGCATAATGTGGTGCAATAGAGGGAAGCTGAGCGGTTTAGAGTAGAATGGAGACTTTCTTGATGGAATGGGAAACAATGCAACGTGACGGACTGTTGGATAATGAAGTAGAATGTTGTGGACCGGAGACGAATGGGGTTTAATGTGATGCAGTAGATTTTCCTGAGTGTTTTAAGAAAATGTCTGTGTGTGCATGTGTATGCTCTTGTGGGTTTGATTGGGATTGAGTGTGTGAGTGTGAGAGGGTGTGAGTGTGTGTGACAGTGTGTGAGTGTGTATGTGTGTGAGGGGCTCTGTGTGAGTGAAGGAGAGTGTGTTTGTGAGCATGTTGGTTTGAGAGTGGGAACTTGACTCTGAGTGAGTGACTGTGTGTGTTTGACGGGGAATGTGCATGTTAGTGTGGGTGGAAGTGTGTGGCTGTGCAGGTGTGAGTGTGTGTGTGCGAATTGTGTGTTTGAATGTGTGAGAGTGCGTGAGTGTGTGTATGTGAGTGAGAGTGTGTGAGATTGTGTGATTCACGATGTGTCTGAGTGGGACTGACAGTGTTTGAGTGTGAGTGTGTCCGTCTATGAGTGTATGTGTGAGAGTGAGTGTGCACGTGAGAGAGGGGCTGTGTGTGTGTACGCACGTGTGTGTTTCTGTGAGTCTGTGTGTGTGTGAGTGTGTGTGTTTGGGTTAGTAGGTGTGTGAGTAGGAGTGAGTGTTTGTGAGTGAGTATACAAGACTTGTGTGATTGTGTGAGATTGCGTGTGTGTCATAGTGTGTGAGTGAGTGTGTGTGAGTGGGCGTGTTTCAGAGGGCGTGGGGGTGTTTTTGTGTGTGATTTCGTGAGTGCGTGAGCGAGGTTGCGGGATTGTGTGAGTGTCTGTGTGTTTGTGTGAGTGTGAGTGTGAGGGGAATGGGGTGAAATATGGTACAACAAAGGGTGCCTGAGAGGTTTGGAATGGAAACGAGCCTTCTCTGACAGAATGGAAAGCAATAGAAGGTGGTGTGAGACGACGGATAGGAGTGCAATGTTTTGGCATGGATTGGAATGTGGTGTATTGTGAAGCAATAGATGGTTTCTGTGTGTTTTGGAAGAGAATGGATCCCTCTTCGACGGAATGAAAGGATTTTCTCGGAATGGAGAGGTTTTTGTGGAATAAATTGGAATGTGGTGAAATGCGACGCAATGATGGGTGCCTGAGTGGTTTGGAAACGAGTGGAGCCTTCCTTGACGGATTGGAAAGCAATAGAACGAGGTGGAATTTTGCGGAAAGGACTAGAATGTTGTGGGATGGTGTGAAATAGGGTTTTATGTGATGCAATAGAGGGTTCCTGAGAACTTTCTTAGCGAAGGCTGCCTTCTTTCACGCAATGGAACACAACAGATCGTTGTGGACTGCTGCAGAATGGATTGGAATGTTGTGGAATGGAGTGGAATGGGGTGAAATGTGACGCAATTGACAGTTCAGGGTGTTTGGAAGCGAATGAAGGCTTCTTTGATGGAATGTAACGCAATAGAATGCGGTGGATGTTGTGGAATGGAGTTTAATTTTGTGGAATAAAGTGGAATGGGTGGAAATGTGACGCAATACAGGGTGTCTGAGTGGTTTGGAAACGAACGGGGCCTTCTTTGATGGAATGGAAAGCAATAGGACATGGTGGAATTTTGTGGAAAGGAGCGGAATGCTGTGGGATGGCGTGAAATGCGGTTTAAAGAGAAGCAAAAGATTGCTCCTGAATTGTTTATTAGCGAATGCTGCCTTCTTTGGTGAAATGTGGTGCAACAGAACGTTGTGGAATGTTGCAGAATGGAGTGGAATGTTGTGAATTGGAGTGGACTGGGGTGTAATTTGATGCAACAGAGGGTTCCTGAGTGGTTCGGAAGTGGATGCTGCCTTCTTTGATGGAGGAGAACGCAACAGAACGTTGTGGAATGTTGTGGAATGCTGTAGAATGGCGTGAAATCGGGTTCAATGTGACACAATAGAGAGTTCCTGAGTTGTTTCTTCGCGAATGCTGCCTTCTTTGACGCAATGCTATGCAACAGAACGTTGTGGAATGGAGTGGAATGTCGTGAAATGGAGTGGAGTGGGGCATAATGTGGTGCAATAGAGGGAAGCTGAGCGGTTTAGAGTAGAATGGAGACTTCCTTGATGGAATGGGAAACAATGCAACATGACGGACTGTTGGATAATGAAGTAGAATGTTGTGGACCGGAGACGAATGGGGTTTAATGTGATGCAGTACATTTTCCTGAGTGTTTTAAGAGAATGTCTGTGTGTGCATGTGTATGCTCTTGTGGGTTTGATTGGGTTTGAGTGTGTGAGTGTGAGAGGGTGTGAGTGTGTGTGACAGTGTGTGAGTGTGTGTGAGTGTGTATGTGTGTGAGGGGCTCTGTGTGAGTGAAGGAGAGTGTGTTTGTGAGCATGTTGGTTTGAGAGTGGGAACTTGACTCTGAGTGAGTGACTGTGTGTGTTTGACGGGGAATGTGCATGTTAGTGTGGGTGGAAGTGTGTGGCTGTGCAGGTGTGAGTGTGTGTGTGCGAATTGTGTGTTTGAATGTGTGAGAGTGCGTGAGTGTGTGTATGTGAGTGAGAGTGTGTGAGATTGTGTGATTCACGATATGTCTGAGTGGGACTGACTGTGTTTGAGTGTGAGTGTGTCCGTCTATGAGTGTGTGTGTGAGAGTGAGTGTGCACGTGAGTGAGGGGCTGTGTGTGTATACGCACGTGTGTGTTTCTGTGAGTCTGTGTGTGTGTGAGTGTGTGAGTGTGATTGGGTTAGTAGGTGTGTGAGTAGGAGTGAGTGTTTGTGAGTGAGTATACAAGAATTGTGTGATTGTGTGAGATTGCGTGTGTGTCATAGTGTGTGAGTGAGTGTGTGTGAGTGGGCGTGTTTCAGAGGGCGTGGGGGTGTTTTTGTGTGTGATTTCGTGAGTGCATGAGCGAGGTTGCGGGATTGTGTGAGTGTCTGTGTGTTTGTGTGAGTGTGAGTGTGAGGGGAATGGGTTAAATATGGTACAACAAAGGGTGCCTGAGAGGTTTGGAATGGAAACGAGCCTTCTCTGACAGAATGGAAAGCAATAGAAGGTGGTGTGAGACGACGGATAGGAGTGCAATGTTGTGGCATGGATTGGAATGTGGTGTATTGTGAAGCAATAGATGGTTTCTGTGTGTTTTGGAAGAGAATGGATCCCTCTTCGACGGAATGAAAGGATTTTCTCGGAATGGAGAGGTTTTTGTGGAATAAATTGGAATGTGGTGAAATGCGACGCAATGATGGGTGCCTGAGTGGTTTGGAAACGAGTGGAGCCTTCCTTGACGGATTGGAAAGCAATAGAACGAGGTGGAATTTTGCGGAAAGGACTAGAATGTTGTGGGATGGTGTGAAATAGGGTTTTATGTGATGCAATAGAGGGTTCCTGAGAACTTTCTTAGCGAAGGCTGCCTTCTTTCACGCAATGGAACACAACAGATCGTTGTGGACTGCTGCAGAATGGATTGGAATGTTGTGGAATGGAGTGGAATGGGGTGAAATGTGACGCAATTGACAGTTCAGGGTGTTTGGAAGCGAATGAAGGCTTCTTTGATGGAATGTAACGCAATAGAATGCGGTGGATGTTGTGGAATGGAGTTTAATTTTGTGGAATAAAGTGGAATGGGTGGAAATGTGACGCAATACAGGGTGTCTGAGTGGTTTGGAAACGAACGGGGCCTTCTTTGATGGAATGGAAAGCAATAGGACATGGTGGAATTTTGTGGAAAGGAGCGGAATGCTGTGGGATGGCGTGAAATGCGGTTTAAAGAGAAGCAAAAGATTGCTCCTGAATTGTTTATTAGCGAATGCTGCCTTCTTTGGTGAAATGTGGTGCAACAGAACGTTGTGGAATGTTGCAGAATGGAGTGGAATGTTGTGAATTGGAGTGGACTGGGGTGTAATTTGATGCAACAGAGGGTTCCTGAGTGGTTCGGAAGTGGATGCTGCCTTCTTTGATGGAGGAGAACGCAACAGAACGTTGTGGAATGTTGTGGAATGCTGTAGAATGGCGTGAAATCGGGTTCAATGTGACACAATAGAGAGTTCCTGAGTTGTTTCTTCGCGAATGCTGCCTTCTTTGACGCAATGCTATGCAACAGAACGTTGTGGAATGGAGTGGAATGTCGTGAAATGGAGTGGAGTGGGGCATAATGTGGTGCAATAGAGGGAAGCTGAGCGGTTTAGAGTAGAATGGAGACTTCCTTGATGGAATGGGAAACAATGCAACATGACGGACTGTTGGATAATGAAGTAGAATGTTGTGGACCGGAGACGAATGGGGTTTAATGTGATGCAGTACATTTTCCTGAGTGTTTTAAGAGAATGTCTGTGTGTGCATGTGTATGCTCTTGTGGGTTTGATTGGGTTTGAGTGTGTGAGTGTGAGAGGGTGTGAGTGTGTGTGACAGTGTGTGAGTGTGTGTGAGTGTGTATGTGTGTGAGGGGCTCTGTGTGAGTGAAGGAGAGTGTGTTTGTGAGCATGTTGGTTTGAGAGTGGGAACTTGACTCTGAGTGAGTGACTGTGTGTGTTTGACGGGGAATGTGCATGTTAGTGTGGGTGGAAGTGTGTGGCTGTGCAGGTGTGAGTGTGTGTGTGCGAATTGTGTGTTTGAATGTGTGAGAGTGCGTGAGTGTGTGTATGTGAGTGAGAGTGTGTGAGATTGTGTGATTCACGATATGTCTGAGTGGGACTGACTGTGTTTGAGTGTGAGTGTGTCCGTCTATGAGTGTGTGTGTGAGAGTGAGTGTGCACGTGAGTGAGGGGCTGTGTGTGTATACGCACGTGTGTGTTTCTGTGAGTCTGTGTGTGTGTGAGTGTGTGAGTGTGATTGGGTTAGTAGGTGTGTGAGTAGGAGTGAGTGTTTGTGAGTGAGTATACAAGAATTGTGTGATTGTGTGAGATTGCGTGTGTGTCATAGTGTGTGAGTGAGTGTGTGTGAGTGGGCGTGTTTCAGAGGGCGTGGGGGTGTTTTTGTGTGTGATTTCGTGAGTGCATGAGCGAGGTTGCGGGATTGTGTGAGTGTCTGTGTGTTTGTGTGAGTGTGAGTGTGAGGGGAATGGGTTAAATATGGTACAACAAAGGGTGCCTGAGAGGTTTGGAATGGAAACGAGCCTTCTCTGACAGAATGGAAAGCAATAGAAGGTGGTGTGAGACGACGGATAGGAGTGCAATGTTGTGGCATGGATTGGAATGTGGTGTATTGTGAAGCAATAGATGGTTTCTGTGTGTTTTGGAAGAGAATGGATCCCTCTTCGACGGAATGAAAGGATTTTCTCGGAATGGAGAGGTTTTTGTGGAATAAATTGGAATGTGGTGAAATGCGACGCAATGATGGGTGCCTGAGTGGTTTGGAAACGAGTGGAGCCTTCCTTGACGGATTGGAAAGCAATAGAACGAGGTGGAATTTTGCGGAAAGGACTAGAATGTTGTGGGATGGTGTGAAATAGGGTTTTATGTGATGCAATAGAGGGTTCCTGAGAACTTTCTTAGCGAAGGCTGCCTTCTTTCACGCAATGGAACACAACAGATCGTTGTGGACTGCTGCAGAATGGATTGGAATGTTGTGGAATGGAGTGGAATGGGGTGAAATGTGACGCAATTGACAGTTCAGGGTGTTTGGAAGCGAATGAAGGCTTCTTTGATGGAATGTAACGCAATAGAATGCGGTGGATGTTGTGGAATGGAGTTTAATTTTGTGGAATAAAGTGGAATGGGTGGAAATGTGACGCAATACAGGGTGTCTGAGTGGTTTGGAAACGAACGGGGCCGTCTTTGATGGAATGGAAAGCAATAGGACATGGTGGAATTTTGTGGAAAGGAGCGGAATGTTGTGCGATGGCGTGAAATGCGGTTTAAAGAGAAGCAAATATTGCTCCTGAATTGTTTATTAGCGAATGCTGCCTTCTTTGGTGAAATGTGGTGCAACAGAACGTTGTGGAATGTTGCAGAATGGAGTGGAATGTTGTGAATTGGAGTGGAATCGGATGTAATTTGATGCAACAGACGGTTCCTTAGTGGTTCGGAAGTGGATGCTGCCTTCTTTGATGGAGGAGAACGCAACAGAACGTTGTGGAATGTTGTGGAATGTTGTGGAATGGCGTGATATCGGGTTCAATGTGACACAATAGAGAGTTCCTGAGTTGTTTCCTAGCGAATGCTGCCTTCTTTGACGCAATGCTATGCAACAGAACGTTGTGGAATGGAGTGGAATGTCGTGAAATGGAGTGGAGTGGGGCATAATGTGGTGCAATATAGGGAAGCTGAGCGGTTTAGAGTAGAATGGAGACTTTCTTGAGGGAATGGGAAACAATGCAACATGACGGACTGTTGGATAATGAAGTAGAATGTTGTGGACCGGAGACGAATGGGGTTTAATGTGATGCAGTAGATTTTCCTGAGTGTTTTAAGAAAATGTCTGTGTGTGCATGTGTATGCTCTTGTGTGTTTGATTGGGATTGAGTGTGTGAGTGTGAGAGGGTGTGAGTGTGTGTGACAGTGTGTGAGTGTGTATGTGTGTGAGGGGCTCTGTGTGAGTGAAGGAGAGTGTGTTTGTGAGCATGTTGGTTTGAGAGTGGGAACTTGACTCTGAGTGAGTGACTGTGTGTGTTTGACGGGGAATGTGCATGTTAGTGTGGGTGGAAGTGTGTGGCTGTGCAGGTGTGAGTGTGTGTGTGCGAATTGTGTGTTTGAATGTGTGAGAGTGCGTGAGTGTGTGTATGTGAGTGAGAGTGTGTGAGATTGTGTGATTCACGATATGTCTGAGTGGGACTCACTGTGTTTGAGTGTGAGTGTGTCTGTCTATGAGTGTGTGTGTGAGAGTGAGTGTGCACGTGAGTGAGGGGCTGAGTGTGTGTACGCACGTGTGTGTTTCTGTGAGTCTGTGTGTGTGTGAGTGTGTGAGTGTGTGAGTGTGTTTGGGTTGGAAGGTGTGTGAGTAGGAGAGATTGTTTGTGAGTGAGTATACAAGACTTGTGTGATTGTGTGAGATTGCGTGTGTGTCATAGTGTGTGAGTGAGTGTGTGTGAGTGGGCGTGTTTCAGAGTGCGTGGGGGTGTTTTTGTGTGTGATTTCGTGAGTGCGTGAGCGAGGTTGCGGGATTGTGTGAGTGTCTGTGTGTTTGTGTGAGTGTGAGTGTGAGGGGAATGGGGTGAAATATGGTACAACAAAGGGTGCCTGAGAGGTTTGGAATGGAAACGAGCCTTCTCTGACAGAATGGAAAGCAATAGAAGGTGGTGGGAGACGACGGATAGGAGTGCAATGTTGTGGCATGGATTGGAATGTGGTGTACTGTGAAGCAATAGATGGTTTCTGTGTGTTTTGGAAGAGAATGCATCCCTCTTCGACGGAATGAAAGGATTTTCTCGGAATGGAGAGGTGTTTTCTGGAATAAATTGGAATGTGGTGAAATGCGACGCAACGATGGGTGCCTGAGTGGTTTGGAAACGAGTGGAGCCTTCCTTGACGGATTGGAAAGCAATAGAACGAGGTGGAATTTTGCGGAAAGGACTGGAATGTTGTGGGATGGTGGGAAATAGGGTTTAATGTCATGCAATAGAGGGTTCCTGAGTACTTTCTTAGCGAAGGCTGCCTTCTTTCACGCAATGGAACACAACAGAACGTTGTGGACTGCTGCAGAATGGAGTGGAATGTTGTGGAATGGAGTGGAATGGGGAGGAATGTGACGCAATTGACAGTTCAGGGTGTTTTGGAAGCGAATGAAGGCTTCTTTGATGGAATGTAACGCAATAGAATGCGGTGGATGTTGTGGAATGGAGTTTAATTTTGTGGAATAACGTGGAATGGGTGGAAATGTGACGCAATACAGGGTGTCTGAGTGGTTTGGAAACGAACGGGGCCTTCTTTGATGGAATGGAAAGCAATAGGACATGGTGGAATTTTGTGGAAAGGAGCGGAATGCTGTGGGATGGCGTGAAATGCGGTTTAAAGAGAAGCAAAAGATTGCTCCTGAATTGTTTATTAGCGAATGCTGCCTTCTTTGGTGAAATGTGGTGCAACAGAACGTTGTGGAATGTTGCAGAATGGAGTGGAATGTTGTGAATTGGAGTGGAATGGGGTGTAATTTGATGCAACAGACGGTTCCTGAGTGGTTCGGAAGTGGATGCTGCCTTCTTTGATGGAGGAGAACGCAACAGAACGTTGTGGAATGTTGTGGAATGCTGTAGAATGGCGTGAAATCGGGTTCAATGTGACACAATAGAGAGGTCCTGAGTTGTTTCTTAGCGAATGCTGCCTTCTTTGACGCAATGCTATGCAACAGAACGTTGTGGAATGGAGTGGAATGTCGTGAAATGGAGTGGAGTGGGGCATAATGTGGTGCAATAGAGGGAAGCTGAGCGGTTTAGAGTAGAATGGAGACTTTCTTGATGGAATGGGAAACAATGCAACGTGACGGACTGTTGGATAATGAAGTAGAATGTTGTGGACCGGAGACGAATGGGGTTTAATGTGATGCAGTAGATTTTCCTGAGTGTTTTAAGAAAATGTCTGTGTGTGCATGTGTATGCTCTTGTGGGTTTGATTGGGATTGAGTGTGTGAGTGTGAGAGGGTGTGAGTGTGTGTGACAGTGTGTGAGTGTGTATGTGTGTGAGGGGCTCTGTGTGAGTGAAGGAGAGTGTGTTTGTGAGCATGTTGGTTTGAGAGTGGGAACTTGACTCTGAGTGAGTGACTGTGTGTGTTTGACGGGGAATGTGCATGTTAGTGTGGGTGGAAGTGTGTGGCTGTGCAGGTGTGAGTGTGTGTGTGCGAATTGTGTGTTTGAATGTGTGAGAGTGCGTGAGTGTGTGTATGTGAGTGAGAGTGTGTGAGATTGTGTGATTCACGATGTGTCTGAGTGGGACTGACAGTGTTTGAGTGTGAGTGTGTCCGTCTATGAGTGTATGTGTGAGAGTGAGTGTGCACGTGAGAGAGGGGCTGTGTGTGTGTACGCACGTGTGTGTTTCTGTGAGTCTGTGTGTGTGTGAGTGTGTGTGTTTGGGTTAGTAGGTGTGTGAGTAGGAGTGAGTGTTTGTGAGTGAGTATACAAGACTTGTGTGATTGTGTGAGATTGCGTGTGTGTCATAGTGTGTGAGTGAGTGTGTGTGAGTGGGCGTGTTTCAGAGGGCGTGGGGGTGTTTTTGTGTGTGATTTCGTGAGTGCGTGAGCGAGGTTGCGGGATTGTGTGAGTGTCTGTGTGTTTGTGTGAGTGTGAGTGTGAGGGGAATGGGGTGAAATATGGTACAACAAAGGGTGCCTGAGAGGTTTGGAATGGAAACGAGCCTTCTCTGACAGAATGGAAAGCAATAGAAGGTGGTGTGAGACGACGGATAGGAGTGCAATGTTTTGGCATGGATTGGAATGTGGTGTATTGTGAAGCAATAGATGGTTTCTGTGTGTTTTGGAAGAGAATGGATCCCTCTTCGACGGAATGAAAGGATTTTCTCGGAATGGAGAGGTTTTTGTGGAATAAATTGGAATGTGGTGAAATGCGACGCAATGATGGGTGCCTGAGTGGTTTGGAAACGAGTGGAGCCTTCCTTGACGGATTGGAAAGCAATAGAACGAGGTGGAATTTTGCGGAAAGGACTAGAATGTTGTGGGATGGTGTGAAATAGGGTTTTATGTGATGCAATAGAGGGTTCCTGAGAACTTTCTTAGCGAAGGCTGCCTTCTTTCACGCAATGGAACACAACAGATCGTTGTGGACTGCTGCAGAATGGATTGGAATGTTGTGGAATGGAGTGGAATGGGGTGAAATGTGACGCAATTGACAGTTCAGGGTGTTTGGAAGCGAATGAAGGCTTCTTTGATGGAATGTAACGCAATAGAATGCGGTGGATGTTGTGGAATGGAGTTTAATTTTGTGGAATAAAGTGGAATGGGTGGAAATGTGACGCAATACAGGGTGTCTGAGTGGTTTGGAAACGAACGGGGCCTTCTTTGATGGAATGGAAAGCAATAGGACATGGTGGAATTTTGTGGAAAGGAGCGGAATGCTGTGGGATGGCGTGAAATGCGGTTTAAAGAGAAGCAAAAGATTGCTCCTGAATTGTTTATTAGCGAATGCTGCCTTCTTTGGTGAAATGTGGTGCAACAGAACGTTGTGGAATGTTGCAGAATGGAGTGGAATGTTGTGAATTGGAGTGGACTGGGGTGTAATTTGATGCAACAGAGGGTTCCTGAGTGGTTCGGAAGTGGATGCTGCCTTCTTTGATGGAGGAGAACGCAACAGAACGTTGTGGAATGTTGTGGAATGCTGTAGAATGGCGTGAAATCGGGTTCAATGTGACACAATAGAGAGTTCCTGAGTTGTTTCTTAGCGAATGCTGCCTTCTTTGACGCAATGCTATGCAACAGAACGTTGTGGAATGGAGTGGAATGTCGTGAAATGGAGTGGAGTGGGGCATAATGTGGTGCAATAGAGGGAAGCTGAGCGGTTTAGAGTAGAATGGAGACTTCCTTGATGGAATGGGAAACAATGCAACATGACGGACTGTTGGATAATGAAGTAGAATGTTGTGGACCGGAGACGAATGGGGTTTAATGTGATGCAGTACATTTTCCTGAGTGTTTTAAGAGAATGTCTGTGTGTGCATGTGTATGCTCTTGTGGGTTTGATTGGGTTTGAGTGTGTGAGTGTGAGAGGGTGTGAGTGTGTGTGACAGTGTGTGAGTGTGTGTGAGTGTGTATGTGTGTGAGGGGCTCTGTGTGAGTGAAGGAGAGTGTGTTTGTGAGCATGTTGGTTTGAGAGTGGGAACTTGACTCTGAGTGAGTGACTGTGTGTGTTTGACGGGGAATGTGCATGTTAGTGTGGGTGGAAGTGTGTGGCTGTGCAGGTGTGAGTGTGTGTGTGCGAATTGTGTGTTTGAATGTGTGAGAGTGCGTGAGTGTGTGTATGTGAGTGAGAGTGTGTGAGATTGTGTGATTCACGATATGTCTGAGTGGGACTGACTGTGTTTGAGTGTGAGTGTGTCCGTCTATGAGTGTGTGTGTGAGAGTGAGTGTGCACGTGAGTGAGGGGCTGTGTGTGTATACGCACGTGTGTGTTTCTGTGAGTCTGTGTGTGTGTGAGTGTGTGAGTGTGATTGGGTTAGTAGGTGTGTGAGTAGGAGTGAGTGTTTGTGAGTGAGTATACAAGAATTGTGTGATTGTGTGAGATTGCGTGTGTGTCATAGTGTGTGAGTGAGTGTGTGTGAGTGGGCGTGTTTCAGAGGGCGTGGGGGTGTTTTTGTGTGTGATTTCGTGAGTGCATGAGCGAGGTTGCGGGATTGTGTGAGTGTCTGTGTGTTTGTGTGAGTTTGAGTGTGAGGGGAATGGGTTAAATATGGTACAACAAAGGGTGCCTGAGAGGTTTGGAATGGAAACGAGCCTTCTCTGACAGAATGGAAAGCAATAGAAGGTGGTGTGAGACGACGGATAGGAGTGCAATGTTGTGGCATGGATTGGAATGTGGTGTATTGTGAAGCAATAGATGGTTTCTGTGTGTTTTGGAAGAGAATGGATCCCTCTTCGACGTAATGAAAGGATTTTCTCGGAATGGAGAGGTTTTTGTGGAATAAATTGGAATGTGGTGAAATGCGACGCAACAATGGATGCCTGAGTGGTTTGGAAACGAGTGGAGCCTTCCTTGACGGATTGGAAAGCAATAGAACGAGGTGGAATTTTGCGGAAAGGACTGGAATGTTGTGGGATGGTGTGAAATAGGTTTTTATGTGATGCAATAGAGGGTTCCTGAGAACTTTCTTAGCGAAGGCTGCCTTCTTTCACGCAATGGAACACAACAGATCGTTGTGGACTGCTGCAGAATGGAGTGGAATGTTGTGGAATGGAGTGGAATGGGGTGAAATGTGACGCAATTGACAGTTCAGGGTGTTTGGAAGCGAATGAAGGCTTCTTTGATGGAATGTAACGCAAAAGAATGCGGTGGATGTTGTGGAATGGAGTTTAATTTTGTGGAATAAAGTGGAATGGGTGGAAATGTGACGCAATACAGGGTGTCTGAGTGGTTTGGAAACGAACGGGGCCGTCTTTGATGGAATGGAAAGCAATAGGACATGGTGGAATTTTGTGGAAAGGAGCGGAATGTTGTGCGATGGCGTGAAATGCGGTTTAAAAAGAAGCAAATATTGCTCCTGAATTGTTTATTAGCGAATGCTGCCTTCTTTGGTGAAATGTGGTGCAACAGAACGTTGTGGAATGTTGCAGAATGGAGTGGAATGTTGTGAATTGGAGTGGAATCGGATGTAATTTGATGCAACAGACGGTTCCTGAGTGGTTCGGAAGTGGATGCTGCCTTCTTTGATGGAGGAGAACGCAACAGAACGTTGTGGAATGTTGTGGAATGTTGTGGAATGGCGTGAAATCGGGTTCAATGTGACACAATAGAGAGTTCCTGAGTTGTTTCCTAGCGAATGCTGCCTTCTTTGACGCAATGCTATGCAACAGAACGTTGTGGAATGGAGTGGAATGTCGTGAAATGGAGTGGAGTGGGGCATAATGTGGTGCAATAGAGGGAAGCTGAGCGGTTTAGAGTAGAATGGAGACTTCCTTGATGGAATGGGAAACAATGCAACGTGACGGACTGTTGGATAATGAAGTAGAATGTTGTGGACCGGAGACGAATGGGGTTTAATGTGATGCAGTAGATTTTCCTGAGTGTTTTAAGAAAATGTCTGTGTGTGCATGTGTATGCTCCTGTGGGTTTGATTGGGTTTGAGTGTGTGAGTGTGAGAGGGTGTGAGTGTGTGTGACAGTGTGTGAGTGTGTATGTGTGTGAGGGGCTCTGTGTGAGTGAAGGAGAGTGTGTATGTGAGCATGTTGGTTTGAGAGTGGGAACTTGACTCTGAGTGAGTGACAGTGTGTGTTTGCCGGCAATGTGCATGTTAGTGTGGGTGGAAGTGTGTGGCTGTGCAGGTGTGAGTGTGTGTGTGCGAATTGTGTGTTTGAATGTGTGAGAGTGCGTGAGTGTGTGTATGTGAGTGAGAGTGTGTGAGATTGTGTGATTCACGATGTGTCTGAGTGGGACTGACAGTGTTTGAGTGTGAGTGTGTCCGTCTATGAGTGTATGTGTGAGAGTGAGTGTGCACGTGAGAGAGGGGCTGTGTGTGTGTACGCACGTGTGTGTTTCTGTGAGTCTGTGTGTGTGTGAGTGTGTGAGTGTGATTGTGTTAGTAGGTGTGTGAGTAGGAGTGAGTGTTTGTGAGTGAGTATACAAGACTTGTGTGATTGTGTGAGATTGCGTGTGTGTCATAGTGTGTGAGTGAGTGTGTGTGAGTGGGCGTGTTCCAGAGGGCGTGGGGGTGTTTTTGTGTGTGATTTCGTGAGTGCGTGAGCGAGGTTGCGGGATTGTGTGAGTGTCTGTGTGTTTGTGTGAGTGTGAGTGTGAGGGGAATGGGGTGAAATATGGTACAACAAAGGGTGCCTGAGAGGTTTGGAATGGAAACGAGCCTTCTCTGACAGAATGGAAAGCAATAGAAGGTGGTGGGAGACGACGGATAGGAGTGCAATGTTTTGGCATGGATTGGAATGTGGTGTATTGTGAAGCAATAGATGGTTTCTGTGTGTTTTGGAAGAGAATGGATCCCTCTTCGACGGAATGAAAGGATTTTCTCGGAATGGAGAGGTTTTTGTGGAATAAATTGGAATGTGGTGAAATGCGACGCAATGATGGGTGCCTGAGTGGTTTGGAAACGAGTGGAGCCTTCCTTGACGGATTGGAAAGCAATAGAACGAGGTGGAATTTTGCGGAAAGGACTAGAATGTTGTGGGATGGTGTGAAATAGGGTTTTATGTGATGCAATAGAGGGTTCCTGAGAACTTTCTTAGCGAAGGCTGCCTTCTTTCACGCAATGGAACACAACAGATCGTTGTGGACTGCTGCAGAATGGATTGGAATGTTGTGGAATGGAGTGGAATGGGGTGAAATGTGACGCAATTGACAGTTCAGGGTGTTTGGAAGCGAATGAAGGCTTCTTTGATGGAATGTAACGCAATAGAATGCGGTGGATGTTGTGGAATGGAGTTTAATTTTGTGGAATAAAGTGGAATGGGTGGAAATGTGACGCAATACAGGGTGTCTGAGTGGTTTGGAAACGAACGGGGCCTTCTTTGATGGAATGGAAAGCAATAGGACATGGTGGAATTTTGTGGAAAGGAGCGGAATGCTGTGGGATGGCGTGAAATGCGGTTTAAAGAGAAGCAAAAGATTGCTCCTGAATTGTTTATTAGCGAATGCTGCCTTCTTTGGTGAAATGTGGTGCAACAGAACGTTGTGGAATGTTGCAGAATGGAGTGGAATGTTGTGAATTGGAGTGGACTGGGGTGTAATTTGATGCAACAGAGGGTTCCTGAGTGGTTCGGAAGTGGATGCTGCCTTCTTTGATGGAGGAGAACGCAACAGAACGTTGTGGAATGTTGTGGAATGCTGTAGAATGGCGTGAAATCGGGTTCAATGTGACACAATAGAGAGTTCCTGAGTTGTTTCTTCGCGAATGCTGCCTTCTTTGACGCAATGCTATGCAACAGAACGTTGTGGAATGGAGTGGAATGTCGTGAAATGGAGTGGAGTGGGGCATAATGTGGTGCAATAGAGGGAAGCTGAGCGGTTTAGAGTAGAATGGAGACTTCCTTGATGGAATGGGAAACAATGCAACATGACGGACTGTTGGATAATGAAGTAGAATGTTGTGGACCGGAGACGAATGGGGTTTAATGTGATGCAGTACATTTTCCTGAGTGTTTTAAGAGAATGTCTGTGTGTGCATGTGTATGCTCTTGTGGGTTTGATTGGGTTTGAGTGTGTGAGTGTGAGAGGGTGTGAGTGTGTGTGACAGTGTGTGAGTGTGTGTGAGTGTGTATGTGTGTGAGGGGCTCTGTGTGAGTGAAGGAGAGTGTGTTTGTGAGCATGTTGGTTTGAGAGTGGGAACTTGACTCTGAGTGAGTGACTGTGTGTGTTTGACGGGGAATGTGCATGTTAGTGTGGGTGGAAGTGTGTGGCTGTGCAGGTGTGAGTGTGTGTGTGCGAATTGTGTGTTTGAATGTGTGAGAGTGCGTGAGTGTGTGTATGTGAGTGAGAGTGTGTGAGATTGTGTGATTCACGATATGTCTGAGTGGGACTGACTGTGTTTGAGTGTGAGTGTGTCCGTCTATGAGTGTGTGTGTGAGAGTGAGTGTGCACGTGAGTGAGGGGCTGTGTGTGTATACGCACGTGTGTGTTTCTGTGAGTCTGTGTGTGTGTGAGTGTGTGAGTGTGATTGGGTTAGTAGGTGTGTGAGTAGGAGTGAGTGTTTGTGAGTGAGTATACAAGAATTGTGTGATTGTGTGAGATTGCGTGTGTGTCATAGTGTGTGAGTGAGTGTGTGTGAGTGGGCGTGTTTCAGAGGGCGTGGGGGTGTTTTTGTGTGTGATTTCGTGAGTGCATGAGCGAGGTTGCGGGATTGTGTGAGTGTCTGTGTGTTTGTGTGAGTGTGAGTGTGAGGGGAATGGGTTAAATATGGTACAACAAAGGGTGCCTGAGAGGTTTGGAATGGAAACGAGCCTTCTCTGACAGAATGGAAAGCAATAGAAGGTGGTGTGAGACGACGGATAGGAGTGCAATGTTGTGGCATGGATTGGAATGTGGTGTATTGTGAAGCAATAGATGGTTTCTGTGTGTTTTGGAAGAGAATGGATCCCTCTTCGACGGAATGAAAGGATTTTCTCGGAATGGAGAGGTTTTTGTGGAATAAATTGGAATGTGGTGAAATGCGACGCAATGATGGGTGCCTGAGTGGTTTGGAAACGAGTGGAGCCTTCCTTGACGGATTGGAAAGCAATAGAACGAGGTGGAATTTTGCGGAAAGGACTAGAATGTTGTGGGATGGTGTGAAATAGGGTTTTATGTGATGCAATAGAGGGTTCCTGAGAACTTTCTTAGCGAAGGCTGCCTTCTTTCACGCAATGGAACACAACAGATCGTTGTGGACTGCTGCAGAATGGATTGGAATGTTGTGGAATGGAGTGGAATGGGGTGAAATGTGACGCAATTGACAGTTCAGGGTGTTTGGAAGCGAATGAAGGCTTCTTTGATGGAATGTAACGCAATAGAATGCGGTGGATGTTGTGGAATGGAGTTTAATTTTGTGGAATAAAGTGGAATGGGTGGAAATGTGACGCAATACAGGGTGTCTGAGTGGTTTGGAAACGAACGGGGCCTTCTTTGATGGAATGGAAAGCAATAGGACATGGTGGAATTTTGTGGAAAGGAGCGGAATGCTGTGGGATGGCGTGAAATGCGGTTTAAAGAGAAGCAAAAGATTGCTCCTGAATTGTTTATTAGCGAATGCTGCCTTCTTTGGTGAAATGTGGTGCAACAGAACGTTGTGGAATGTTGCAGAATGGAGTGGAATGTTGTGAATTGGAGTGGACTGGGGTGTAATTTGATGCAACAGAGGGTTCCTGAGTGGTTCGGAAGTGGATGCTGCCTTCTTTGATGGAGGAGAACGCAACAGAACGTTGTGGAATGTTGTGGAATGCTGTAGAATGGCGTGAAATCGGGTTCAATGTGACACAATAGAGAGTTCCTGAGTTGTTTCTTCGCGAATGCTGCCTTCTTTGACGCAATGCTATGCAACAGAACGTTGTGGAATGGAGTGGAATGTCGTGAAATGGAGTGGAGTGGGGCATAATGTGGTGCAATAGAGGGAAGCTGAGCGGTTTAGAGTAGAATGGAGACTTCCTTGATGGAATGGGAAACAATGCAACATGACGGACTGTTGGATAATGAAGTAGAATGTTGTGGACCGGAGACGAATGGGGTTTAATGTGATGCAGTACATTTTCCTGAGTGTTTTAAGAGAATGTCTGTGTGTGCATGTGTATGCTCTTGTGGGTTTGATTGGGTTTGAGTGTGTGAGTGTGAGAGGGTGTGAGTGTGTGTGACAGTGTGTGAGTGTGTGTGAGTGTGTATGTGTGTGAGGGGCTCTGTGTGAGTGAAGGAGAGTGTGTTTGTGAGCATGTTGGTTTGAGAGTGGGAACTTGACTCTGAGTGAGTGACTGTGTGTGTTTGACGGGGAATGTGCATGTTAGTGTGGGTGGAAGTGTGTGGCTGTGCAGGTGTGAGTGTGTGTGTGCGAATTGTGTGTTTGAATGTGTGAGAGTGCGTGAGTGTGTGTATGTGAGTGAGAGTGTGTGAGATTGTGTGATTCACGATATGTCTGAGTGGGACTGACTGTGTTTGAGTGTGAGTGTGTCCGTCTATGAGTGTGTGTGTGAGAGTGAGTGTGCACGTGAGTGAGGGGCTGTGTGTGTATACGCACGTGTGTGTTTCTGTGAGTCTGTGTGTGTGTGAGTGTGTGAGTGTGATTGGGTTAGTAGGTGTGTGAGTAGGAGTGAGTGTTTGTGAGTGAGTATACAAGAATTGTGTGATTGTGTGAGATTGCGTGTGTGTCATAGTGTGTGAGTGAGTGTGTGTGAGTGGGCGTGTTTCAGAGGGCGTGGGGGTGTTTTTGTGTGTGATTTCGTGAGTGCATGAGCGAGGTTGCGGGATTGTGTGAGTGTCTGTGTGTTTGTGTGAGTGTGAGTGTGAGGGGAATGGGTTAAATATGGTACAACAAAGGGTGCCTGAGAGGTTTGGAATGGAAACGAGCCTTCTCTGACAGAATGGAAAGCAATAGAAGGTGGTGTGAGACGACGGATAGGAGTGCAATGTTGTGGCATGGATTGGAATGTGGTGTATTGTGAAGCAATAGATGGTTTCTGTGTGTTTTGGAAGAGAATGGATCCCTCTTCGACGGAATGAAAGGATTTTCTCGGAATGGAGAGGTTTTTGTGGAATAAATTGGAATGTGGTGAAATGCGACGCAATGATGGGTGCCTGAGTGGTTTGGAAACGAGTGGAGCCTTCCTTGACGGATTGGAAAGCAATAGAACGAGGTGGAATTTTGCGGAAAGGACTAGAATGTTGTGGGATGGTGTGAAATAGGGTTTTATGTGATGCAATAGAAGGTTCCTGAGAACTTTCTTAGCGAAGGCTGCCTTCTTTCACGCAATGGAACACAACAGATCGTTGTGGACTGCTGCAGAATGGATTGGAATGTTGTGGAATGGAGTGGAATGGGGTGAAATGTGACGCAATTGACAGTTCAGGGTGTTTGGAAGCGAATGAAGGCTTCTTTGATGGAATGTAACGCAATAGAATGCGGTGGATGTTGTGGAATGGAGTTTAATTTTGTGGAATAAAGTGGAATGGGTGGAAATGTGACGCAATACAGGGTGTCTGAGTGGTTTGGAAACGAACGGGGCCGTCTTTGATGGAATGGAAAGCAATAGGACATGGTGGAATTTTGTGGAAAGGAGCGGAATGTTGTGCGATGGCGTGAAATGCGGTTTAAAGAGAAGCAAATATTGCTCCTGAATTGTTTATTAGCGAATGCTGCCTTCTTTGGTGAAATGTGGTGCAACAGAACGTTGTGGAATGTTGCAGAATGGAGTGGAATGTTGTGAATTGGAGTGGAATCGGATGTAATTTGATGCAACAGACGGTTCCTTAGTGGTTCGGAAGTGGATGCTGCCTTCTTTGATGGAGGAGAACGCAACAGAACGTTGTGGAATGTTGTGGAATGTTGTGGAATGGCGTGATATCGGGTTCAATGTGACACAATAGAGAGTTCCTGAGTTGTTTCCTAGCGAATGCTGCCTTCTTTGACGCAATGCTATGCAACAGAACGTTGTGGAATGGAGTGGAATGTCGTGAAATGGAGTGGAGTGGGGCATAATGTGGTGCAATATAGGGAAGCTGAGCGGTTTAGAGTAGAATGGAGACTTTCTTGAGGGAATGGGAAACAATGCAACGTGACGGACTGTTGGATAATGAAGTAGAATGTTGTGGACCGGAGACGAATGGGGTTTAATGTGATGCAGTAGATTTTCCTGAGTGTTTTAAGAAAATGTCTGTGTGTGCATGTGTATGCTCTTGTGTGTTTGATTGGGATTGAGTGTGTGAGTGTGAGAGGGTGTGAGTGTGTGTGACAGTGTGTGAGTGTGTATGTGTGTGAGGGGCTCTGTGTGAGTGAAGGAGAGTGTGTTTGTGAGCATGTTGGTTTGAGAGTGGGAACTTGACTCTGAGTGAGTGACTGTGTGTGTTTGACGGGGAATGTGCATGTTAGTGTGGGTGGAAGTGTGTGGCTGTGCAGGTGTGAGTGTGTGTGTGCGAATTGTGTGTTTGAATGTGTGAGAGTGCGTGAGTGTGTGTATGTGAGTGAGAGTGTGTGAGATTGTGTGATTCACGATATGTCTGAGTGGGACTCACTGTGTTTGAGTGTGAGTGTGTCTGTCTATGAGTGTGTGTGTGAGAGTGAGTGTGCACGTGAGTGAGGGGCTGAGTGTGTGTACGCACGTGTGTGTTTCTGTGAGTCTGTGTGTGTGTGAGTGTGTGAGTGTGTGAGTGTGTTTGGGTTGGAAGGTGTGTGAGTAGGAGAGATTGTTTGTGAGTGAGTATACAAGACTTGTGTGATTGTGTGAGATTGCGTGTGTGTCATAGTGTGTGAGTGAGTGTGTGTGAGTGGGCGTGTTTCAGAGTGCGTGGGGGTGTTTTTGTGTGTGATTTCGTGAGTGCGTGAGCGAGGTTGCGGGATTGTGTGAGTGTCTGTGTGTTTGTGTGAGTGTGAGTGTGAGGGGAATGGGGTGAAATATGGTACAACAAAGGGTGCCTGAGAGGTTTGGAATGGAAACGAGCCTTCTCTGACAGAATGGAAAGCAATAGAAGGTGGTGGGAGACGACGGATAGGAGTGCAATGTTGTGGCATGGATTGGAATGTGGTGTACTGTGAAGCAATAGATGGTTTCTGTGTGTTTTGGAAGAGAATGCATCCCTCTTCGACGGAATGAAAGGATTTTCTCGGAATGGAGAGGTGTTTTCTGGAATAAATTGGAATGTGGTGAAATGCGACGCAACGATGGGTGCCTGAGTGGTTTGGAAACGAGTGGAGCCTTCCTTGACGGATTGGAAAGCAATAGAACGAGGTGGAATTTTGCGGAAAGGACTGGAATGTTGTGGGATGGTGGGAAATAGGGTTTAATGTCATGCAATAGAGGGTTCCTGAGTACTTTCTTAGCGAAGGCTGCCTTCTTTCACGCAATGGAACACAACAGAACGTTGTGGACTGCTGCAGAATGGAGTGGAATGTTGTGGAATGGAGTGGAATGGGGAGGAATGTGACGCAATTGACAGTTCAGGGTGTTTTGGAAGCGAATGAAGGCTTCTTTGATGGAATGTAACGCAATAGAATGCGGTGGATGTTGTGGAATGGAGTTTAATTTTGTGGAATAACGTGGAATGGGTGGAAATGTGACGCAATACAGGGTGTCTGAGTGGTTTGGAAACGAACGGGGCCTTCTTTGATGGAA
Organism: Manis javanica; assembly: GCF_040802235.1. NCBI lineage: Eukaryota > Metazoa > Chordata > Mammalia > Pholidota > Manidae > Manis > Manis javanica. The sequence goes on from NC_133163.1 coordinate 76,877,132, forward strand.
TGGAAAGCAATAGGACATGGTGGAATTTTGTGGAAAGGAGCGGAATGCTGTGGGATGGCGTGAAATGCGGTTTAAAGAGAAGCAAAAGATTGCTCCTGAATTGTTTATTAGCGAATGCTGCCTTCTTTGGTGAAATGTGGTGCAACAGAACGTTGCAGAATGGAGTGGAATGTTGTGAATTGGAGTGGACTGGGGATGTAATTTGATGCAACAGAGGGTTCCTGAGTGGTTCGGAAGTGGATGCTGCCTTCTTTGATGGAGGAGAACGCAACAGAACGTTGTGGAATGTTGTGGAATGCTGTAGAATGGCGTGAAATCGGGTTCAATGTGACACAATAGAGAGTTCCTGAGTTGTTTCTTAGCGAATGCTGCCTTCTTTGACGCAATGCTATGCAACAGAACGTTGTGGAATGGAGTGGAATGTCGTGAAATGGAGTGGAGTGGGGCATAATGTGGTGCAATAGAGGGAAGCTGAGCGGTTTAGAGTAGAATGGAGACTTCCTTGATGGAATGGGAAACAATGCAACATGACGGACTGTTGGATAATGAAGTAGAATGTTGTGGACCGGAGACGAATGGGGTTTAATGTGATGCAGTACATTTTCCTGAGTGTTTTAAGAGAATGTCTGTGTGTGCATGTGTATGCTCTTGTGGGTTTGATTGGGTTAGAGTGTGTGAGTGTGAGAGGGTGTGAGTGTGTGTGACAGTGTGTGAGTGTGTGTGAGTGTGTATGTGTGTGAGGGGCTCTGTGTGAGTGAAGGAGAGTGTGTTTGTGAGAATGTTGGTTTGAGAGTGGGAACTTGACTCTGAGTGAGTGACTGTGTGTGTTTGACGGGGAATGTGCATGTTAGTGTGGGTGGAAGTGTGTGGCTGTGCAGGTGTGAGTGTGTGTGTGCGAATTGTGTGTTTGAATGTGTGAGAGTGCGTGAGTGTGTGTATGTGAGTGAGAGTGTGTGAGATTGTGTGATTCACGATATGTCTGAGTGGGACTGACTGTGTTTGAGTGTGAGTGTGTCCGTCTATGAGTGTGTGTGTGAGAGTGAGTGTGCACGTGAGTGAGGGGCTGTGTGTGTATACGCACGTGTGTGTTTCTGTGAGTCTGTGTGTGTGTGAGTGTGTGAGTGTGATTGGGTTAGTAGGTGTGTGAGTAGGAGTGAGTGTTTGTGAGTGAGTATACAAGAATTGTGTGATTGTGTGAGATTGCGTGTGTGTCATAGTGTGTGAGTGAGTGTGTGTGAGTGGGCGTGTTTCAGAGGGCGTGGGGGTGTTTTTGTGTGTGATTTCGTGAGTGCATGAGCGAGGTTGCGGGATTGTGTGAGTGTCTGTGTGTTTGTGTGAGTGTGAGTGTGAGGGGAATGGGTTAAATATGGTACAACAAAGGGTGCCTGAGAGGTTTGGAATGGAAACGAGCCTTCTCTGACAGAATGGAAAGCAATAGAAGGTGGTGTGAGACGACGGATAGGAGTGCAATGTTGTGGCATGGATTGGAATGTGGTGTATTGTGAAGCAATAGATGGTTTCTGTGTGTTTTGGAAGAGAATGGATCCCTCTTCGACGGAATGAAAGGATTTTCTCGGAATGGAGAGGTTTTTGTGGAATAAATTGGAATGTGGTGAAATGCGACGCAATGATGGGTGCCTGAGTGGTTTGGAAACGAGTGGAGCCTTCCTTGACGGATTGGAAAGCAATAGAACGAGGTGGAATTTTGCGGAAAGGACTAGAATGTTGTGGGATGGTGTGAAATAGGGTTTTATGTGATGCAATAGAGGGTTCCTGAGAACTTTCTTAGCGAAGGCTGCCTTCTTTCACGCAATGGAACACAACAGATCGTTGTGGACTGCTGCAGAATGGATTGGAATGTTGTGGAATGGAGTGGAATGGGGTGAAATGTGACGCAATTGACAGTTCAGGGTGTTTGGAAGCGAATGAAGGCTTCTTTGATGGAATGTAACGCAATAGAATGCGGTGGATGTTGTGGAATGGAGTTTAATTTTGTGGAATAAAGTGGAATGGGTGGAAATGTGACGCAATACAGGGTGTCTGAGTGGTTTGGAAACGAACGGGGCCGTCTTTGATGGAATGGAAAGCAATAGGACATGGTGGAATTTTGTGGAAAGGAGCGGAATGTTGTGCGATGGCGTGAAATGCGGTTTAAAGAGAAGCAAATATTGCTCCTGAATTGTTTATTAGCGAATGCTGCCTTCTTTGGTGAAATGTGGTGCAACAGAACGTTGTGGAATGTTGCAGAATGGAGTGGAATGTTGTGAATTGGAGTGGAATCGGATGTAATTTGATGCAACAGACGGTTCCTTAGTGGTTCGGAAGTGGATGCTGCCTTCTTTGATGGAGGAGAACGCAACAGAACGTTGTGGAATGTTGTGGAATGTTGTGGAATGGCGTGATATCGGGTTCAATGTGACACAATAGAGAGTTCCTGAGTTGTTTCCTAGCGAATGCTGCCTTCTTTGACGCAATGCTATGCAACAGAACGTTGTGGAATGGAGTGGAATGTCGTGAAATGGAGTGGAGTGGGGCATAATGTGGTGCAATATAGGGAAGCTGAGCGGTTTAGAGTAGAATGGAGACTTTCTTGAGGGAATGGGAAACAATGCAACGTGACGGACTGTTGGATAATGAAGTAGAATGTTGTGGACCGGAGACGAATGGGGTTTAATGTGATGCAGTAGATTTTCCTGAGTGTTTTAAGAAAATGTCTGTGTGTGCATGTGTATGCTCTTGTGGGTTTGATTGGGATTGAGTGTGTGAGTGTGAGAGGGTGTGAGTGTGTGTGACAGTGTGTGAGTGTGTATGTGTGTGAGGGGCTCTGTGTGAGTGAAGGAGAGTGTGTTTGTGAGCATGTTGGTTTGAGAGTGGGAACTTGACTCTGAGTGAGTGACTGTGTGTGTTTGACGGGGAATGTGCATGTTAGTGTGGGTGGAAGTGTGTGGCTGTGCAGGTGTGAGTGTGTGTGTGCGAATTGTGTGTTTGAATGTGTGAGAGTGCGTGAGTGTGTGTATGTGAGTGAGAGTGTGTGAGATTGTGTGATTCACGATATGTCTGAGTGGGACTCACTGTGTTTGAGTGTGAGTGTGTCTGTCTATGAGTGTGTGTGTGAGAGTGAGTGTGCACGTGAGTGAGGGGCTGAGTGTGTGTACGCACGTGTGTGTTTCTGTGAGTCTGTGTGTGTGTGAGTGTGTGAGTGTGTGAGTGTGTTTGGGTTGGAAGGTGTGTGAGTAGGAGAGATTGTTTGTGAGTGAGTATACAAGACTTGTGTGATTGTGTGAGATTGCGTGTGTGTCATAGTGTGTGAGTGAGTGTGTGTGAGTGGGCGTGTTTCAGAGTGCGTGGGGGTGTTTTTGTGTGTGATTTCGTGAGTGCGTGAGCGAGGTTGCGGGATTGTGTGAGTGTCTGTGTGTTTGTGTGAGTGTGAGTGTGAGGGGAATGGGGTGAAATATGGTACAACAAAGGGTGCCTGAGAGGTTTGGAATGGAAACGAGCCTTCTCTGACAGAATGGAAAGCAATAGAAGGTGGTGGGAGACGACGGATAGGAGTGCAATGTTGTGGCATGGATTGGAATGTGGTGTACTGTGAAGCAATAGATGGTTTCTGTGTGTTTTGGAAGAGAATGCATCCCTCTTCGACGGAATGAAAGGATTTTCTCGGAATGGAGAGGTGTTTTCTGGAATAAATTGGAATGTGGTGAAATGCGACGCAACGATGGGTGCCTGAGTGGTTTGGAAACGAGTGGAGCCTTCCTTGACGGATTGGAAAGCAATAGAACGAGGTGGAATTTTGCGGAAAGGACTGGAATGTTGTGGGATGGTGGGAAATAGGGTTTAATGTCATGCAATAGAGGGTTCCTGAGTACTTTCTTAGCGAAGGCTGCCTTCTTTCACGCAATGGAACACAACAGAACGTTGTGGACTGCTGCAGAATGGAGTGGAATGTTGTGGAATGGAGTGGAATGGGGAGGAATGTGACGCAATTGACAGTTCAGGGTGTTTTGGAAGCGAATGAAGGCTTCTTTGATGGAATGTAACGCAATAGAATGCGGTGGATGTTGTGGAATGGAGTTTAATTTTGTGGAATAACGTGGAATGGGTGGAAATGTGACGCAATACAGGGTGTCTGAGTGGTTTGGAAACGAACGGGGCCTTCTTTGATGGAATGGAAAGCAATAGGACATGGTGGAATTTTGTGGAAAGGAGCGGAATGCTGTGGGATGGCGTGAAATGCGGTTTAAAGAGAAGCAAAAGATTGCTCCTGAATTGTTTATTAGCGAATGCTGCCTTCTTTGGTGAAATGTGGTGCAACAGAACGTTGTGGAATGTTGCAGAATGGAGTGGAATGTTATGAATTGGAGTGGAATGGGGTGTAATTTGATGCAACAGACGGTTCCTGAGTGGTTCGGAAGTGGATGCTGCCTTCTTTGATGGAGGAGAACGCAACAGAACGTTGTAGAATGTTGTGGAATGCTGTAGAATGGCGTGAAATCGGGTTCAATGTGACACAATAGAGAGTTCCTGAGTTGTTTCTTAGCGAATGCTGCCTTCTTTGACGCAATGCTATGCAACAGAACGTTGTGGAATGGAGTGGAATGTCGTGAAATGGAGTGGAGTGGGGCATAATGTGGTGCAATAGAGGGAAGCTGAGCGGTTTAGAGTAGAATGGAGACTTCCTTGATGGAATGGGAAACAATGCAACATGACGGACTGTTGGATAATGAAGTAGAATGTTGTGGACCGGAGACGAATGGGGTTTAATGTGATGCAGTAGATTTTCCTGAGTGTTTTAAGAGAATGTCTGTGTGTGCATGTGTATGCTCTTGTGGGTTTGATTGGGTTTGAGTGTGTGAGTGTGAGAGGGTGTGAGTGTGTGTGACAGTGTGTGAGTGTGTGTGAGTGTGTATGTGTGTGAGGGGCTCTGTGTGAGTGAAGGAGAGTGTGTTTGTGAGCATGTTGGTTTGAGAGTGGGAACTTGACTCTGAGTGAGTGACTGTGTGTGTTTGACGGGGAATGTGCATGTTAGTGTGGGTGGAAGTGTGTGGCTGTGCAGGTGTGAGTGTGTGTGTGCGAATTGTGTGTTTGAATGTGTGAGAGTGCGTGAGTGTGTGTATGTGAGTGAGAGTGTGTGAGATTGTGTGATTCACGATATGTCTGAGTGGGACTGACTGTGTTTGAGTGTGAGTGTGTCCGTCTATGAGTGTGTGTGTGAGAGTGAGTGTGCACGTGAGTGAGGGGCTGTGTGTGTATACGCACGTGTGTGTTTCTGTGAGTCTGTGTGTGTGTGAGTGTGTGAGTGTGATTGGGTTAGTAGGTGTGTGAGTAGGAGTGAGTGTTTGTGAGTGAGTATACAAGAATTGTGTGATTGTGTGAGATTGCGTGTGTGTCATAGTGTGTGAGTGAGTGTGTGTGAGTGGGCGTGTTTCAGAGGGCGTGGGGGTGTTTTTGTGTGTGATTTCGTGAGTGCGTGAGCGAGGTTGCGGGATTGTGTGAGTGTCTGTGTGTTTGTGTGAGTGTGAGTGTGAGGGGAATGGGGTGAAATATGGTACAACAAAGGGTGCCTGAGAGTTTTGGAATGGAAACGAGCCTTCTCTGACAGAATGGAAAGCAATAGAAGGTGGTGTGAGACGACGGATAGGAGTGCAATGTTGTGGCATGGATTGGAATGTGGTGTATTGTGAAGCAATAGATGGTTTCTGTGTGTTTTGGAAGAGAATGGATCCCTCTTCGACGGAATGAAAGGATTTTCTCGGAATGGAGAGGTTTTTGTGGAATAAATTGGAATGTGGTGAAATGCGACGCAATGATGGGTGCCTGAGTGGTTTGGAAACGAGTGGAGCCTTCCTTGACGGATTGGAAAGCAATGGAACGAGGTGGAATTTTGCGGAAAGGACTGGAATGTTGTGGGATGGTGTGAAATAGGGTTTTATGTGATGCAATAGAGGGTTCCTGAGAACTTTCTTAGCGAAGGCTGCCTTCTTTCAAGCAATGGAACACAACAGATCGTTGTGGACTGCTGCAGAATGGAGTGGAATGTTGTGGAATGGAGTGGAATGGGGTGAAATGTGACGCAATTGACAGTTCAGGGTGTTTGGAAGCGAATGAAGGCTTCTTTGATGGAATGTAACGCAAAAGAATGCGGTGGATGTTGTGGAATGGAGTTTAATTTTGTGGAATAAAGTGGAATGGGTGGAAATCTGACGCAATACAGGGTGTCTGAGTCGTTTGGAAACGAACGGGGCCGTCTTTGATGGAATGGAAAGCAATAGGACATGGTGGAATTTTGTGGAAAGGAGCGGAATGTTGTGCGATGGCGTGAAATGCGGTTTAAAAAGAAGCAAATATTGCTCCTGAATTGTTTATTAGCGAATGCTGCCTTCTTTGGTGAAACGTGGTGCAACAGAACGTTGTGGAATGTTGCAGAATGGAGTGGAATGTTGTGAATTGGAGTGGAATCGGATGTAATTTGATGCAACAGACGGTTCCTGAGTGGTTCGGAAGTGGATGCTGCCTTCTTTGATGGAGGAGAACGCAACAGAACGTTGTGGAATGTTGTGGAATGTTGTGGAATGGCGTGAAATCGGGTTCAATGTGACACAATAGAGAGTTCCTGAGTTGTTTCCTAGCGAATGCTGCCTTCTTTGACGCAATGCTACGCAACAGAACGTTGTGGAATGGAGTGGAATGTCGTGAAATGGAGTGGAGTGGGGCATAATGTGGTGCAATAGAGGGAAGCTGAGCGGTTTAGAGTAGAATGGAGACTTTCTTGATGGAATGGGAAACAATGCAACGTGACGGACTGTTGGATAATGAAGTAGAATGTTGTGGACCGGAGACGAATGGGGTTTAATGTGATGCAGTAGATTTTCCTGAGTGTTTTAAGAAAATGTCTGTGTGTGCATGTGTATGCTCTTGTGGGTTTGATTGGGTTTGAGTGTGTGAGTGTGAGAGGGTGTGAGTGTGTGTGACAGTGTGTGAGTGTGTATGTGTGTGAGGGGCTCTGTGTGAGTGAAGGAGAGTGTGTATGTGAGCATGTTGGTTTGAGAGTGGGAACTTGACTCTGAGTGAGTGACTGTGTGTGTTTGACGGGGAATGTGCATGTTAGTGTGGGTGGAAGTGTGTGGCTGTGCAGGTGTGAGTGTGTGTGTGCGAATTGTGTGTTTGAATGTGTGAGAGTGCGTGAGTGTGTGTATGTGAGTGAGAGTGTGTGAGATTGTGTGATTCACGATGTGTCTGAGTGGGACTGACAGTGTTTGAGTGTGAGTGTGTCCGTCTATGAGTGTGTGTGTGAGAGTGAGTGTGCACGTGAGAGAGGGGCTGTGTGTGTGTACGCACGTGTGTGTTTCTGTGAGTCTGTGTGTGTGTGAGTGTGTGAGTGTGATTGTGTTAGTAGGTGTGTGAGTAGGAGTGAGTGTTTGTGAGTGAGTATACAAGACTTGTGTGATTGTGTGAGATTGCGTGTGTGTCATAGTGTGTGAGTGAGTGTGTGTGAGTGGGCGTGTTTCAGAGGGCGTGGGGGTGTTTTTGTGTGTGATTTCGTGAGTGCGTGAGCGAGGTTGCGGGATTGTGTGAGTGTCTGTGTGTTTGTGTGAGTGTGAGTGTGAGGGGAATGGGGTGAAATATGGTACAACAAAGGGTGCCTGAGAGGTTTGGAATGGAAACGAGCCTTCTCTGACAGAATGGAAAGCAATAGAAGGTGGTGTGAGACGACGGATAGGAGTGCAATGTTGTGGCATGGATTGGAATGTGGTGTATTGTGAAGCAATAGATGGTTTCTGTGTGTTTTGGAAGAGAATGGATCCCTCTTCGACGTAATCAAAGGATTTTCTCGGAATGGAGAGGTGTTTTGTGGAATAAATTGGAATGTGGTGTAATGCGATGCAATGATGGGTGTCTGAGTGTTTTGGAAACGAGTGGAGCCTTCCTTGACGGATTGGAAAGCAATAGAACGAGGTGGAATTTTGCGGAAAGGACTGGAATGTTGTGGGATGGTGTGAAATAGGGTTTAATGTGATGCAATAGAGGGTTCCTGAGTACTTTCTTAGCGAAGGCTGCCTTCTTTCACGCAATGGAACACAACAGAACGTTGTGGACTGCTGCAGAATGGAGTGGAATGTTGTGGAATGGAGTGGAATGGGGAGGAATGTGACGCAATTGACAGTTCAGGGTGTTTTGGAAGCGAATGAAGGCTTCTTTGATGGAATGTAACGCAATAGAATGCGGTGGATGTTGTGGAATGGAGTTTAATTTTGTGGAAAAAAGTGGAATGGGTGGAAATGTGACGCAATACCGGGTGTCTGAGTGGTTTGGAAACGAACGGGGCCTTCTTTGATGGAATGGAAAGCAATAGGACATGGTGGAATTTTGTGGAAAGGAGCGGAATGTTGTGCAATGGCGTGAAATGCGGTTTAAAGAGAAGCAAAAGATTGCTCCTGAATTGTTTATTAGCGAATGCTGCCTTCTTTGGTGAAATGTGGTGCAACAGAACGTTGTGGAATGTTGCAGAATGGAGTGGAATGTAGTGAATTGGAGTGGAATGGGGTGTAATTTGATGCAACAGACGGTTCCTGAGTGGTTCGGAAGTGGATGCTGCCTTCTTTGATGGAGGAGAACGCAACAGAACGTTGTGGAATGTTGTGGAATGTTGTAGAATGGTGTGAAATCGGGTTCAATGTGACACAATAGAGAGTTCCTGAGTTGTTTCTTAGCGAATGCTGCCTTCTTTGACACAATGCTATGCAACAGAACGTTGTGGAATGGAGTGGAATGTCGTGAAATGGAGTGGAGTGGGGCAAAATGTGGTGCAATAGAGGGAAGCTGAGCGGTTTAGAGTAGAATGGAGACTTCCTTGATGGAATGGGAAACAATGCAACGTGACGGACTGTTGGATAATGAAGTAGAATGTTGTGGACTGGAGACGAATGGGGTTTAGTGTGATGCAGTAGATTTTCCTGAGTGTTTTAAGAGAATGTCTGTGTGTGCATGTGTATGCTCTTGTGGGTTTGATTGCGTTTGAGTGTGTGAGTGTGAGAGGGTGTGAGTGTGTGTGACAGTGTGTGAGTGTGTGTGAGTGTGTATGTGTGTGAGGGGCTCTGTGTGAGTGAAGGAGAGTGTGATTGTGAGCATGTTGGTTTGAGAGTGGGAACTTGACTGAGTGAGTGACTGTGTGTGTTTGACGGGGAATGTGCATGTTAGTGTGGGTGGAAGTGTGTGGCTGTGCAGGTGTGAGTGTGTGTGTGCGAATTGTGTGTTTGAATGTGTGAGAGTGCGTGAGTGTGTGTATGTGAGTGAGAGTGTGTGAGATTGTGTGATTCACGATATGTCTGAGTGGGACTGACAGTGTTTGAGTGTGAGTGTGTCCGTCTATGAGTGTGTGTGTGAGAGTGAGGGTGCACGTGAGTGAGGGGCTGTGTGTGTGTACGCACGTGTGTGTTTCTGTGAGTCTGTGTGTGTGTGAGTGTGTGAGTGTGTTTGGTTTAGTAGGTGTGTGAGTAGGAGTGAGTGTTTGTGAGTGAGTATACAAGACTTGTGTGATTGTGTGAGATTGCGTGTGTGTCATAGTGTGTGAGTGAGTGTGTGTGAGTGGGCGTGTTTCAGAGTGCGTGGGGGTGTTTTTGTGTGTGATTTCGTGAGTGCGTGAGCGAGGTTGCGGGATTGTGTGAGTGTCTGTGTGTTTGTGTGAGTGTGAGTGTGAGGGGAATGGGGTGAAATATGGTACAAGAAAGGGTGCCTGAGAGGTTTGGAATGGAAACGTGCCTTCTCTGACAGAATGGAAAGCAATAGAAGGTGGTGGGAGACGACGGATAGGAGTGCAATGTTGTGGCATGGATTGGAATGTGGTGTATTGTGAAGCAATAGATGGTTTCTGTGTGTTTTGGAAGAGAATGGATCCCTCTTCGACGGAATGAAAGGATTTTCTCGGAATGGAGAGGTGTTTTGTAGAATAAATTGGAATGTGGTGAAATGCGACGCAACGATGGTTGCCTGAGTGGTTTGGAAACGAGTGGAGCCTTCCTTGACGGATTGGAAAGCAATAGAACGAGGTGGAATATTGCGGCAAGGACTGGAATGTTGTGGGATGGTGTGAAATAGGGTTTAATGTGATGCAATAGAGGGTTCCTGAGAACTTTCTTAGCGAACGCTGCCTTCTTTCACGCAATGGAACACAACAGAACGTTGTGGACTGCTGCAGAATGGAGTGGAATGTTGTGGAATGGAGTGAAATGGGGAGGAATGTGACGCAATTGACAGTTCAGGGTGTTTTGGAAGCGAATGAAGGCTTCTTTGATGGAATGTAACGCAATAGAATGCGGTGGATGTTGTGGAATGGAGTTTAATTTTGTGGAATAAAGTGGAATGGGTGGAAATGTGACGCAATACAGGGTGTCTGAGTGGTTTGGAAACGAACGGGGCCTTCTTTGATGGAATGGAAAGCAATAGGACATGGTGGAATTTTGTGGAAAGGAGCCGAATGTTGTGCGATGGCGTGAAATGCGGTTTAAAGAGAAGCAAAAGATTGCTCCTGAATTGTTTATTAGCGAATGCTGCCTTCTTTGGTGAAATGTGGTGCAACAGAACGTTGTGGAATGCTGCAGAATGGAGTGGAATGTTGTGAATTGGAGTGGAATGGGATGTAATTTGATGCAACAGACGGTTCCTGTGTGGTTCGGAAGTGGATGCTGCCTTCTTTGATGGAGGAGAACGCAACAGAACGTTGTGGAATGTTGTGGAATGTTGTGGAATGGCGTGAAATCGGGTTCAATGTGACACAATAGAGAGTTCCTGAGTTGTTTCCTAGCGAATGCTGCCTTCTTTGACACAATGCTATGCAACAGAACGTTGTGGAATGGAGTGGAATGTCGTGAAATGGAGTGGAGTGGGGCATAATGTGGTGCAATAGAGGGAAGCTGAGCGGTTTAGAGTAGAATGGAGACTTCCTTGATGGAATGGGAAACAATGCAACATGACGGACTGTTGGATAATGAAGTAGAATGTTGTGGACCGGAGACGAATGGGGTTTAATGTGATGCAGTACATTTTCCTGAGTGTTTTAAGAGAATGTCTGTGTGTGCATGTGTATGCTCTTGTGGGTTTGATTGGGTTTGAGTGTGTGAGTGTGAGAGGGTGTGAGTGTGTGTGACAGTGTGTGAGTGTGTGTGAGTGTGTATGTGTGTGAGGGGCTCTGTGTGAGTGAAGGAGAGTGTGTTTGTGAGCATGTTGGTTTGAGAGTGGGAACTTGACTCTGAGTGAGTGACTGTGTGTGTTTGACGGGGAATGTGCATGTTAGTGTGGGTGGAAGTGTGTGGCTGTGCAGGTGTGAGTGTGTGTGTGCGAATTGTGTGTTTGAATGTGTGAGAGTGCGTGAGTGTGTGTATGTGAGTGAGAGTGTGTGAGATTGTGTGATTCACGATATGTCTGAGTGGGACTGACTGTGTTTGAGTGTGAGTGTGTCCGTCTATGAGTGTGTGTGTGAGAGTGAGGGTGCACGTGAGTGAGGGGCTGTGTGTGTATACGCACGTGTGTGTTTCTGTGAGTCTGTGTGTGTGTGAGTGTGTGAGTGTGATTGGGTTAGTAGGTGTGTGAGTAGGAGTGAGTGTTTGTGAGTGAGTATACAACACTTGCGTGATTGTGTGAGATTGCGTGTGAGTCATAGTGTGTGAGTGAGTGTGTGTGAGTGGGCGTGTTTCAGAGGGCGTGGGGGTGTTTTTGTGTGTGATTTCGTGAGTTCGTGAGCGAGGTTGCGGGATTGTGTGAGTGTCTGTGTGTTTGTGTGAGTGTGAGTGTGAGGGGAATGGGGTGAAATATGGTACAACAAAGGGTGCCTGAGAGGTTTGGAATGGAAACGAGCCTTCTCTGACAGAATGGAAAGCAATAGAAGGTGGTGGGAGACGACGGATAGGAGTGCAATGTTGTGGCATGGATTGGAATGTGGTGTATTGTGAAGCAATAGATGGTTTCTGTGTGTTTTGGAAGAGAATGGATCCCTCTTCGACGTAATGAAAGGATTTTCTCGGAATGGAGAGGTGTTTTGTGGAATAAATTGGAATGTGGTGAAATGCGACGCAATGATGGGTGTCTGAGTGGTTTGGAAACGAGTGGAGCCTTCCTTGACGGATTGGAAAGCAATAGAACGAGATGGAATTTTGCGGAAAGGACTGGAATGTTGTGGGATGGTGTGAAATAGGGTTTTATGTGATGCAATAGAGGGTTCCTGAGAACTTTCTTAGCGAAGGCTGCCTTCTTTCACGCAATGGAACACAACAGAACGTTGTGGACTGCCGCAGAATGGAGTGGAATGTTGTGGAATGGAGTGGAATGGGGAGGAATGTGACGCAATTGACAGTTCAGGGTGTTTTGGAAGCGAATGAAGGCTTCTTTGATGGCATGTAACGCAATAGAATGTGGTGGATGTTGTGGAATGGAGTTTAATTTTGTGGAATAAAGTGGAATGGGTGGAAATGTGACGCAATACAGGGTGTGTGAGTGGTTTGGAAACGAACGGGGCCTTCTTTGATGGAATGGAAAGCAATAGGACATGGTGGAATTTTGTGGAAAGAGCGGAATGTTGTGGGATGGCGTGAAATGCGGTTTAAAGAGAAGCAAAAGATTGCTCCTGAATTGTTTATTAGCGAATGCTGCCTTCTTTGGTGAAATGTGGTGCAACAGAACGTTGTGGAATGTTGCAGAATGGAGTGGAATGCTGTGAATTGGAGTGGAATGGGGTGTAATTTGATGCAACAGACGGTTCCTGAGTGGTTTGGAAGTGGATGCTGCCTTCTTTGATGGAGGAGAAAGCAACAGAACGTTGTGGAATGTTGTGGAATGGCGTGAAATCGGGTTCAATGTGACACGATAGAGAGTTCCTGAGTTGTTTCTTAGCGAATGCTGCCTTCTTTGACGCAATGCTATGCAACAGAACGTTGTGGAATGGAGTGGAATGTCGTGAAATGGAGTGGAGTGGGGTATAATGTGGTGCAATAGAGGGAAGCTGAGCGGTTTAGAGTAGAATGGAGACTTCCTTGATGGAATGGGAAACAATGCAACGTGACGGACTGTTGGATAATGAAGTAGAATGTTGTGGACTGGAGACGAATGGGGTTTAATGTGATGCAGTAGATTTTCCTGAGTGTTTTAAGAGAATGTCCGTGTGTGCATGTGTATGCTCTTGTGAGTTTGATTGGGTTTGAGTGTGTGAGTGTGAGAGGGTGTGAGTGTGTGTGACAGTGTGTGAGTGTGTGTGAGTGTGTATGTGTGTGAGGGGCTCTGTGTGAGTGAAGGAGAGTGTGTTTGTGAGCATGTTGGTTTGAGAGTGGGAACTTGACTCTGAGTGAGTGACTGTGTGTGTTTGACGGGGAATGTGCACGTTAGTGTGGGTGGAAGTGTGTGTGGCTGTGTAGGTGTGAGTGTGTGTGTGCGAGTTGTGTGTTTGAATGTGTGAGAGTGCGTGAGTGTGTGTATGTGAGTGAGAGTGTGTGAGATTGTGTGATTCACGATGTGTCTGAGTGGGACTGACTGTGTTTGAGTGTGAGTGTGTCTGTCTATGAGTGTGTGTGTGAGAGTGAGTGTGCACGTGGGTGAGGGGCTGTGTGTGTGTATGCACGTGTGTGTTTCTGTGAGTCTGTGTGTGTGTGAGTGTGTTTGGATTAGTAGGTGTGTGAGTAGGAGTGAGTGTTTGTGAGTGATTATACAAGACTTGTGTGATTGTGTGAGATTGCGTGTGTGTCATAGTGTGTGAGTGAGTGTGTGTGAGTGGGCGTGTTTCAGAGTGTGTGGGGGTGTTTTTGTGTGTGATTTCGTGAGTGTGTGAGCGAGGTTGCGGGACTGTGTGAGTGTCTGTGTGTTTGTGTGAGTGTGAGTGTGAGGGGAATGGGGTGAAATATGGTACAACAAAGGGTGCCTGAGAGGTTTGGAATGGAAACGAGCCTTCTCTGACAGAATGGAAAGCAATAGAAGGTGGTGGGAGACGACGGATAGGAGTGCAATGTTGTGGCATGGATTGGAATGTGGTGTATTGTGAAGCAATAGATGGTTTCTGTGTGTTTTGGAAGAGAATGGATCCCTCTTCGACGGAATGAAAGGATTTTCTCGGAATGGAGAGGTGTTTTGTGGAATAAATTGGAATGTGGTGAAATGCGACGCAATGATGGGTGTCTGAGTGGTTTGGAAACGAATGGAGCCTTCCTTGACGGATTGGAAAGCAATAGAACGAGGTGGAATTGTGCGGAAAGGACTGGAATGTTGTGGGATGGTGTGAAATAGGGTTTAATGTGATGCAATAGAGGGTTCCTGAGTACTTTCTTAGCGAAGGCTGCCTTCTTTCACGCAATGGAACACAACAGAACGTTGTGGACTGCCGCAGAATGGAGTGGAATGTTGTGGAATGGAGTGGAATGGGGAGGAATGTGACGCAATTGACAGTTCAGGGTGTTTTGGAAGCGAATGAAGGCTTCTTTGATGGCATGTAACGCAATAGAATGCGGTGGATGTTGTGGAATGGAGTTTAATTTTGTGTAATAAAGTGGAATGGGTGGAAATGTGACGCAATACAGGGTGTCTGAGTGGTTTGGAAACGAACGGGGCCTTCTTTGATGGAATGGAAAGCAATAGGACATGGTGGAATTTTGTGGAAAGGAGCGGAATGTTGTGGGATGGCGTGAAATGCGGTTTAAAGAGAAGCAAAAGATTGCTCCTGAATTGTTTATTAGCGAATGCTGCCTTCTTTGGTGAAATGTGGTGCAACAGAACGTTGTGGAATGTTGCAGAATGGAGTGGAATGCTGTGAATTGGAGTGGAATGGGGTGTAATTTGATGCAACAGACGGTTCCTGAGTGGTTTGGAAGTGGATGCTGCCTTCTTTGATGGAGGAGAAAGCGACAGAACGTTGTGGAATGTTGTGGAATGTTGTGGAATGGCGTGAAATCGGGTTCAATGTGACACGATAGAGAGTTCCTGAGTTGTTTCTTAGCGAATGCTGCCTTCTTTGACGCAATGCTATGCAACAGAACGTTGTGGAATGGAGTGGAATGTCGTGAAATGGAGTGGAGTGGGGTATAATGTGGTGCAATAGAGGGAAGCTGAGCGGTTTAGAGTAGAATGGAGACTTCCTTGATGGAATGGGAAACAATGCAACGTGACGGACTGTTGGATAATGAAGTAGAATGTTGTGGACTGGAGACGAATGGGGTTTAATGTGATGCAGTAGATTTTCCTGAGTGTTTTAAGAGAATGTCCGTGTGTGCATGTGTATGCTCTTGTGAGTTTGATTGGGTTAGAGTGTGTGAGTGTGAGAGGGTGTGAGTGTGTGTGACAGTGTGTGAGTGTGTGTGACTGTGTATGTGTGTGAGGGGCTCTGTGTGAGTGAAGGAGAGTGTGTTTGTGAGCATGTTGGTTTGAGAGTGGGAACTTGACTCTGAGTGAGTGACTGTGTGTGTTTGACGGGGAATGTGCACGTTAGTGTGGGTGGAAGTGTGTGTGGCTGTGTAGGTGTGAGTGTGTGTGTGCGAATTGTGTGTTTGAATGTGTGAGAGTGCGTGAGTGTGTGTATGTGAGTGAGAGTGTGTGAGATTGTGTGATTCACGATGTGTCTGAGTGGGACTGACTGTGTTTGAGTGTGAGTGTGTCTGTCTATGAGTGTGTGTGTGAGAGTGAGTGTGCACGTGGGTGAGGGGCTGTGTGTGTGTATGCACGTGTGTGTTTCTGTGAGTCTGTGTGTGTGTGAGTGTGTGAGTGTGTTTGGGTTAGTAGGTGTGTGAGTAGGAGTGAGTGTTTGTGAGTGAGTATACAAGACTTGTGTGATTGTGTGAGATTGCGTGTGTGTCATAGTGTGTGAGTGAGTGTGTGTGAGTGGGCGTGTTTCAGAGTGTGTGGGGGTGTTTTTGTTTGTGATTTCGTGAGTGTGTGAGCGAGGTTGCGGGACTGTGTGAGTGTCTGTGTGTTTGTGTGAGTGTGAGTGTGAGGGGAATGGGGTGAAATATGGTACAACAAAGGGTGCCTGAGAGGTTTGGAATGGAAACGAGCCTTCTCTGACAGAATGGAAAGCAATAGAAGGTGGTGGGAGACGACGGATAGGAGTGCAATGTTGTGGCATGGATTGGAATGTGGTGTATTGTGAAGCAATAGATGGTTTCTGTGTGTTTTGGAAGAGAATGGATCCCTCTTCGACGGAATGAAAGGATTTTCTCGGAATGGAGAGGTGTTTTGTGGAATAAATTGGAATGTGGTGAAATGCGACGCAATGATGGGTGTCTGAGTGGTTTGGAAACGAATGGAGCCTTCCTTGACGGATTGGAAAGCAATAGAACGAGGTGGAATTGTGCGGAAAGGACTGGAATGTTGTGGGATGGTGTGAAATAGGGTTTAATGTGATGCAATAGAGGGTTCCTGAGTACTTTCTTAGCGAAGGCTGCCTTCTTTCACGCAATGGAACACAACAGAACGTTGTGGACTGCCGCAGAAAGGAGTGGAATGTTGTGGAATGGAGTGGAATGGGGAGGAATGTGACGCAATTGACAGTTCAGGGTGTTTTGGAAGCGAATGAAGGCTTCTTTGATGGCATGTAACGCAATAGAATGCGGTGGATGTTGTGGAATGGAGTTTAATTTTGTGGAATAAAGTGGAATGGGTGGAAATGTGACGCAATACAGGGTGTCTGAGTGGTTTGGAAACGAACGGGGCCTTCTTTGATGGAATGGAAAGCAATAGGACATGGTGGAATTTTGTGGAAAGGAGCGGAATGTTGTGGGATGGCGTGAAATGCGGTTTAAAGAGAAGCAAAAGATTGCTCCTGAATTGTTTATTAGCGAATGCTGCCTTCTTTGGTGAAATGTGGTGCAAAAGAACGTTGTGGAATGTTGCAGAATGGAGTGGAATGCTGTGAATTGGAGAGGAATGGGGTGTAATTTGATGCAACAGACGGTTCCTGAGTGGTTTGGAAGTGTATGCTGCCTTCTTTGATGGAGGAGAAAGCAACAGAACGTTGTGGAATGTTGTGGAATGTTGTGGAATGGCGTGAAATCGGGTTCAATGTGACACGATAGAGAGTTCCTGAGTTGTTTCTTAGCGAATGCTGCCTTCTTTGACGCAATTCTATGCAACAGAACGTTGTGGAATGGAGTGGAATGTCGTGAAATGGAGTGGAGTGGGGTATAATGTGGTGCAATAGAGGGAAGCTGAGCGGTTTAGAGTAGAATGGAGACTTCCTTGATGGAATGGGAAACAATGCAACGTGACGGAATGTTGGATAATGAAGTAGAATGTTGTGGACTGGAGACGAATGGGGTTTAATGTGATGCAGTAGATTTTCCTGAGTGTTTTAAGAGAATGTCCGTGTGTGCATGTGTATGCTCTTGTGAGTTTGATTGGGTTAGAGTGTGTGAGTGTGAGAGGGTGTGAGTGTGTGTGACAGTGTGTGAGTGTGTGTGAGTGTGTATGTGTGTGAGGGGCTCTGTGTGAGTGAAGGAGAGTGTGTTTGTGAGCATGTTGGTTTGAGAGTGGGAACTTGACTCTGAGTGAGTGACTGTGTGTGTTTGACGGGGAATGTGCACGTTAGTGTGGGTGGAAGTGTGTGTGGCTGTGTAGGTGTGAGTGTGTGTGTGCGAATTGTGTGTTTGAATGTGTGAGAGTGCGTGAGTGTGTGTATGTGAGTGAGAGTGTGTGAGATTGTGTGATTCACGATGTGTCTGAGTGGGACTGACTGTGTTTGAGTGTGAGTGTGTCTGTCTATGAGTGTGTGTGTGAGAGTGAGTGTGCACGTGGGTGAGGGGCTGTGTGTGTGTACGCACGTGTGTGTTTCTGTGAGTCTGTGTGTGTGTGAGTGTGTTTGGATTAGTAGGTGTGTGAGTAGGAGTGAGTGTTTGTGAGTGAGTATACAAGACTTGTGTGATTGTGTGAGATTGCGTGTGTGTCATAGTGTGTGAGTGAGTGTGTGTGAGTGGGCGTGTTTCAGAGGGCGTGGGGGTGTTTTTGTGTGTGATTTCGTGAGTGTGTGAGCGAGGTTGCGGGACTGTGTGAGTGTCTGTGTGTTTGTGTGAGTGTGAGTGTGAGGGGAATGGGGTGAAATATGGTACAACAAAGGGTGCCTGAGAGGTTTGGAATGGAAACGAGCCTTCTCTGACAGAATGGAAAGCAATAGAAGGTGGTGGGAGACGACGGATAGGAGTGCAATGTTGTGGCATGGATTGGAATGTGGTGTATTGTGAAGCAATAGATGGTTTCTGTGTGTTTTGGAAGAGAATGGATCCCTCTTCGACGGAATGAAAGGATTTTCTCGGAATGGAGAGGTGTTTTGTGGAATAAATTGGAATGTGGTGAAATGCGACGCAATGATGGGTGTCTGAGTGGTTTGGAAACGAATGGAGCCTTCCTTGACGGATTGGAAAGCAATAGAACGAGGTGGAATTGTGCGGAAAGGACTGGAATGTTGTGGGATGGTGTGAAATAGGGTTTAATGTGATGCAATAGAGGGTTCCTGAGTACTTTCTTAGCGAAGGCTGCCTTCTTTCACGCAATGGAACACAACAGAACGTTGTGGACTGCCGCAGAATGGAGTGGAATGTTGTGGAATGGAGTGGAATGGGGAGGAATGTGACGCAATTGACAGTTCAGGGTGTTTTGGAAGCGAATGAAGGCTTCTTTGATGGCATGTAACGCAATAGAATGCGGTGGATGTTGTGGAATGGAGTTTAATTTTGTGGAATAAAGTGAAATGGGTGGAAATGTGACGCAATACAGGGTGTCTGAGTGGTTTGGAAACGAACGGGGCGTTCTTTGATGGAATGGAAAGCAATAGGACATGGTGGAATTTTGTGGAAAGGAGCGGAATGTTGTGGGATGGCGTGAAATGCGGTTTAAAGAGAAGCAAAAGATTGCTCCTGAATTGTTTATTAGCGAATGCTGCCTTCTTTGGTGAAATGTGGTGCAACAGAACGTTGTGGAATGCTGCAGAATGGAGTGGAATGTTGTGAATTGGAGTGGAATGGGGTGTAATTTGATGCAACAGACGGTTCCTGAGTGGTTTGGAAGTGGATGCTGCCTTCTTTGATGGAGGAGAAAGCAACAGAACGTTGTGGAATGTTGTGGAATGTTGTGGAATGGCGTGAAATCGGGTTCAATGTGACACAATAGAGAGTTCCTGAGTTGTTTCCTAGCGAATGCTGCCTTCTTTGACACAATGCTATGCAACAGAACGTTGTGGAATGGAGTGGAATGTCGTGAAATGGAGTGGAGTGGGGCATAATGTGGTGCAATAGAGGGAAGCTGAGCGGTTTAGAGTAGAATGGAGACTTCCTTGATGGAATGGGAAACAATGCAACATGACGGACTGTTGGATAATGAAGTAGAATGTTGTGGACTGGAGATGAATGGGGTTTAATGTGATGCAGTAGATTTTCCTGAGTGTTTTAAGAGAATGTCCGTGTGTGCATGTGTATGCTCTTGTGGGTTTGATTGGGTTTGAGTGTGTGAGTGTGAGAGGGTGTGAGTGTGTGTGACAATGTGTGAGTGTGTGTGAGTGTGTATGTGTGTGAGGGGCTCTGTGTGAGTGAAGGAGAGTGTGTTTGTGAGCATGTTGGTTTGAGAGTGGGAACTTGACTCTGAGTGAGTGACTGTGTGTGTTTGACGGGGAATGTGCATGTAGGTGTGGGTGGAAGTGTGTGGCTGTGCAGGTGTGAGTGTGTGTGTGCGAATTGTGTGTTTGAATGTGTGAGAGTGCGTGAGTGTGTGTATGTGAGTGAGAGTGTGTGAGATTGTGTGATTCACGATGTGTCTGAGTGGGACTGACTGTGTTTGAGTGTGAGTGTGTCCGTCTATGAGTGTGTGTGTGAGAGTGAGGGTGCACGTGAGTGAGGGGCTGTGTGTGTGTATGCACGTGTGTGTTTCTGTGAGTCTGTGTGTGTGTGAGTGTGTGAGTGTGATTGGGTTAGTAGGTGTGTGAGTAGGAGTGAGTGTTTGTGAGTGAGTATACAAGACTTGTGTGATTGTGTGAGATTGCGTGTGTGTCATAGTGTGTGAGTGAGTGTGTGTGAGTGGGCGTGTTTCAGAGGGCGTGGGGGTGTTTTTGTGTGTGATTTCGTGAGTGTGAGAGCGAGGTTGCGGGACTGTGTGAGTGTCTGTGTGTTTGTGTGAGTGTGAGTGTGAGGGGAATGGGGTGAAATATGGTACAACAAAGGGTGCCTGAGAGGTTTGGAATGGAAACGAGCCTTCTCTGACAGAATGGAAAGCAATAGAAGGTGGTGGGAGACGACGGATAGGAGTGCAATGTTGTGGCATGGATTGGAATGTGGTGTATTGTGAAGCAATAGATGGTTTCTGTGTGTTTTGGAAGAGAATGGATCCCTCTTCGACGGATTGAAAGGATTTTCTCGGAATGGAGAGGTGTTTTGTGGAATAAATTGGAATGTGGTGAAATGCGACGCAATGATGGGTGTCTGAGTGGTTTGGAAACGAATGGAGCCTTCCTTGACGGATTGGAAAGCAATAGAACGAGGTGGAATTGTGCGGAAAGGACTGGAATGTTGTGGGATGGTGTGAAATAGGGTTTAATGTGATGCAATAGAGGGTTCCTGAGTACTTTCTTAGCGAAGGCTGCCTTCTTTCACGCAATGGAACACAACAGAACGTTGTGGACTGCCGCAGAATGGAGTGGAATGTTGTGGAATGGAGTGGAATGGGGAGGAATGTGACGCAATTGACAGTTCAGGGTGTTTTGGAAGCGAATGAAGGCTTCTTTGATGGCATGTAACGCAATAGAATGCGGTGGATGTTGTGGAATGGAGTTTAATTTTGTGGAATAAAGTGGAATGGGTGGAAATGTGACGCAATACAGGGTGTCTGAGTGGTTTGGAAACGAACGGGGCCTTCTTTGATGGAATGGAAAGCAATAGGACATGGTGGAATTTTGTGGAAAGGAGCGGAATGTTGTGGGATGGCGTGAAATGCGGTTTAAAGAGAAGCAAAAGATTGCTCCTGAATTGTTTATTAGCGAATGCTGCCTTCTTTGGTGAAATGTGGTGCAACAGAACGTTGTGGAATGTTGCAGAATGGAGTGGAATGCTGTGAATTGGAGTGGAATGGGGTGTAATTTGATGCAACAGACGGTTCCTGAGTGGTTTGGAAGTGGATGCTGCCTTCTTTGATGGAGGAGAAAGCAACAGAACGTTGTGGAATGTTGTGGAATGTTGTGGAATGGCGTGAAATCGGGTTCAATGTGACACGATAGAGAGTTCCTGAGTTGTTTCTTAGCGAATGCTGCCTTCTTTGACGCAATGCTATGCAACAGAACGTTGTGGAATGGAGTGGAATGTCGTGAAATGGAGTGGAGTGGGGTATAATGTGGTGCAATAGAGGGAAGCTGAGCGGTTTAGAGTAGAATGGAGACTTCCTTGATGGAATGGGAAACAATGCAACGTGACGGACTGTTGGATAATGAAGTAGAATGTTGTGGACTGGAGACGAATGGGGTTTAATGTGATGCAGTAGATTTTCCTGAGTATTTTAAGTGAATGTCCGTGTGTGCATGTGTATGCTCTTGTGAGTTTGATTGGGTTAGAGTGTGTGAGTGTGAGAGGGTGTGAGTGTGTGTGACAGTGTGTGAGTGTGTGTGAGTGTGTCTGTGTGTGAGGGGCTCTGTGTGAGTGAAGGAGAGTGTGTTTGTGAGCATGTTGGTTTGAGAGTGGGAACTTGACTCTGAGTGAGTGACTGTGTGTGTTTGACGGGGAATGTGCACGTTAGTGTGGGTGGAAGTGTGTGTGGCTGTGTAGGTGTGAGTGTGTGTGTGCGAATTGTGTGTTTGAATGTGTGAGAGTGCGTGAGTGTGTGTACGTGATTGAGAGTGTGTGAGATTGTGTGATTCACGATGTGTCTGAGTGGGACTGACTGTGTTTGAGTGTGAGTGTGTCTGTCTATGAGTGTGTGTGTGAGAGTGAGTGTGCACGTGGGTGAGGGGCTGTGTGTGTGTATGCACGTGTGTGTTTCTGTGAGTCTGTGTGTGTGTGAGTGTGTGAGTGTGTTTGGGTTAGTAGGTGTGTGAGTAGGAGTGAGTGTTTGTGAGTGAGTATACAAGACTTGTGTGATTGTGTGAGATTGCGTGTGTGTCATAGTGTGTGAGTGAGTGTGTGTGAGTGGGCGTGTTTCAGAGTGTGTGGGGGTGTTTTTGTGTGTGATTTCGTGAGTGTGTGAGCGAGGTTGCGGGACTGTGTGAGTGTCTGTGTGTTTGTGTGAGTGTGAGTGTGAGGGGAATGGGGTGAAATATGGTACAACAAAGGGTGCCTGAGAGGTTTGGAATGGAAACGAGCCTTCTCTGACAGAATGGAAAGCAATAGAAGGTGGTGGGAGACGACGGATAGGAGTGCAATGTTGTGGCATGGATTGGAATGTGGTGTATTGTGAAGCAATAGATGGTTTCTGTGTGTTTTGGAAGAGAATGGATCCCTCTTCGACGGAATGAAAGGATTTTCTCGGAATGGAGAGGTGTTTTGTGGAATAAATTGGAATGTGGTGAAATGCGACGCAATGATGGGTGTCTGAGTGGTTTGGAAACGAATGGAGCCTTCCTTGACGGATTGGAAAGCAATAGAACGAGGTGGAATTGTGCGGAAAGGACTGGAATGTTGTGGGATGGTGTGAAATAGGGTTTAATGTGATGCAATAGAGGGTTCCTGAGTACTTTCTTAGCGAAGGCTGCCTTCTTTCACGCAATGGAACACAACAGAACGTTGTGGACTGCCGCAGAATGGAGTGGAATGTTGTGGAATGGAGTGGAATGGGGAGGAATGTGACGCAATTGACAGTTCAGGGTGTTTTGGAAGCGAATGAAGGCTTCTTTGATGGCATGTAACGCAATAGAATGCGGTGGATGTTGTGGAATGGAGTTTAATTTTGTGGAATAAAGTGAAATGGGTGGAAATGTGACGCAATACAGGGTGTCTGAGTGGTTTGGAAACGAACGGGGCGTTCTTTGATGGAATGGAAAGCAATAGGACATGGTGGAATTTTGTGGAAAGGAGCGGAATGTTGTGGGATGGCGTGAAATGCGGTTTAAAGAGAAGCAAAAGATTGCTCCTGAATTGTTTATTAGCGAATGCTGCCTTCTTTGGTGAAATGTGGTGCAACAGAACGTTGTGGAATGTTGCAGAATGGAGTGGAATGCTGTGAATTGGAGTGGAATGGGGTGTAATTTGATGCAACAGACGGTTCCTGAGTGGTTTGGAAGTGGATGCTGCCTTCTTTGATGGAGGAGAAAGCAACAGAACGTTGTGGAATGTTGTGGAATGTTGTGGAATGGCGTGAAATCGGGTTCAATGTGACACGATAGAGAGTTCCTGAGTTGTTTCCTAGCGAATGCTGCCTTCTTTGACGCAATGCTATGCAACAGAACGTTGTGGAATGGAGTGGAATGTCGTGAAATGGAGTGGAGTGGGGTATAATGTGGTGCAATAGAGGGAAGCTGAGCGGTTTAGAGTAGAATGGAGACTTCCTTGATGGAATGGGAAACAATGCAACGTGACGGACTGTTGGATAATGAAGTAGAATGTTGTGGACTGGAGACGAATGGGGTTTAATGTGATGCAGTAGATTTTCCTGAGTGTTTTAAGAGAATGTCCGTGTGTGCATGTGTATGCTCTTGTGGGTTTGATTGGGTTAGAGTGTGTGAGTGTGAGAGGGTGTGAGTGTGTGTGACAGTGTGTGAGTGTGTGTGAGTGTGTATGTGTGTGAGGGGCTCTGTGTGAGTGAAGGAGAGTGTGTTTGTGAGCATGTTGGTTTGAGAGTGGGAACTTGACTCTGAGTCAGTGACTGTGTGTGTTTGACGGGGAATGTGCACGTTAGTGTGGGTGGAGGTGTGTGTGGCTGTGTAGGTGTGAGTGTGTGTGTGCGAATTGTGTGTTTGAATGTGTGAGAGTGCGTGAGTGTGTGTATCTGAGTGAGAGTGTGTGAGATTGTGTGATTCACGATGTGTCTGAGTGGGACTGACTGTGTTTGAGTGTGAGTGTATCTGTCTATGTGTGTGTGTGTGAGAGTGAGTGTGCACGTGGGTGAGGGGCTGTGTGTGTGTATGCACGTGTGTGTTTCTGTGAGTCTGTGTGTGTGTGAGTGTGTAAGTGTGTTTGGGTTAGTAGGTGTGTGAGTAGGAGTGAGTGTTTGTGAGTGAGTATACAAGACTTGTGTGATTGTGTGAGATTGCGTGTGTGTCATAGTGTGTGAGTGAGTGTGTGTGAGTGGGCGTGTTTCAGAGTGTGTGGGGGTGTTTTTGTGTGTGATTTCGTGAGTGTGAGAGCGAGGTTGCGGGACTGTGTGAGTGTCTGTGTGTTTGTGTGAGTGTGAGTGTGAGGGGAATGGGGTGAAATATGGTACAACAAAGGGTGCCTGAGAGGTTTGGAATGGAAACGAGCCTTCTCTGACAGAATGGAAAGCAATAGAAGGTGGTGGGAGACGACGGATAGGAGTGCAATGTTGTGGCATGGATTGGAATGTGGTGTATTGTGAAGCAATAGATGGTTTCTGTGTGTTTTGGAAGAGAATGGATCCCTCTTCGACGGATTGAAAGGATTTTCTCGGAATGGAGAGGTGTTTTGTGGAATAAATTGGAATGTGGTGAAATGCGACGCAATGATGGGTGTCTGAGTGGTTTGGAAACGAATGGAGCCTTCCTTGACGGATTGGAAAGCAATAGAACGAGGTGGAATTGTGCGGAAAGGACTGGAATGTTGTGGGATGGTGTGAAATAGGGTTTAATGTGATGCAATAGAGGGTTCCTGAGTACTTTCTTAGCGAAGGCTGCCTTCTTTCACGCAATGGAACACAACAGAACGTTGTGGACTGCCGCAGAATGGAGTGGAATGTTGTGGAATGGAGTGGAATGGGGAGGAATGTGACGCAATTGACAGTTCAGGGTGTTTTGGAAGCGAATGAAGGCTTCTTTGATGGCATGTAACGCAATAGAATGCGGTGGATGTTGTGGAATGGAGTTTAATTTTGTGGAATAAAGTGGAATGGGTGGAAATGTGACGCAATACAGGGTGTCTGAGTGGTTTGGAAACGAACGGGGCCTTCTTTGATGGAATGGAAAGCAATAGGACATGGTGGAATTTTGTGGAAAGGAGCGGAATGTTGTGGGATGGCGTGAAATGCGGTTTAAAGAGAAGCAAAAGATTGCTCCTGAATTGTTTATTAGCGAATGCTGCCTTCTTTGGTGAAATGTGGTGCAACAGAACGTTGTGGAATGTTGCAGAATGGAGTGGAATGCTGTGAATTGGAGTGGAATGGGGTGTAATTTGATGCAACAGACGGTTCCTGAGTGGTTTGGAAGTGGATGCTGCCTTCTTTGATGGAGGAGAAAGCAACAGAACGTTGTGGAATGTTGTGGAATGTTGTGGAATGGCGTGAAATCGGGTTCAATGTGACACGATAGAGAGTTCCTGAGTTGTTTCTTAGCGAATGCTGCCTTCTTTGACGCAATGCTATGCAACAGAACGTTGTGGAATGGAGTGGAATGTCGTGAAATGGAGTGGAGTGGGGTATAATGTGGTGCAATAGAGGGAAGCTGAGCGGTTTAGAGTAGAATGGAGACTTCCTTGATGGAATGGGAAACAATGCAACGTGACGGACTGTTGGATAATGAAGTAGAATGTTGTGGACTGGAGACGAATGGGGTTTAATGTGATGCAGTAGATTTTCCTGAGTATTTTAAGTGAATGTCCGTGTGTGCATGTGTATGCTCTTGTGAGTTTGATTGGGTTAGAGTGTGTGAGTGTGAGAGGGTGTGAGTGTGTGTGACAGTGTGTGAGTGTGTGTGAGTGTGTCTGTGTGTGAGGGGCTCTGTGTGAGTGAAGGAGAGTGTGTTTGTGAGCATGTTGGTTTGAGAGTGGGAAATTGACTCTGAGTGAGTGACTGTGTGTGTTTGACGGGGAATGTGCACGTTAGTGTGGGTGGAAGTGTGTGTGGCTGTGTAGGTGTGAGTGTGTGTGTGCGTATTGTGTGTTTGAATGTGTGAGGGTGCGTGAGTGTGTGTACGTGAGTGAGAGTGTGTGAGATTGTGTGATTCACGATGTGTCTGAGTGGGACTGACTGTGTTTGAGTGTGAGTGTGTCTGTCTATGAGTGTGTGTGTGAGAGTGAGTGTGCACGTGGGTGAGGGGCTGTGTGTGTGTATGCACGTGTGTGTTTCTGTGAGTCTGTGTGTGTGTGAGTGTGTGAGTGTGTTTGGGTTAGTAGGTGTGTGAGTAGGAGTGAGTGTTTGTGAGTGAGTATACAAGACTTGTGTGATTGTGTGAGATTGCGTGTGTGTCATAGTGTGTGAGTGAGTGTGTGTGAGTGGGCGTGTTTCAGAGTGTGTGGGGGTGTTTTTGTGTGTGATTTCGTGAGTGTGTGAGCGAGGTTGCGGGACTGTGTGAGTGTCTGTGTGTTTGTGTGAGTGTGAGTGTGAGGGGAATGGGGTGAAATATGGTACAACAAAGGGTGCCTGAGAGGTTTGGAATGGAAACGAGCCTTCTCTGACAGAATGGAAAGCAATAGAAGGTGGTGGGAGACGACGGATAGGAGTGCAATGTTGTGGCATGGATTGGAATGTGGTGTATTGTGAAGCAATAGATGGTTTCTGTGTGTTTTGGAAGAGAATGGATCCCTCTTCGACGGAATGAAAGGATTTTCTCGGAATGGAGAGGTGTTTTGTGGAATAAATTGGAATGTGGTGAAATGCGACGCAATGATGGGTGTCTGAGTGGTTTGGAAACGAATGGAGCCTTCCTTGACGGATTGGAAAGCAATAGAACGAGGTGGAATTTTGCGGAAAGGACTGGAATGTTGTGGGATGGTGTGAAATAGGGTTTAATGTGATGCAATAGAGGGTTCCTGAGTACTTTCTTAGCGAAGGCTGCCTTCTTTCACGCAATGGAACACAACAGAACGTTGTGGACTGCCGCAGAATGGAGTGGAATGTTGTGGAATGGAGTGGAATGGGGAGGAATGTGACGCAATTGACAGTTCAGGGTGTTTTGGAAGCG
The DNA here is from genome assembly GCF_040802235.1 of Manis javanica. Classification (NCBI taxonomy): domain Eukaryota; kingdom Metazoa; phylum Chordata; class Mammalia; order Pholidota; family Manidae; genus Manis; species Manis javanica. The sequence continues at coordinate 76,904,127 of NC_133163.1, forward strand.
AATGAAGGCTTCTTTGATGGCATGTAACGCAATAGAATGTGGTGGATGTTGTGGAATGGAGTTTAATTTTGTGGAATAAAGTGGAATGGGTGGAAATGTGACGCAATACAGGGTGTGTGAGTGGTTTGGAAACGAACGGGGCCTTCTTTGATGGAATGGAAAGCAATAGGACATGGTGGAATTTTGTGGAAAGGAGCGGAATGTTGTGGGATGGCGTGAAATGCGGTTTAAAGAGAAGCAAAAGATTGCTCCTGAATTGTTTATTAGCGAATGCTGCCTTCTTTGGTGAAATGTGGTGCAACAGAACGTTGTGGAATGTTGCAGAATGGAGTGGAATGCTGTGAATTGGAGTGGAATGGGGTGTAATTTGATGCAACAGACCGTTCCTGAGTGGTTTGGAAGTGGATGCTGCCTTCTTTGATGGAGGAGAAAGCAACAGAACGTAGTGGAATGTTGTGGAATGGCGTGAAATCGGGTTCAATGTGACACGATAGAGAGTTCCTGAGTTGTTTCTTAGCGAATGCTGCCTTCTTTGACGCAATGCTGTGCAACAGAACGTTGTGGAATGGAGTGGAATGTCGTGAAATGGAGTGGAGTGGGGTATAATGTGGTGCAATAGAGGGAAGCTGAGCGGTTTAGAGTAGAATGGAGACTTCCTTGATGGAATGGGAAACAATGCAACGTGACGGACTGTTGGATAATGAAGTAGAATGTTGTGGACTGGAGACGAATGGGGTTTAATGTGATGCAGTAGATTTTCCTGAGTGTTTTAAGAGAATGTCCGTGTGTGCATGTGTATGCTCTTGTGAGTTTGATTGGGTTAGAGTGTGTGAGTGTGAGAGGGTGTGAGTGTGTGTGACAGTGTGTGAGTGTGTGTGACTGTGTATGTGTGTGAGGGGCTCTGTGTGAGTGAAGGAGAGTGTGTTTGTGAGCATGTTGGTTTGAGAGTGGGAACTTGACTCTGAGTTAGTGACTGTGTGTGTTTGACGGGGAATGTGCACGTTAGTGTGGTTGGAAGTGTGTGTGGCTGTGTAGGTGTGAGTGTGTGTGTGCGAATTGTGTGTTTGAATGTGTGAGAGTGCGTGAGTGTGTGTATGTGAGTGAGAGTGTGTGAGATTGTGTGATTCACGATGTGTCTGAGTGGGACTGACTGTGTTTGAGTGTGAGTGTGTCTGTCTATGAGTGTGTGTGTGAGAGTGAGTGTGCACGTGGGTGAGGGGCTGTGTGTGTGTATGCACGTGTGTGTTTCTGTGAGTCTGTGTGTGTGTGTGAGTGTGTGAGTGTGTTTGGGTTAGTAGGTGTGTGAGTAGGAGTGAGTGTTTGTGAGTGAGTATACAAGACTTGTGTGATTGTGTGAGATTGCGTGTGTGTCATAGTGTGTGAGTGAGTGTGTGTGAGTGGGCGTGTTTCAGAGTGTGTGGGGGTGTTTTTGTGTGTGATTTCGTGAGTGTGTGAGCGAGGTTGCGGGACTGTGTGAGTGTCTGTGTGTTTGTGTGAGTGTGAGTGTGAGGGGAATGGGGTGAAATATGGTACAACAAAGGGTGCCTGAGAGGTTTGGAATGGAAACGAGCCTTCTCTGACAGAATGGAAAGCAATAGAAGGTGGTGGGAGACGACGGATAGGAGTGCAATGTTGTGGCATGGATTGGAATGTGGTGTATTGTGAAGCAATAGATGGTTTCTGTGTGTTTTGGAAGAGAATGGATCCCTCTTCGACGGAATGAAAGGATTTTCTCGGAATGGAGAGGTGTTTTGTGGAATAAATTGGAATGTGGTGAAATGCGACGCAATGATGGGTGTCTGAGTGGTTTGGAAACGAATGGAGCCTTCCTTGACGGATTGGAAAGCAATAGAACGAGGTGGAATTGTGCGGAAAGGACTGGAATGTTGTGGGATGGTGTGAAATAGGGTTTAATGTGATGCAATAGAGGGTTCCTGAGTACTTTCTTAGCGAAGGCTGCCTTCTTTCACGCAATGGAACACAACAGAACGTTGTGGACTGCCGTAGAATGGAGTGGAATGTTGTGGAATGGAGTGGAATGGGGAGGAATGTGACGCAATTGACAGTTCAGGGTGTTTTGGAAGCGAATGAAGGCTTCTTTGATGGCATGTAACGCAATAGAATGCGGTGGATGTTGTGGAATGGAGTTTAATTTTGTGGAATAAAGTGGAATGGGTGGAAATGTGACGCAATGCAGGGTGTCTGAGTGGTTTGGAAATGAACGGGGCCTTCTTTGATGGAATGGAAAGCAATAGGACATGGTGGAATTTTGTGGAAAGGAGCGGAATGTTGTGGGATGGCGTGAAATGCGGTTTAAAGAGAAGCAAAAGATTGCTCCTTAATTGTTTATTAGCGAATGCTGCCTTCTTTGGTGAAATGTGGTGCAACAGAACGTTGTGGAATGTTGCAGAATGGAGTGGAATGCTGTGAATTGGAGTGGAATGGGGTGTAATTTGATGCAACAGACGGTTCCTGAGTGGTTTGGAAGTGGATGCTGCCTTCTTTGATGGAGGAGAAAGCGACAGAACGTTTTGGAATGTTGTGGAATGTTGTGGAATGGCGTGAAATCGGGTTCAATGTGACACGATAGAGAGTTCCTGAGTTGTTTCTTAGCGAATGCTGCCTTCTTTGTCGCAATGCTATGCAACAGAACGTTGTGGAATGGAGTGGAATGTCGTGAAATGGAGTGGAGTGGGGTATAATGTGGTGCAATAGAGGGAAGCTGAGCGGTTTAGAGTAGAATGGAGACTTCCTTGATGGAATGGGAAACAATGCAACGTGACGGACTGTTGGATAATGAAGTAGAATGTTGTGGACTGGAGACGAATGGGGTTTAATGTGATGCAGTAGATTTTCCTGAGTGTTTTAAGAGAATGTCCGTGTGTGCATGTGTATGCTCTTGTGAGTTTGATTGGGTTAGAGTGTGTGAGTGTGAGAGGGTGTGAGTGTGTGTGACAGTGTGTGAGTGTGTGTGAGTGTGTATGTGTGTGAGGGGCTCTGTGTGAGTGAAGGAGAGTGTGTTTGTGAGCATGTTGGTTTGAGAGTGGGAACTTGACTCTGAGTGAGTGACTGTGTGTGTTTGACGGGGAATGTGCACGTTAGTGTGGGTGGAAGTGTGTGTGGCTGTGTAGGTGTGAGTGTGTGTGTGCGAATTGTGTGTTTGAATGTGTGAGAGTGCGTGAGTGTGTGTATGTGAGTGAGAGTGTGTGAGATTGTGTGATTCACGATGTGTCTGAGTGGGACTGACTGTGTTTGAGTGTGAGTGTGTCTGTCTATGAGTGTGTGTGTGAGAGTGAGTGTGCACGTGGGTGAGGGGCTGTGTGTGTGTATGCACGTGTGTGTTTCTGTGAGTCTGTGTGTGTGTGAGTGTGTTTGGGTTAGTAGGTGTGTGAGTAGGAGTGAGTGTTTGTGAGTGAGTATACAAGACTTGTGTGATTGTGTGAGATTGCGTGTGTGTCATAGTGTGTGAGTGAGTGTGTGTGAGTGGGCGTGTTTCAGAGTGTGTGGGGGTGTTTTTGTGTGTGATTTCGTGAGTGTGTGAGCGAGGTTGCGGGACTGTGTGAGTGTCTGTGTGTTTGTGTGAGTGTGAGTGTGAGGGGAATGGGGTGAAATATGGTACAACAAAGGGTGCCTGAGAGGTTTGGAATGGAAACGAGCCTTCTCTGACAGAATGGAAAGCAATAGAAGGTGGTGGGAGACGACGGATAGGAGTGCAATGTTGTGGCATGGATTGGAATGTGGTGTATTGTGAAGCAATAGATGGTTTCTGTGTGTTTTGGAAGAGAATGGATCCCTCTTCGACGGAATGAAAGGATTTTCTCGGAATGGAGAGGTGTTTTGTGGAATAAATTGGAATGTGGTGAAATGCGACGCAATGATGGGTGTCTGAGTGGTTTGGAAACGAATGGAGCCTTCCTTGACGGATTGGAAAGCAATAGAACGAGGTGGAATTGTGCGGAAAGGACTGGAATGTTGTGGGATGGTGTGAAATAGGGTTTAATGTGATGCAATAGAGGGTTCCTGAGTACTTTCTTAGCGAAGGCTGCCTTCTTTCACGCAATGGAACACAACAGAACGTTGTGGACTGCCGCAGAATGGAGTGGAATGTTGTGGAATGGAGTGGAATGGGGAGGAATGTGACGCAATTGACAGTTCAGGGTGTTTTGGAAGCGAATGAAGGCTTCTTTGATGGCATGTAACGCAATAGAATGCGGTGGATGTTGTGGAATGGAGTTTAATTTTGTGTAATAAAGTGGAATGGGTGGAAATGTGACGCAATACAGGGTGTCTGAGTGGTTTGGAAACGAACGGGGCCTTCTTTGATGGAATGGAAAGCAATAGGACATGGTGGAATTTTGTGGAAAGGTGCGGAATGTTGTGGGATGGCGTGAAATGCGGTTTAAAGAGAAGCAAAAGATTGCTCCTGAATTGTTTATTAGCGAATGCTGCCTTCTTTGGTGAAATGTGGTGCAACAGAACGTTGTGGAATGGTGCAGAATGGAGTGGAATGCTGTGAATTGGAGTGGAATGGGGTGTAATTTGATGCAACAGACGGTTCCTGAGTGGTTTGGAAGTGGATGCTGCCTTCTTTGATGGAGGAGAAAGCGACAGAACGTTGTGGAATGTTGTGGAATGTTGTGGAATGGCGTGAAATCGGGTTCAATGTGACACGATAGAGAGTTCCTGAGTTGTTTCTTAGCGAATGCTGCCTTCTTTGACGCAATGCTATGCAACAGAACGTTGTGGAATGGAGTGGAATGTCGTGAAATGGAGTGGAGTGGGGTATAATGTGGTGCAATAGAGGGAAGCTGAGCGGTTTAGAGTAGAATGGAGACTTCCTTGATGGAATGGGAAACAATGCAACGTGACGGACTGTTGGATAATGAAGTAGAATGTTGTGGACTGGAGACGAATGGGGTTTAATGTGATGCAGTAGATTTTCCTGAGTGTTTTAAGAGAATGTCCGTGTGTGCATGTGTATGCTCTTGTGAGTTTGATTGGGTTAGAGTGTGTGAGTGTGAGAGGGTGTGAGTGTGTGTGACAGTGTGTGAGTGTGTGTGAGTGTGTATGTGTGTGAGGGGCTCTGTGTGAGTGAAGGAGAGTGTGTTTGTGAGCATGTTGGTTTGAGAGTGGGAACTTGACTCTGAGTGAGTGACTGTGTGTGTTTGACGGGGAATGTGCACGTTAGTGTGGGTGGAAGTGTGTGTGGCTGTGTAGGTGTGAGTGTGTGTGTGCGAATTGTGTGTTTGAATGTGTGAGAGTGCGTGAGTGTGTGTATGTGAGTGAGAGTGTGTGAGATTGTGTGATTCACGATGTGTCTGAGTGGGACTGACTGTGTTTGAGTGTGAGTGTGTCTGTCTATGAGTGTGTGTGTGAGAGTGAGTGTGCACGTGGGTGAGGGGCTGTGTGTGTGTATGCACGTGTGTGTTTCTGTGAGTCTGTGTGTGTGTGAGTGTGTGAGTGTGTTTGGGTTAGTAGGTGTGTGAGTAGGAGTGAGTGTTTGTGAGTGAGTATACAAGACTTGTGTGATTGTGTGAGATTGCGTGTGTGTCATAGTGTGTGAGTGAGTGTGTGTGAGTGGGCGTGTTTCAGAGTGTGTGGGGGTGTTTTTGTGTGTGATTTCGTGAGTGTGTGAGCGAGGTTGCGGGACTGTGTGAGTGTCTGTGTGTTTGTGTGAGTGTGAGTGTGAGGGGAATGGGGTGAAATATGGTACAACAAAGGGTGCCTGAGAGGTTTGGAATGGAAACGAGCCTTCTCTGACAGAATGGAAAGCAATAGAAGGTGGTGGGAGACGACGGATAGGAGTGCAATGTTGTGGCATGGATTGGAATGTGGTGTATTGTGAAGCAATAGATGGTTTCTGTGTGTTTTGGAAGAGAATGGATCCCTCTTCGACGGAATGAAAGGATTTTCTCGGAATGGAGAGGTGTTTTGTGGAATAAATTGGAATGTGGTGAAATGCGACGCAATGATGGGTGTCTGAGTGGTTTGGAAACGAATGGAGCCTTCCTTGACGGATTGGAAAGCAATAGAACGAGGTGGAATTGTGCGGAAAGGACTGGAATGTTGTGGGATGGTGTGAAATAGGGTTTAATGTGATGCAATAGAGGGTTCCTGAGTACTTTCTTAGCGAAGGCTGCCTTCTTTCACGCAATGGAACACAACAGAACGTTGTGGACTGCCGCAGAATGGAGTGGAATGTCGTGGAATGGAGTGGAATGGGGAGGAATGTGACGCAATTGACAGTTCAGGGTGTTTTGGAAGCGAATGAAGGCTTCTTTGATGGCATGTAACGCAATAGAATGCGGTGGATGTTGTGGAATGGAGTTTAATTTTGTGGAATAAAGTGGAATGGGTGGAAATGTGACGCAATACAGGGTGTCTGAGTGGTTTGGAAACGAACGGGGCCTTCTTTGATGGAATGGAAAGCAATAGGACATGGTGGAATTTTGTGGAAAGGAGCGGAATGTTGTGGGATGGCGTGAAATGCGGTTTAAAGAGAAGCAAAAGATTGCTCCTGAATTGTTTATTAGCGAATGCTGCCTTCTTTGGTGAAATGTGGTGCAACAGAACGTTGTGGAATGTTGCAGAATGGAGTGGAATGCTGTGAATTGGAGTGGAATGGGGTGTAATTTGATGCAACAGACGGTTCCTGAGTGGTTTGGAAGTGGATGCTGCCTTCTTTGATGGAGGAGAAAGCGACAGAACGTTGTGGAATGTTGTGGAATGGCGTGAAATCGGGTTCAATGTGACACGATAGAGAGTTCCTGAGTTGTTTCTTAGCGAATGCTGCCTTCTTTGACGCAATGCTATGCAACAGAACGTTGTGGAATGGAGTGGAATGTCGTGAAATGGAGTGGAGTGGGGTATAATGTGGTGCAATAGAGGGAAGCTGAGCGGTTTAGAGTAGAATGGAGACTTCCTTGATGGAATGGGAAACAATGCAACGTGACGGACTGTTGGATAATGAAGTAGAATGTTGTGGACTGGAGACGAATGGGGTTTAATGTGATGCAGTAGATTTTCCTGAGTGTTTTAAGAGAATGTCCGTGTGTGCATGTGTATGCTCTTGTGAGTTTGATTGGGTTAGAGTGTGTGAGTGTGAGAGGGTGTGAGTGTGTGTGACAGTGTGTGAGTGTGTGTGAGTGTGTATGTGTGTGAGGGGCTCTGTGTGAGTGAAGGAGAGTGTGTTTGTGAGCATGTTGGTTTGAGAGTGGGAACTTGACTCTGAGTGAGTGACTGTGTGTGTTTGACGGGGAATGTGCATGTTAGTGTGGGTGGAAGTGTGTGTGGCTGTGTAGGTGTGAGTGTGTGTGTGCGAATTGTGTGTTTGAATGTGTGAGAGTGCGTGAGTGTGTGTATGTGAGTGAGAGTGTGTGAGATTGTGTGATTCACGATGTGTCTGAGTGGGACTGACTGTGTTTGAGTGTGAGTGTGTCTGTCTATGAGTGTGTGTGTGAGAGTGAGTGTGCACGTGGGTGAGGGGCTGTGTGTGTGTATGCACGTGTGTGTTTCTGTGAGTCTGTGTGTGTGTGAGTGTGTTTGGGTTAGTAGGTGTGTGAGTAGGAGTGAGTGTTTGTGAGTGAGTATACAAGACTTGTGTGATTGTGTGAGATTGCGTGTGTGTCATAGTGTGTGAGTGAGTGTGTGTGAGTGGGCGTGTTTCAGAGTGTGTGGGGGTGTTTTTGTGTGTGATTTCGTGAGTGTGTGAGCGAGGTTGCGGGACTGTGTGAGTGTCTGTGTGTTTGTGTGAGTGTGAGTGTGAGGGGAATGGGGTGAAATATGGTACAACAAAGGGTGCCTGAGAGGTTTGGAATGGAAACGAGCCTTCTCTGACAGAATGGAAAGCAATAGAAGGTGGTGGGAGACGACGGATAGGAGTGCAATGTTGTGGCATGGATTGGAATGTGGTGTATTGTGAAGCAATAGATGGTTTCTGTGTGTTTTGGAAGAGAATGGATCCCTCTTCGACGGAATGAAAGGATTTTCTCGGAATGGAGAGGTGTTTTGTGGAATAAATTGGAATGTGGTGAAATGCGACGCAATGATGGGTGTCTGAGTGGTTTGGAAACGAATGGAGCCTTCCTTGACGGATTGGAAAGCAATAGAACGAGGTGGAATTGTGCGGAAAGGACTGGAATGTTGTGGGATGGTGTGAAATAGGGTTTAATGTGATGCAATAGAGGGTTCCTGAGTACTTTCTTAGCGAAGGCTGCCTTCTTTCACGCAATGGAACACAACAGAACGTTGTGGACTGCCGCAGAATGGAGTGGAATGTTGTGGAATGGAGTGGAATGGGGAGGAATGTGACGCAATTGACAGTTCAGGGTGTTTTGGAAGCGAATGAAGGCTTCTTTGATGGCATGTAACGCAATAGAATGCGGTGGATGTTGTGGAATGGAGTTTAATTTTGTGTAATAAAGTGGAATGGGTGGAAATGTGACGCAATACAGGGTGTCTGAGTGGTTTGGAAACGAACGGGGCCTTCTTTGATGGAATGGAAAGCAATAGGACATGGTGGAATTTTGTGGAAAGGTGCGGAATGTTGTGGGATGGCGTGAAATGCGGTTTAAAGAGAAGCAAAAGATTGCTCCTGAATTGTTTATTAGCGAATGCTGCCTTCTTTGGTGAAATGTGGTGCAACAGAACGTTGTGGAATGTTGCAGAATGGAGTGGAATGCTGTGAATTGGAGTGGAATGGGGTGTAATTTGATGCAACAGACGGTTCCTGAGTGGTTTGGAAGTGGATGCTGCCTTCTTTGATGGAGGAGAAAGCGACAGAACGTTGTGGAATGTTGTGGAATGTTGTGGAATGGCGTGAAATCGGGTTCAATGTGACACGATAGAGAGTTCCTGAGTTGTTTCTTAGCGAATGCTGCCTTCTTTGACGCAATGCTATGCAACAGAACGTTGTGGAATGGAGTGGAATGTCGTGAAATGGAGTGGAGTGGGGTATAATGTGGTGCAATAGAGGGAAGCTGAGCGGTTTAGAGTAGAATGGAGACTTCCTTGATGGAATGGGAAACAATGCAACGTGACGGACTGTTGGATAATGAAGTAGAATGTTGTGGACTGGAGACGAATGGGGTTTAATGTGATGCAGTAGATTTTCCTGAGTGTTTTAAGAGAATGTCCGTGTGTGCATGTGTATGCTCTTGTGAGTTTGATTGGGTTAGAGTGTGTGAGTGTGAGAGGGTGTGAGTGTGTGTGACAGTGTGTGAGTGTGTGTGAGTGTGTATGTGTGTGAGGGGCTCTGTGTGAGTGAAGGAGAGTGTGTTTGTGAGCATGTTGGTTTGAGAGTGGGAACTTGACTCTGAGTGAGTGACTGTGTGTGTTTGACGGGGAATGTGCACGTTAGTGTGGGTGGAAGTGTGTGTGGCTGTGTAGGTATGAGTGTGTGTGTGCGAATTGTGTGTTTGAATGTGTGAGAGTGCGTGAGTGTGTGTATGTGAGTGAGAGTGTGTGAGATTGTGTGATTCACGATGTGTCTGAGTGGGACTGACTGTGTTTGAGTGTGAGTGTGTCTGTCTATGAGTGTGTGTGTGAGAGTGAGTGTGCACGTGGGTGAGGGGCTGTGTGTGTGTATGCACGTGTGTGTTTCTGTGAGTCTGTGTGTGTGTGAGTGTGTGAGTGTGTTTGGGTTAGTAGGTGTGTGAGTAGGAGTGAGTGTTTGTGAGTATACAAGACTTGTGTGATTGTGTGAGATTGCGTGTGTGTCATAGTGTGTGAGTGAGTGTGTGTGAGTGGGCGTGTTTCAGAGTGTGTGGGGGTGTTTTTGTGTGTGATTTCGTGAGTGTGTGAGCGAGGTTGCGGGACTGTGTGAGTGTCTGTGTGTTTGTGTGAGTGTGAGTGTGAGGGGAATGGGGTGAAATATGGTACAACAAAGGGTGCCTGAGAGGTTTGGAATGGAAACGAGCCTTCTCTGACAGAATGGAAAGCAATAGAAGGTGGTGGGAGACGACGGATAGGAGTGCAATGTTGTGGCATGGATTGGAATGTGGTGTATTGTGAAGCAATAGATGGTTTCTGTGTGTTTTGGAAGAGAATGGATCCCTCTTCGACGGAATGAAAGGATTTTCTCGGAATGGAGAGGTGTTTTGTGGAATAAATTGGAATGTGGTGAAATGCGACGCAATGATGGGTGTCTGAGTGGTTTGGAAACGAATGGAGCCTTCCTTGACGGATTGGAAAGCAATAGAACGAGGTGGAATTGTGCGGAAAGGACTGGAATGTTGTGGGATGGTGTGAAATAGGGTTTAATGTGATGCAATAGAGGGTTCCTGAGTACTTTCTTAGCGAAGGCTGCCTTCTTTCACGCAATGGAACACAACAGAACGTTGTGGACTGCCGCAGAATGGAGTGGAATGTCGTGGAATGGAGTGGAATGGGGAGGAATGTGACGCAATTGACAGTTCAGGGTGTTTTGGAAGCGAATGAAGGCTTCTTTGATGGCATGTAACGCAATAGAATGCGGTGGATGTTGTGGAATGGAGTTTAATTTTGTGGAATAAAGTGGAATGGGTGGAAATGTGACGCAATACAGGGTGTCTGAGTGGTTTGGAAACGAACGGGGCCTTCTTTGATGGAATGGAAAGCAATAGGACATGGTGGAATTTTGTGGAAAGGAGCGGAATGTTGTGGGATGGCGTGAAATGCGGTTTAAAGAGAAGCAAAAGATTGCTCCTGAATTGTTTATTAGCGAATGCTGCCTTCTTTGGTGAAATGTGGTGCAACAGAACGTTGTGGAATGTTGCAGAATGGAGTGGAATGCTGTGAATTGGAGTGGAATGGGGTGTAATTTGATGCAACAGACGGTTCCTGAGTGGTTTGGAAGTGTATGCTGCCTTCTTTGATGGAGGAGAAAGCAACAGAACGTTGTGGAATGTTGTGGAATGTTGTGGAATGGCGTGAAATCGGGTTCAATGTGACACGATAGAGAGTTCCTGAGTTGTTTCTTAGCGAATGCTGCCTTCTTTGACGCAATTCTATGCAACAGAACTTTGTGGAATGGAGTGGAATGTCGTGAAATGGAGTGGAGTGGGGTATAATGTGGTGCAATAGAGGGAAGCTGAGCGGTTTAGAGTAGAATGGAGACTTCCTTGATGGAATGGGAAACAATGCAACGTGACGGACTGTTGGATAATGAAGTAGAATGTTGTGGACTGGAGACGAATGGGGTTTAATGTGATGCAGTAGATTTTCCTGAGTGTTTTAAGAGAATGTCCGTGTGTGCATGTGTATGCTCTTGTGAGTTTGATTGGGTTAGAGTGTGTGAGTGTGAGAGGGTGTGAGTGTGTGTGACAGTGTGTGAGTGTGTGTGAGTGTGTATGTGTGTGAGGGGCTCTGTGTGAGTGAAGGAGAGTGTGTTTGTGAGCATGTTGGTTTGAGAGTGGGAACTTGACTCTGAGTGAGTGACTGTGTGTGTTTGACGGGGAATGTGCACGTTAGTGTGGGTGGAAGTGTGTGTGGCTGTGTAGGTGTGAGTGTGTGTGTGCGAATTGTGTGTTTGAATGTGTGAGAGTGCGTGAGTGTGTGTATGTGAGTGAGAGTGTGTGAGATTGTGTGATTCACGATGTGTCTGAGTGGGACTGACTGTGTTTGAGTGTGAGTGTGTCTGTCTATGAGTGTGTGTGTGAGAGTGAGTGTGCACGTGGGTGAGGGGCTGTGTGTGTGTACGCACGTGTGTGTTTCTGTGAGTCTGTGTGTGTGTGAGTGTGTTTGGATTAGTAGGTGTGTGAGTAGGAGTGAGTGTTCGTGAGTGAGTATACAAGACTTGTGTGATTGTGTGAGATTGCGTGTGTGTCATAGTGTGTGAGTGAGTGTGTGTGAGTGGGCGTGTTTCAGAGTGTGTGGGGGTGTTTTTGTGTGTGATTTCGTGAGTGTGTGAGCGAGGTTGCGGGACTGTGTGAGTGTCTGTGTGTTTGTGTGAGTGTGAGTGTGAGGGGAATGGGGTGAAATATGGTACAACAAAGGGTGCCTGAGAGGTTTGGAATGGAAACGAGCCTTCTCTGACAGAATGGAAAGCAATAGAAGGTGGTGGGAGACGACGGATAGGAGTGCAATGTTGTGGCATGGATTGGAATGTGGTGTATTGTGAAGCAATAGATGGTTTCTGTGTGTTTTGGAAGAGAATGGATCCCTCTTCGACGGAATGAAAGGATTTTCTCGGAATGGAGAGGTGTTTTGTGGAATAAATTGGAATGTGGTGAAATGCGACGCAATGATGGGAGTCTGAGTGGTTTGGAAACGAATGGAGCCTTCCTTGACGGATTGGAAAGCAATAGAACGAGGTGGAATTGTGCGGAAAGGACTGGAATGTTGTGGGATGGTGTGAAATAGGGTTTAATGTGATGCAATAGAGGGTTCCTGAGTACTTTCTTAGCGAAGGCTGCCTTCTTTCACGCAATGGAACACAACAGAACGTTGTGGACTGCCGCAGAATGGAGTGGAATGCTGTGGAATGGAGTGGAATGGGGAGGAATGTGACGCAATTGACAGTTCAGGGTGTTTTGGAAGCGAATGAAGGCTTCTTTGATGGTATGTAACGCAATAGAATGCGGTGGATGTTGTGGAATGGAGTTTAATTTTGTGGAATAAAGTGGAATGGGTGGAAATGTGACGCAATACAGGGTGTCTGAGTGGTTTGGAAACGAACGGGGCCTTCTTTGATGGAATGGAAAGCAATAGGACATGGTGGAATTTTGTGGAAAGGAGCGGAATGTTGTGGGATGGCGTGAAATGCGGTTTAAAGAGAAGCAAAAGATTGCTCCTGAATTGTTTATTAGCGAATGCTGCCTTCTTTGGTGAAATGTGGTGCAACAGAACGTTGTGGAATGTTGCAGAATGGAGTGGAATGCTGTGAATTGGAGTGGAATGGGGTGTAATTTGATGCAACAGACGGTTCCTGAGTGGTTTGGAAGTGGATGCTGCCTTCTTTGATGGAGGAGAAAGCAACAGAACGTTGTGGAATGTTGTGGAATGTTGTGGAATGGCGTGAAATCGGGTTCAATGTGACACGATAGAGAGTTCCTGAGTTGTTTCTTAGCGAATGCTGCCTTCTTTGACGCAATGCTATGCAACAGAACGTTGTGGAATGGAGTGGAATGTCGTGAAATGGAGTGGAGTGGGGTATAATGTGGTGCAATAGAGGGCAGCTGAGCGGTTTAGAGTAGAATGGAGACTTCCTTGTTGGAATGGGAAACAATGCAACGTGACGGACTGTTGGATAATGAAGTAGAATGTTGTGGACTGGAGACGAATGGGGTTTAATGTGATGCAGTAGATTTTCCTGAGTGTTTTAAGAGAATGTCCGTGTGTGCATGTGTATGCTCTTGTGGGTTTGATTGGGTTAGAGTGTGTGAGTGTGAGAGGGTGTGAGTGTGTGTGACAGTGTGTGAGTGTGTGTGAGTGTGTATGTGTGTGAGGGGCTCTGTGTGAGTGAAGGAGAGTGTGTTTGTGAGCATGTTGGTTTGAGAGTGGGAACTTGACTCTGAGTCAGTGACTGTGTGTGTTTGACGGGGAATGTGCACGTTAGTGTGGGTGGAAGTGTGTGTGGCTGTGTAGGTGTGAGTGTGTGTGTGCGAATTGTGTGTTTGAATGTGTGAGAGTGCGTGAGTGTGTGTATGTGAGTGAGAGTGTGTGAGATTGTGTGATTCACGATGTGTCTGAGTGGGACTGACTGTGTTTGAGTGTGAGTGTGTCTGTCTATGAGTGTGTGTGTGAGAGTGAGTGTGCACGTGGGTGAGGGGCTGTGTGTGTGTATGCACGTGTGTGTTTCTGTGAGTCTGTGTGTGTGTGAGTGTGTGAGTGTGTTTGGGTTAGTAGGTGTGTGAGTAGGAGTGAGTGTTTGTGAGTGAGTATACAAGACTTGTGTGATTGTGTGAGATTGCGTGTGTGTCATAGTGTGTGAGTGAGTGTGTGTGAGTGGGCGTGTTTCAGAGTGTGTGGGGGTGTTTTTGTGTGTGATTTCGTGAGTGTGTGAGCGAGGTTGCGGGACTGTGTGAGTGTCTGTGTGTTTGTGTGAGTGTGAGTGTGAGGGGAATGGGGTGAAATATGGTACAACAAAGGGTGCCTGAGAGGTTTGGAATGGAAACGAGCCTTCTCTGACAGAATGGAAAGCAATAGAAGGTGGTGGGAGACGACGGATAGGAGTGCAATGTTGTGGCATGGATTGGAATGTGGTGTATTGTGAAGCAATAGATGGTTTCTGTGTGTTTTGGAAGAGAATGGATCCCTCTTCGACGGAATGAAAGGATTTTCTCGGAATGGAGAGGTGTTTTGTGGAATAAATTGGAATGTGGTGAAATGCGACGCAATGATGGGTGTCTGAGTGGTTTGGAAACGAATGGAGCCTTCCTTGACGGATTGGAAAGCAATAGAACGAGGTGGAATTGTGCGGAAAGGACTGGAATGTTGTGGGATGGTGTGAAATAGGGTTTAATGTGATGCAATAGAGGGTTCCTGAGTACTTTCTTAGCGAAGGCTGCCTTCTTTCACGCAATGGAACACAACAGAACGTTGTGGACTGCCGCAGAATGGAGTGGAATGTCGTGGAATGGAGTGGAATGGGGAGGAATGTGACGCAATTGACAGTTCAGGGTGTTTTGGAAGCGAATGAAGGCTTCTTTGATGGCATGTAACGCAATAGAATGCGGTGGATGTTGTGGAATGGAGTTTAATTTTGTGGAATAAAGTGGAATGGGTGGAAATGTGACGCAATACAGGGTGTCTGAGTGGTTTGGAAACGAACGGGGCCTTCTTTGATGGAATGGAAAGCAATAGGACATGGTGGAATTTTGTGGAAAGGAGCGGAATGTTGTGGGATGGCGTGAAATGCGGTTTAAAGAGAAGCAAAAGATTGCTCCTGAATTGTTTATTAGCGAATGCTGCCTTCTTTGGTGAAATGTGGTGCAACAGAACGTTGTGGAATGTTGCAGAATGGAGTGGAATGCTGTGAATTGGAGTGGAATGGGGTGTAATTTGATGCAACAGACGGTTCCTGAGTGGTTTGGAAGTGGATGCTGCCTTCTTTGATGGAGGAGAAAGCGACAGAACGTGGTGGAATGTTGTGGAATGGCGTGAAATCGGGTTCAATGTGACACGATAGAGAGTTCCTGAGTTGTTTCTTAGCGAATGCTGCCTTCTTTGACGCAATGCTATGCAACAGAACGTTGTGGAATGGAGTGGAATGTCGTGAAATGGAGTGGAGTGGGGTATAATGTGGTGCAATAGAGGGAAGCTGAGCGGTTTAGAGTAGAATGGAGACTTCCTTGATGGAATGGGAAACAATGCAACGTGACGGACTGTTGGATAATGAAGTAGAATGTTGTGGACTGGAGACGAATGGGGTTTAATGTGATGCAGTAGATTTTCCTGAGTGTTTTAAGAGAATGTCCGTGTGTGCATGTGTATGCTCTTGTGAGTTTGATTGGGTTAGAGTGTGTGAGTGTGAGAGGGTGTGAGTGTGTGTGACAGTGTGTGAGTGTGTGTGTGTATGTGTGTGAGGGGCTCTGTGTGAGTGAAGGAGAGTGTGTTTGTGAGCATGTTGGTTTGAGAGTGGGAACTTGACTCTGAGTGAGTGACTGTGTGTGTTTGACGGGGAATGTGCACGTTAGTGTGGGTGGAAGTGTGTGTGGCTGTGTAGGTGTGAGTGTGTGTGTGCGAATTGTGTGTTTGAATGTGTGAGAGTGCGTGAGTGTGTGTATGTGAGTGAGAGTGTGTGAGATTGTGTGATTCACGATGTGTCTGAGTGGGACTGACTGTGTTTGAGTGTGAGTGTGTCTGTCTATGAGTGTGTGTGTGAGAGTGAGTGTGCACGTGGGTGAGGGGCTGTGTGTGTGTATGCACGTGTGTGTTTCTGTGAGTCTGTGTGTGTGTGAGTGTGTGAGTGTGTTTGGGTTAGTAGGTGTGTGAGTAGGAGTGAGTGTTTGTGAGTGAGTATACAAGACTTGTGTGATTGTGTGAGATTGCGTGTGTGTCATAGTGTGTGAGTGAGTGTGTGTGAGTGGGCGTGTTTCAGAGTGTGTGGGGGTGTTTTTGTGTGTGATTTCGTGAGTGTGTGAGCGAGGTTGCGGGACTGTGTGAGTGTCTGTGTGTTTGTGTGAGTGTGAGTGTGAGGGGAATGGGGTGAAATACGGTACAACAAAGGGTGCCTGAGAGGTTTGGAATGGAAACGAGCCTTCTCTGACAGAATGGAAAGCAATAGAAGGTGGTGGGAGACGACGGATAGGAGTGCAATGTTGTGGCATGGATTGGAATGTGGTGTATTGTGAAGCAATAGATGGTTTCTGTGTGTTTTGGAAGAGAATGGATCCCTCTTCGACGGAATGAAAGGATTTTCTCGGAATGGAGAGGTGTTTTGTGGAATAAATTGGAGTGTGGTGAAATGCGACGCAATGATGGGTGTCTGAGTGGTTTGGAAACGAATGGAGCCTTCCTTGACGGATTGGAAAGCAATAGAACGAGGTGGAATTGTGCGGAAAGGACTGGAATGTTGTGGGATGGTGTGAAATAGGGTTTAATGTGATGCAATAGAGGGTTCCTGAGTACTTTCTTAGCGAAGGCTGCCTTCTTTCACGCAATGGAACACAACAGAACGTTGTGGACTGCCGCAGAAAGGAGTGGAATGTCGTGGAATGGAGTGGAATGGGGAGGAATGTGACGCAATTGACAGTTCAGGGTGTTTTGGAAGCGAATGAAGGCTTCTTTGATGGCATGTAACGCAATAGAATGCGGTGGATGTTGTGGAATGGAGTTTAATTTTGTGGAATAAAGTGGAATGGGTGGAAATGTGACGCAATACAGGGTGTCTGAGTGGTTTGGAAACGAACGGGGCCTTCTTTGATGGAATGGAAAGCAATAGGACATGGTGGAATTTTGTGGAAAGGAGCGGAATGTTGTGGGATGGCGTGAAATGCGGTTTAAAGAGAAGCAAAAGATTGCTCCTGAATTGTTTATTAGCGAATGCTGCCTTCTTTGGTGAAATGTGGTGCAACAGAACGTTGTGGAATGTTGCAGAATGGAGTGGAATGCTGTGAATTGGAGTGGAATGGGGTGTAATTTGATGCAACAGACGGTTCCTGAGTGGTTTGGAAGTGGATGCTGCCTTCTTTGATGGAGGAGAAAGCAACAGAACGTTGTGGAATGTTGTGGAATGTTTTGGAATGGCGTGAAATCGGGTTCAATGTGACACGATAGAGAGTTCCTGAGTTGTTTCTTAGCGAATGCTGCCTTCTTTGACGCAATGCTATGCAACAGAACGTTGTGGAATGGAGTGGAATGTCGTGAAATGGAGTGGAGTGGGGTATAATGTGGTGCAATAGAGGGCAGCTGAGCGGTTTAGAGTAGAATGGAGACTTCCTTGATGGAATGGGAAACAATGCAACGTGACTGACTGTTGGATAATGAAGTAGAATGTTGTGGACTGGAGACGAATGGGGTTTAATGTGATGCAGTAGATTTTCCTGAGTGTTTTAAGAGAATGTCCGTGTGTGCATGTGTATGCTCTTGTGGGTTTGATTGGGTTAGAGTGTGTGAGTGTGAGAGGGTGTGAGTGTGTGTGACAGTGTGTGAGTGTGTGTGAGTGTGTATGTGTGTGAGGGGCTCTGTGTGAGTGAAGGAGAGTGTGTTTGTGAGCATGTTGGTTTGAGAGTGGGAACTTGACTCTGAGTCAGTGACTGTGTGTGTTTGACGGGGAATGTGCACGTTAGTGTGGGTGGAGGTGTGTGTGGCTGTGTAGGTGTGAGTGTGTGTGTGCGAATTGTGTGTTTGAATGTGTGAGAGTGCGTGAGTGTGTGTATGTGAGTGAGAGTGTGTGAGATTGTGTGATTCACGATGTGTCTGTGTGGGACTGACTGTGTTTGAGTGTGAGTGTGTCTGTCTATGAGTGTGTGTGTGAGAGTGAGTGTGCACGTGGGTGAGGGGCTGTGTGTGTGTATGCACGTGTGTGTTTCTGTGAGTCTGTGTGTGTGTGAGTGTGTGAGTGTGTTTGGGTTAGTAGGTGTGTGAGTAGGAGTGAGTGTTTGTGAGTGAGTATACAAGACTTGTGTGATTGTGTGAGATTGCGTGTGTGTCATAGTGTGTGATTGAGTGTGTGTGAGTGGGCGTGTTTCAGAGTGTGTGGGGGTGTTTTTGTGTGTGATTTCGTGAGTGTGTGAGCGAGGTTGCGGGACTGTGTGAGTGTCTGTGTGTTTGTGTGAGTGTGAGTGTGAGGGGAATGGGGTGAAATATGGTACAACAAAGGGTGCCTGAGAGGTTTGGAATGGAAACGAGCCTTCTCTGACAGAATGGAAAGCAATAGAAGGTGGTGGGAGACGACGGATAGGAGTGCAATGTTGTGGCATGGATTGGAATGTGGTGTATTGTGAAGCAATAGATGGTTTCTGTGTGTTTTGGAAGAGAATGGATCCCTCTTCGACGGAATGAAAGGATTTTCTCGGAATGGAGAGGTGTTTTGTGGAATAAATTGGAATGTGGTGAAATGCGACGCAATGATGGGTGTCTGAGTGGTTTGGAAACGAATGGAGCCTTCCTTGACGGATTGGAAAGCAATAGAACGAGGTGGAATTGTGCGGAAAGGACTGGAATGTTGTGGGATGGTGTGAAATAGGGTTTAATGTGATGCAATAGAGGGTTCCTGAGTACTTTCTTATCGAAGGCTGCCTTCTTTCACGCAATGGAACACAACAGAACGTTGTGGACTGCTGCAGAATGGAGTGGAATGTTGTGGAATGGAGTGGAATGGGGAGGAATGTGACGCAATTGACAGTTCAGGGTGTTTTGGAAGCGAATGAAGGCTTCTTTGATGGCATGTAACGCAATAGAATGCGGTGGATGTTGTGGAATGGAGTTTAATTTTGTGGAATAAAGTGGAATGGGTGGAAATGTGACGCAATACAGGGTGTCTGAGTGGTTTGGAAACGAACGGGGCCTTCTTTGATGGAATGGAAAGCAATAGGACATGGTGGAATTTTGTGGAAAGGAGCGGAATGTTGTGGGATGGCGTGAAATGCGGTTTAAAGAGAAGCAAAAGATTGCTCCTGAATTGTTTATTAGCGAATGCTGCCTTCTTTGGTGAAATGTGGTGCAAAAGAACGTTGTGGAATGTTGCAGAATGGAGTGGAATGCTGTGAATTGGAGTGGAATGGGGTGTAATTTGATGCAACAGACGGTTCCTGAGTGGTTTGGAAGTGGATGCTGCCTTCTTTGATGGAGGAGAAAGCAACAGAACGTTGTGGAATGTTGTGGAATGGCGTGAAATCGGGTTCAATGTGACACGATAGAGAGTTCCTGAGTTGTTTCTTAGCGAATGCTGCCTTCTTTGACGCAATGCTATGCAACAGAACGTTGTGGAATGGAGTGGAATGTCGTGAAATGGAGTGGAGTGGGGTATAATGTGGTGCAATAGAGGGAAGCTGAGCGGTTTAGAGTAGAATGGAGACTTCCTTGATGGAATGGGAAACAATGCAACGTGACGGACTGTTGGATAATGAAGTAGAATGTTGTGGACTGGAGACGAATGGGGTTTAATGTGATGCAGTAGATTTTCCTGAGTGTTTTAAGAGAATGTCCGTGTGTGCATGTGTATGCTCTTGTGAGTTTGATTGGGTTAGAGTGTGTGAGTGTGAGAGGCTGTGAGTGTGTGTGACAGTGTGTGAGTGTGTGTGAGTGTGTATGTGTGTGAGGGGCTCTGTGTGAGTGAAGGAGAGTGTGTTTGTGAGCATGTTGGTTTGAGAGTGGGATCTTGACTCTGAGTGAGTGACTGTGTGTGTTTGACGGGGAATGTGCACGTTAGTGTGGGTGGAAGTGTGTGTGGCTGTGTAGGTGTGAGTGTGTGTGTGCGAATTGTGTGTTTGAATGTGTGAGAGTGCGTGAGTGTGTGTATGTGAGTGAGAGTGTGTGAGATTGTGTGATTCACGATGTGTCTGAGTGGGACTGACTGTGTTTGAGTGTGAGTGTGTCTGTCTATGAGTGTGTGTGTGAGAGTGAGTGTGCACGTGGGTGAGGGGCTGTGTGTGTGTATGCACGTGTGTGTTTCTGTGAGTCTGTGTGTGTGTGAGTGTGTGAGTGTGTTTGGGTTAGTAGGTGTGTGAGTAGGAGTGAGTGTTTGTGAGTGAGTATACAAGACTTGTGTGATTGTGTGAGATTGCGTGTGTGTCATAGTGTGTGAGTGAGTGTGTGTGAGTGGGCGTGTTTCAGAGTGTGTGGGGGTGTTTTTGTGTGTGATTTCGTGAGTGTGTGAGCGAGGTTGCGGGACTGTGTGAGTGTCTGTGTGTTTGCGTGAGTGTGAGTGTGAGGGGAATGGGGTGAAATATGGTACAACAAAGGGTGCCTGAGAGGTTTGGAATGGAAACGAGCCTTCTCTGACAGAATGGAAAGCAATAGAAGGTGGTGGGAGACGACGGATAGGAGTGCAATGTTGTGGCATGGATTGGAATGTGGTGTATTCTGAAGCAATAGATGGTTTCTGTGTGTTTTGGAAGAGAATGGATCCCTCTTCGACGGAATGAAAGGATTTTCTCGGAATGGAGAGGTGTTTTGTGGAATAAATTGGAATGTGGTGAAATGCGACGCAATGATGGGTGTCTGAGTGGTTTGGAAACGAATGGAGCCTTCCTTGACGGATTGGAAAGCAATAGAACGAGGTGGAATTGTGCGGAAAGGACTGGAATGTTGTGGGATGGTGTGAAATAGGGTTTAATGTGATGCAATAGAGGGTTCCTGAGTACTTTCTTAGCGAAGGCTGCCTTCTTTCACGCAATGGAACACAACAGAACGTTGTGGACTGCCGCAGAATGGAGTGGAATGTTGTGGAATGGAGTGGAATGGGGAGGAATGTGACGCAATTGACAGTTCAGGGTGTTTTGGAAGCGAATGAAGGCTTCTTTGATGGCATGTAACGCAATAGAATGCGGTGGATGTTGTGGAATGGAGTTTAATTTTGTGGAATAAAGTGGAATGGGTGGAAATGTGACGCAATACAGGGTGTCTGAGTGGTTTGGAAACGAACGGGGCCTTCTTTGATGGAATGGAAAGCAATAGGACATGGTGGAATTTTGTGGAAAGGAGCGGAATGTTGTGGGATGGCGTGAAATGCGGTTTAAAGAGAAGCAAAAGATTGCTCCTGAATTGTTTATTAGCGAATGCTGCCTTCTTTGGTGAAATGTGGTGCAACAGAACGTTGTGGAATGTTGCAGAATGGAGTGGAATGCTGTGAATTGGAGTGGAATGGGGTGTAATTTGATGCAACAGACGGTTCCTGAGTGGTTTGGAAGTGGATGCTGCCTTCTTTGATGGAGGAGAAAGCAACAGAACGTTGTGGAATGTTGTGGAATGGCGTGAAATCGGGTTCAATGTGACACGATAGAGAGTTCCTGAGTTGTTTCTTAGCGAATGCTGCCTTCTTTGACGCAATGCTATGCAACAGAACGTTGTGGAATGGAGTGGAATGTCGTGAAATGGAGTGGAGTGGGGTATAATGTGGTGCAATAGAGGGAAGCTGAGCGGTTTAGAGTAGAATGGAGACTTCCTTGATGGAATGGGAAACAATGCAACGTGACGGACTGTTGGATAATGAAGTAGAATGTTGTGGACTGGAGACGAATGGGGTTTAATGTGATGCAGTAGATTTTCCTGAGTGTTTTAAGAGAATGTCCGTGTGTGCATGTGTATGCTCTTGTGAGTTTGATTGGGTTAGAGTGTGTGAGTGTGAGAGGGTGTGAGTGTGTGTGACAGTGTGTGAGTGTGTGTGAGTGTGTATGTGTGTGAGGGGCTCTGTGTGAGTGAAGGAGAGTGTGTTTGTGAGCATGTTGGTTTGAGAGTGGGATCTTGACTCTGAGTGAGTGACTGTGTGTGTTTGACGGGGAATGTGCACGTTAGTGTGGGTGGAAGTGTGTGTGGCTGTGTAGGTGTGAGTGTGTGTGTGCGAATTGTGTGTTTGAATGTGTGAGAGTGCGTGAGTGTGTGTATGTGAGTGAGAGTGTGTGAGATTGTGTGATTCACGATGTGTCTGAGTGGGACTGACTGTGTTTGAGTGTGAGTGTGTCTGTCTATGAGTGTGTGTGTGAGAGTGAGTGTGCACGTGGGTGAGGGGCTGTGTGTGTGTATGCACGTGTGTGTTTCTGTGAGTCTGTGTGTGTGTGAGTGTGTGAGTGTGTTTGGGTTAGTAGGTGTGTGAGTAGGAGTGTTTGTGAGTGAGTATACAAGACTTGTGTGATTGTGTGAGATTGCGTGTGTGTCATAGTGTGTGAGTGAGTGTGTGTGAGTGGGCGTGTTTCAGAGTGTGTGGGGGTGTTTTTGTGTGTGATTTCGTGAGTGTGTGAGCGAGGATGCGGGACTGTGTGAGTGTCTGTGTGTTTGTGTGAGTGTGAGTGTGAGGGGAATGGGGTGAAATATGGTACAACAAAGGGTGCCTGAGAGGTTTGGAATGGAAACGAGCCTTCTCTGACAGAATGGAAAGCAATAGAAGGTGGTGGGAGACGACGGATAGGAGTGCAATGTTGTGGCATGGATTGGAATGTGGTGTATTCTGAAGCAATAGATGGTTTCTGTGTGTTTTGGAAGAGAATGGATCCCTCTTCGACGGAATGAAAGGATTTTCTCGGAATGGAGAGGTGTTTTGTGGAATAAATTGGAATGTGGTGAAATGCGATGCAATGATGGGTGTCTGAGTGGTTTGGAAACGAATGGAGCCTTCCTTGACGGATTGGAAAGCAATAGAACGAGGTGGAATTGTGCGGAAAGGACTGGAATGTTGTGGGATGGTGTGAAATAGGGTTTAATGTGATGCAATAGAGGGTTCCTGAGTACTTTCTTAGCGAAGGCTGCCTTCTTTCACGCAATGGAACACAACAGAACGTTGTGGACTGCCGCAGAATGGAGTGGAATGTTGTGGAATGGAGTGGAATGGGGAGGAATGTGACGCAATTGACAGTTCAGGGTGTTTTGGAAGCGAATGAAGGCTTCTTTGATGGCATGTAACGCAATAGAATGCGGTGGATGTTGTGGAATGGAGTTTAATTTTGTGGAATAAAGTGGAATGGGTGGAAATGTGACGCAATACAGGGTGTCTGAGTGGTTTGGAAACGAACGGGGCCTTCTTTGATGGAATGGAAAGCAATAGGACATGGTGGAATTTTGTGGAAAGGAGCGGAATGTTGTGGGATGGCGTGAAATGCGGTTTAAAGAGAAGCAAAAGATTGCTCCTGAATTGTTTATTAGCGAATGCTGCCTTCTTTGGTGAAATGTGGTGCAACAGAACGTTGTGGAATGTTGCAGAATGGAGTGGAATGCTGTGAATTGGAGTGGAATGGGGTGTAATTTGATGCAACAGACGGTTCCTGAGTGGTTTGGAAGTGGATGCTGCCTTCTTTGATGGAGGAGAAAGCAACAGAACGTTGTGGAATGTTGTGGAATGGCGTGAAATCGGGTTCAACGTGACACGATAGAGAGTTCCTGAGTTGTTTCTTAGCGAATGCTGCCTTCTTTGACGCAATGCTATGCAACAGAACGTTGTGGAATGGAGTGGAATGTCGTGAAATGGAGTGGAGTGGGGTATAATGTGGTGCAATAGAGGGAAGCTGAGCGGTTTAGAGTAGAATGGAGACTTCCTTGATGGAATGGGAAACAATGCAACGTGACGGACTGTTGGATAATGAAGTAGAATGTTGTGGACTGGAGACGAATGGGGTTTAATGTGATGCAGTAGATTTTCCTGAGTGTTTTAAGAGAATGTCCGTGTGTGCATGTGTATGCTCTTGTGAGTTTGATTGGGTTAGAGTGTGTGAGTGTGAGAGGGTGTGAGTGTGTGTGACAGTGTGTGAGTGTGTGTGAGTGTGTATGTGTGTGAGGGGCTCTGTGTGAGTGAAGGAGAGTGTGTTTGTGAGCATGTTGGTTTGAGAGTGGGATCTTGACTCTGAGTGAGTGACTGTGTGTGTTTGACGGGGAATGTGCACGTTAGTGTGGGTGGAATTGTGTGTGGCTGTGTAGGTGTGAGTGTGTGTGTGCGAATTGTGTGTTTGAATGTGTGAGAGTGCGTGAGTGTGTGTATGTGAGTGAGAGTGTGTGAGATTGTGTGATTCACGATGTGTCTGAGTGGGACTGACTGTGTTTGAGTGTGAGTGTGTCTGTCTATGAGTGTGTGTGTGAGAGTGAGTGTGCACGTGGGTGAGGGGCTGTGTGTGTGTATGCACGTGTGTGTTTCTGTGAGTCTGTGTGTGTGTGAGTGTGTGAGTGTGTTTGGGTTAGTAGGTGTGTGAGTAGGAGTGAGTGTTTGTGAGTGAGTATACAAGACTTGTGTGATTGTGTGAGATTGCGTGTGTGTCATAGTGTGTGAGTGAGTGTGTGTGAGTGGGCGTGTTTCAGAGTGTGTGGGGGTGTTTTTGTGTGTGATTTCGTGAGTGTGTGAGCGAGGTTGCGGGACTGTGTGAGTGTCTGTGTGTTTGTGTGAGTGTGAGTGTGAGGGGAATGGGGTGAAATATGGTACAACAAAGGGTGCCTGAGAGGTTTGGAATGGAAACGAGCCTTCTCTGACAGAATGGAAAGCAATAGAAGGTGGTGGGAGACGACGGATAGGAGTGCAATGTTGTGGCATGGATTGGAATGTGGTGTATTCTGAAGCAATAGATGGTTTCTGTGTGTTTTGGAAGAGAATGGATCCCTCTTCGACGGAATGAAAGGATTTTCTCGGAATGGAGAGGTGTTTTGTGGAATAAATTGGAATGTGGTGAAATGCGATGCAATGATGGGTGTCTGAGTGGTTTGGAAACGAATGGAGCCTTCCTTGACGGATTGGAAAGCAATAGAACGAGGTGGAATTGTGCGGAAAGGACTGGAATGTTGTGGGATGGTGTGAAATAGGGTTTAATGTGATGCAATAGAGGGTTCCTGAGTACTTTCTTAGCGAAGGCTGCCTTCTTTCACGCAATGGAACACAACAGAACGTTGTGGACTGCCGCAGAATGGAGTGGAATGTTGTGGAATGGAGTGGAATGGGGAGGAATGTGACGCAATTGACAGTTCAGGGTGTTTTGGAAGCGAATGAAGGCTTCTTTGATGGCATGTAACGCAATAGAATGCGGTGGATGTTGTGGAATGGAGTTTAATTTTGTGGAATAAAGTGGAATGGGTGGAAATGTGACGCAATACAGGGTGTCTGAGTGGTTTGGAAACGAACGGGGCCTTCTTTGATGGAATGGAAAGCAATAGGACATGGTGGAATTTTGTGGAAAGGAGCGGAATGTTGTGGGATGGCGTGAAATGCGGTTTAAAGAGAAGCAAAAGATTGCTCCTGAATTGTTTATTAGCGAATGCTGCCTTCTTTGGTGAAATGTGGTGCAAAAGAACGTTGTGGAATGTTGCAGAATGGAGTGGAATGCTGTGAATTGGAGTGGAATGGGGTGTAATTTGATGCAACAGACGGTTCCTGAGTGGTTTGGAAGTGGATGCTGCCTTCTTTGATGGAGGAGAAAGCAACAGAACGTTGTGGAATGTTGTGGAATGTTGTGGAATGGCGTGAAATCGGGTTCAATGTGACACGATAGAGAGTTCCTGAGTTGTTTCTTAGCGAATGCTGCCTTCTTTGACGCAATGCTATGCAACAGAACGTTGTGGAATGGAGTGGAATGTCGTGAAATGGAGTGGAGTGGGGTATAATGTGGTGCAATAGAGGGAAGCTGAGCGGTTTAGAGTAGAATGGAGACTTCCTTGATGGAATGGGAAACAATGCAACGTGACGGACTGTTGGATAATGAAGTAGAATGTTGTGGACTGGAGACGAATGGGGTTTAATGTGATGCAGTAGATTTTCCTGAGTGTTTTAAGAGAATGTCCGTGTGTGCATGTGTATGCTCTTGTGGGTTTGATTGGGTTAGAGTGTGTGAGTGTGAGAGGGTGTGAGTGTGTGTGACAGTGTGTGAGTGTGTGTGAGTGTGTATGTGTGTGAGGGGCTCTGTGTGAGTGAAGGAGAGTGTGTTTGTGAGCATGTTGGTTTGAGAGTGGGAACTTGACTCTGAGTGAGTGACTGTGTGTGTTTGACGGGGAATGTGCACGTTAGTGTGGGTGGAAGTGTGTGTGGCTGTGTAGGTGTGAGTGTGTGTGTGCGAATTGTGTGTTTGAATGTGTGAGAGTGCGTGAGTGTGTGTATGTGAGTGAGAGTGTGTGAGATTGTGTGATTCACGATGTGTCTGAGTGGGACTGACTGTGTTTGAGTGTGAGTGTGTCTGTCTATGAGTGTGTGTGTGAGAGTGAGTGTGCACGTGGGTGAGGGGCTGTGTGTGTGTATGCACGTGTGTGTTTCTGTGAGTCTGTGTGTGTGTGAGTGTGTGAGTGTGTTTGGGTTAGTAGGTGTGTGAGTAGGAGTGTTTGTGAGTGAGTATACAAGACTTGTGTGATTGTGTGAGATTGCGTGTGTGTCATAGTGTGTGAGTGAGTGTGTGTGAGTGGGCGTGTTTCAGAGTGTGTGGGGGTGTTTTTGTGTGTGATTTCGTGAGTGTGTGAGCGAGGATGCGGGACTGTGTGAGTGTCTGTGTGTTTGTGTGAGTGTGAGTGTGAGGGGAATGGGGTGAAATATGGTACAACAAAGGGTGCCTGAGAGGTTTGGAATGGAAACGAGCCTTCTCTGACAGAATGGAAAGCAATAGAAGGTGGTGGGAGACGACGGATAGGAGTGCAATGTTGTGGCATGGATTGGAATGTGGTGTATTCTGAAGCAATAGATGGTTTCTGTGTGTTTTGGAAGAGAATGGATCCCTCTTCGACGGAATGAAAGGATTTTCTCGGAATGGAGAGGTGTTTTGTGGAATAAATTGGAATGTGGTGAAATGCGATGCAATGATGGGTGTCTGAGTGGTTTGGAAACGAATGGAGCCTTCCTTGACGGATTGGAAAGCAATAGAACGAGGTGGAATTGTGCGGAAAGGACTGGAATGTTGTGGGATGGTGTGAAATAGGGTTTAATGTGATGCAATAGAGGGTTCCTGAGTACTTTCTTAGCGAAGGCTGCCTTCTTTCACGCAATGGAACACAACAGAACGTTGTGGACTGCCGCAGAATGGAGTGGAATGTTGTGGAATGGAGTGGAATGGGGAGGAATGTGACGCAATTGACAGTTCAGGGTGTTTTGGAAGCGAATGAAGGCTTCTTTGATGGCATGTAACGCAATAGAATGCGGTGGATGTTGTGGAATGGAGTTTAATTTTGTGGAATAAAGTGGAATGGGTGGAAATGTGACGCAATACAGGGTGTCTGAGTGGTTTGGAAACGAACGGGGCCTTCTTTGATGGAATGGAAAGCAATAGGACATGGTGGAATTTTGTGGAAAGGAGCGGAATGTTGTGGGATGGCGTGAAATGCGGTTTAAAGAGAAGCAAAAGATTGCTCCTGAATTGTTTATTAGCGAATGCTGCCTTCTTTGGTGAAATGTGGTGCAACAGAACGTTGTGGAATGTTGCAGAATGGAGTGGAATGCTGTGAATTGGAGTGGAATGGGGTGTAATTTGATGCAACAGACGGTTCCTGAGTGGTTTGGAAGTGGATGCTGCCTTCTTTGATGGAGGAGAAAGCAACAGAACGTTGTGGAATGTTGTGGAATGGCGTGAAATCGGGTTCAACGTGACACGATAGAGAGTTCCTGAGTTGTTTCTTAGCGAATGCTGCCTTCTTTGACGCAATGCTATGCAACAGAACGTTGTGGAATGGAGTGGAATGTCGTGAAATGGAGTGGAGTGGGGTATAATGTGGTGCAATAGAGGGAAGCTGAGCGGTTTAGAGTAGAATGGAGACTTCCTTGATGGAATGGGAAACAATGCAACGTGACGGACTGTTGGATAATGAAGTAGAATGTTGTGGACTGGAGACGAATGGGGTTTAATGTGATGCAGTAGATTTTCCTGAGTGTTTTAAGAGAATGTCCGTGTGTGCATGTGTATGCTCTTGTGAGTTTGATTGGGTTAGAGTGTGTGAGTGTGAGAGGGTGTGAGTGTGTGTGACAGTGTGTGAGTGTGTGTGAGTGTGTATGTGTGTGAGGGGCTCTGTGTGAGTGAAGGAGAGTGTGTTTGTGAGCATGTTGGTTTGAGAGTGGGATCTTGACTCTGAGTGAGTGACTGTGTGTGTTTGACGGGGAATGTGCACGTTAGTGTGGGTGGAATTGTGTGTGGCTGTGTAGGTGTGAGTGTGTGTGTGCGAATTGTGTGTTTGAATGTGTGAGAGTGCGTGAGTGTGTGTATGTGAGTGAGAGTGTGTGAGATTGTGTGATTCACGATGTGTCTGAGTGGGACTGACTGTGTTTGAGTGTGAGTGTGTCTGTCTATGAGTGTGTGTGTGAGAGTGAGTGTGCACGTGGGTGAGGGGCTGTGTGTGTGTATGCACGTGTGTGTTTCTGTGAGTCTGTGTGTGTGTGAGTGTGTGAGTGTGTTTGGGTTAGTAGGTGTGTGAGTAGGAGTGAGTGTTTGTGAGTGAGTATACAAGACTTGTGTGATTGTGTGAGATTGCGTGTGTGTCATAGTGTGTGAGTGAGTGTGTGTGAGTGGGCGTGTTTCAGAGTGTGTGGGGGTGTTTTTGTGTGTGATTTCGTGAGTGTGTGAGCGAGGTTGCGGGACTGTGTGAGTGTCTGTGTGTTTGTGTGAGTGTGAGTGTGAGGGGAATGGGGTGAAATATGGTACAACAAAGGGTGCCTGAGAGGTTTGGAATGGAAACGAGCCTTCTCTGACAGAATGGAAAGCAATAGAAGGTGGTGGGAGACGACGGATAGGAGTGCAATGTTGTGGCATGGATTGGAATGTGGTGTATTCTGAAGCAATAGATGGTTTCTGTGTGTTTTGGAAGAGAATGGATCCCTCTTCGACGGAATGAAAGGATTTTCTCGGAATGGAGAGGTGTTTTGTGGAATAAATTGGAATGTGGTGAAATGCGATGCAATGATGGGTGTCTGAGTGGTTTGGAAACGAATGGAGCCTTCCTTGACGGATTGGAAAGCAATAGAACGAGGTGGAATTGTGCGGAAAGGACTGGAATGTTGTGGGATGGTGTGAAATAGGGTTTAATGTGATGCAATAGAGGGTTCCTGAGTACTTTCTTAGCGAAGGCTGCCTTCTTTCACGCAATGGAACACAACAGAACGTTGTGGACTGCCGCAGAATGGAGTGGAATGTTGTGGAATGGAGTGGAATGGGGAGGAATGTGACGCAATTGACAGTTCAGGGTGTTTTGGAAGCGAATGAAGGCTTCTTTGATGGCATGTAACGCAATAGAATGCGGTGGATGTTGTGGAATGGAGTTTAATTTTGTGGAATAAAGTGGAATGGGTGGAAATGTGACGCAATACAGGGTGTCTGAGTGGTTTGGAAACGAACGGGGCCTTCTTTGATGGAATGGAAAGCAATAGGACATGGTGGAATTTTGTGGAAAGGAGCGGAATGTTGTGGGATGGCGTGAAATGCGGTTTAAAGAGAAGCAAAAGATTGCTCCTGAATTGTTTATTAGCGAATGCTGCCTTCTTTGGTGAAATGTGGTGCAAAAGAACGTTGTGGAATGTTGCAGAATGGAGTGGAATGCTGTGAATTGGAGTGGAATGGGGTGTAATTTGATGCAACAGACGGTTCCTGAGTGGTTTGGAAGTGGATGCTGCCTTCTTTGATGGAGGAGAAAGCAACAGAACGTTGTGGAATGTTGTGGAATGTTGTGGAATGGCGTGAAATCGGGTTCAATGTGACACGATAGAGAGTTCCTGAGTTGTTTCTTAGCGAATGCTGCCTTCTTTGACGCAATGCTATGCAACAGAACGTTGTGGAATGGAGTGGAATGTCGTGAAATGGAGTGGAGTGGGGTATAATGTGGTGCAATAGAGGGAAGCTGAGCGGTTTAGAGTAGAATGGAGACTTCCTTGATGGAATGGGAAACAATGCAACGTGACGGACTGTTGGATAATGAAGTAGAATGTTGTGGACTGGAGACGAATGGGGTTTAATGTGATGCAGTAGATTTTCCTGAGTGTTTTAAGAGAATGTCCGTGTGTGCATGTGTATGCTCTTGTGGGTTTGATTGGGTTAGAGTGTGTGAGTGTGAGAGGGTGTGAGTGTGTGTGACAGTGTGTGAGTGTGTGTGAGTGTGTATGTGTGTGAGGGGCTCTGTGTGAGTGAAGGAGAGTGTGTTTGTGAGCATGTTGGTTTGAGAGTGGGAACTTGACTCTGAGTGAGTGACTGTGTGTGTTTGACGGGGAATGTGCACGTTAGTGTGGGTGGAAGTGTGTGTGGCTGTGTAGGTGTGAGTGTGTGTGTGCGAATTGTGTGTTTGAATGTGTGAGAGTGCGTGAGTGTGTGTATGTGAGTGAGAGTGTGTGAGATTGTGTGATTCACGATGTGTCTGAGTGGGACTGACTGTGTTTGAGTGTGAGTGTGTCTGTCTATGAGTGTGTGTGTGAGAGTGAGTGTGCACGTGGGTGAGGGGCTGTGTGTGTGTATGCACGTGTGTGTTTCTGTGAGTCTGTGTGTGTGTGAGTGTGTGAGTGTGTTTGGGTTAGTAGGTGTGTGAGTAGGAGTGAGTGTTTGTGAGTGAGTATACAAGACTTGTGTGATTGTGTGAGATTGCGTGTGTGTCATAGTGTGTGAGTGAGTGTGTGTGAGTGGGCGTGTTTCAGAGTGTGTGGGGGTGTTTTTGTGTGTGATTTCGTGAGTGTGTGAGCGAGGTTGCGGGACTGTGTGAGTGTCTGTGTGTTTGTGTGAGTGTGAGTGTGAGGGGAATGGGGTGAAATATGGTACAACAAAGGGTGCCTGAGAGGTTTGGAATGGAAACGAGCCTTCTCTGACAGAATGGAAAGCAATAGAAGGTGGTGGGAGACGACGGATAGGAGTGCAATGTTGTGGCATGGATTGGAATGTGGTGTATTGTGAAGCAATAGATGGTTTCTGTGTGTTTTGGAAGAGAATGGATCCCTCTTCGACGGAATGAAAGGATTTTCTCGGAATGGAGAGGTGTTTTGTGGAATAAATTGGAATGTGGTGAAATGCGATGCAATGATGGGTGTCTGAGTGGTTTGGAAACGAATGGAGCCTTCCTTGACGGATTGGAAAGCAATAGAACGAGGTGGAATTGTGCGGAAAGGACTGGAATGTTGTGGGATGGTGTGAAATAGGGTTTAATGTGATGCAATAGAGGGTTCCTGAGTACTTTCTTAGCGAAGGCTGCCTTCTTTCACGCAATGGAACACAACAGAACGTTGTGGACTGCCGCAGAATGGAGTGGAATGTTGTGGAATGGAGTGGAATGGGGAGGAATGTGACGCAATTGACAGTTCAGGGTGTTTTGGAAGCGAATGAAGGCTTCTTTGATGGCATGTAACGCAATAGAATGCGGTGGATGTTGTGGAATGGAGTTTAATTTTGTGGAATAAAGTGGAATGGGTGGAAATGTGACGCAATACAGGGTGTGTGAGTGGTTTGGAAACGAACGGGGCCTTCTTTGATGGAATGGAAAGCAATAGGACATGGTGGAATTTTGTGGAAAGGAGCGGAATGTTGTGGGATGGCGTGAAATGCGGTTTAAAGAGAAGCAAAAGATTGCTCCTGAATTGTTTATTAGCGAATGCTGCCTTCTTTGGTGAAATGTGGTGCAACAGAACGTTGTGGAATGTTGCAGAATGGAGTGGAATGCTGTGAATTGGAGTGGAATGGGGTGTAATTTGATGCAACAGACGGTTCCTGAGTGGTTTGGAAGTGGATGCTGCCTTCTTTGATGGAGGAGAAAGCAACAGAACGTTGTGGAATGTTGTGGAATGTTGTGGAATGGCGTGAAATCGGGTTCAATGTGACACGATAGAGAGTTCCTGAGTTGTTTCTTAGCGAATGCTGCCTTCTTTGACGCAATGCTATGCAACAGAACGTTGTGGAATGGAGTGGAATGTCGTGAAATGGAGTGGAGTGGGGTATAATGTGGTGCAATGGAGGGAAGCTGAGCGGTTTAGAGTAGAATGGAGACTTCCTTGATGGAATGGGAAACAATGCAACGTGACGGACTGTTGGATAATGAAGTAGAATGTTGTGGACTGGAGACGAATGGGGTTTAATGTGATGCAGTAGATTTTCCTGAGTGTTTTAAGAGAATGTCCGTGTGTGCATGTGTATGCTCTTGTGAGTTTGATTGGGTTAGAGTGTGTGAGTGTGAGAGGGTGTGAGTGTGTGTGACAGTGTGTGAGTGTGTGTGAGTGTGTATGTGTGTGAGGGGCTCTGTGTGAGTGAAGGAGAGTGTGTTTGTGAGCATGTTGGTTTGAGAGTGGGAACTTGACTCTGAGTGAGTGACTGTGTGTGTTTGACGGGGAATGTGCACGTTAGCGTGGGTGGAAGTGTGTGTGGCTGTGTAGGTGTGAGTGTGTGTGTGCGAATTGTGTGTTTGAATGTGTGAGAGTGCGTGAGTGTGTGTATGTGAGTGAGAGTGTGTGAGATTGTGTGATTCACGATGTGTCTGAGTGGGACTGACTGTGTTTGAGTGTGAGTGTGTCTGTCTATGAGTGTGTGTGTGAGAGTGAGTGTGCACGTGGGTGAGGGGCTGTGTGTGTGTACGCACGTGTGTGTTTCTGTGAGTCTGTGTGTGTGTGAGTGTGTTTGGGTTAGTAGGTGTGTGAGTAGGAGTGAGTGTTTGTGAGTGAGTATACAAGACTTGTGTGATTGTGTGAGATTGCGTGTGTGTCATAGTGTGTGAGTGAGTGTGTGTGAGTGGGCGTGTTTCAGAGTGTGTGGGGGTGTTTTTGTGTGTGATTTCGTGAGTGTGTGAGCGAGGTTGCGGGACTGTGTGAGTGTCTGTGTGTTTGTGTGAGTGTGAGTGTGAGGGGAATGGGGTGAAATATGGTACAACAAAGGGTGCCTGAGAGGTTTGGAATGGAAACGAGCCTTCTCTGACAGAATGGAAAGCAATAGAAGGTGGTGGGAGACGACGGATAGGAGTGCAATGTTGTGGCATGGATTGGAATGTGGTGTATTGTGAAGCAATAGATGGTTTCTGTGTGTTTTGGAAGAGAATGGATCCCTCTTCGACGGAATGAAAGGATTTTCTCGGAATGGAGAGGTGTTTTGTGGAATAAATTGGAATGTGGTGAAATGCGACGCAATGATGGGTGTCTGAGTGGTTTGGAAACGAATGGAGCCTTCCTTGACGGATTGGAAAGCAATAGAACGAGGTGGAATTGTGCGGAAAGGACTGGAATGTTGTGGGATGGTGTGAAATAGGGTTTAATGTGATGCAATAGAGGGTTCCTGAGTACATTCTTAGCGAAGGCTGCCTTCTTTCACGCAATGGAACACAACAGAACGTTGTGGACTGCCGCAGAATGGAGTGGAATGTTGTGGAATGGAGTGGAATGGGGAGGAATGTGACGCAATTGACAGTTCAGGGTGTTTTGGAAGCGAATGAAGGCTTCTTTGATGGCATGTAACGCAATAGAATGCGGTGGATGTTGTGGAATGGAGTTTAATTTTGTGGAATAAAGTGGAATGGGTGGAAATGTGACGCAATACAGGGTGTCTGAGTGGTTTGGAAACGAACGGGGCCTTCTTTGATGGAATGGAAAGCAATAGGACATGGTGGAATTTTGTGGAAAGGAGCGGAATGTTGTGGGATGGCGTGAAATGCGGTTTAAAGAGAAGCAAAAGATTGCTCCTGAATTGTTTATTAGCGAATGCTGCCTTCTTTGGTGAAATGTGGTGCAACAGAACGTTGTGGAATGTTGCAGAATGGAGTGGAATGCTGTGAATTGGAGTGGAATGGGGTGTAATTTGATGCAACAGACGGTTCCCGAGTGGTTTGGAAGTGGATGCTGCCTTCTTTGATGGAGGAGAAAGCAACAGAACGTTGTGGAATGTTGTGGAATGTTGTGGAATGGCGTGAAATCGGGTTCAATGTGACACGATAGAGAGTTCCTGAGTTGTTTCTTAGCGAATGCTGCCTTCTTTGACGCAATGCTATGCAACAGAACGTTGTGGAATGGAGTGGAATGTCGTGAAATGGAGTGGAGTGGGGTATAATGTGGTGCAATGGAGGGAAGCTGAGCGGTTTAGAGTAGAATGGAGACTTCCTTGATGGAATGGGAAACAATGCAACGTGACGGACTGTTGGATAATGAAGTAGAATGTTGTGGACTGGAGACGAATGGGGTTTAATGTGATGCAGTAGATTTTCCTGAGTGTTTTAAGAGAATGTCCGTGTGTGCATGTGTATGCTCCTGTGAGTTTGATTGGGTTAGAGTGTGTGAGTGTGAGAGGGTGTGAGTGTGTGTGACAGTGTGTGAGTGTGTGTGAGTGTGTATGTGTGTGAGGGGCTCTGTGTGAGTGAAGGAGAGTGTGTTTGTGAGCATGTTGGTTTGAGAGTGGGAACTTGACTCTGAGTGAGTGACTGTGTGTGTTTGAGGGGGAATGTGCACGTTAGTGTGGGTGGAAGTGTGTGTGGCTGTGTAGGTGTGAGTGTGTGTGTGCGAATTGTGTGTTTGAATGTGTGAGAGTGCGTGAGTGTGTGTATGTGAGTGAGAGTGTGTGAGATTGTGTGATTCACGATGTGTCTGAGTGGGACTGACTGTGTTTGAGTGTGAGTGTGTCTGTCTATGAGTGTGTGTGTGAGAGTGAGTGTGCACGTGGGTGAGGGGCTGTGTGTGTGTATGCACGTGTGTGTTTCTGTGAGTCTGTGTGTGTGTGAGTGTGTGAGTGTGTTTGGGTTAGTAGGTGTGTGAGTAGGAGTGAGTGTTTGTGAGTGAGTATACAAGACTTGTGTGATTGTGTGAGATTGCGTGTGTGTCATAGTGTGTGAGTGAGTGTGTGTGAGTGGGCGTGTTTCAGAGTGTGTGGGGGTGTTTTTGTGTGTGATTTCGTGAGTGTGTGAGCGAGGTTGCGGGACTGTGTGAGTGTCTGTGTGTTTGTGTGAGTGTGAGTGTGAGGGGAATGGGGTGAAATATGGTACAACAAAGGGTGCCTGAGAGGTTTGGAATGGAAACGAGCCTTCTCTGACAGAATGGAAAGCAATAGAAGGTGGTGGGAGACGACGGATAGGAGTGCAATGTTGTGGCATGGATTGGAATGTGGTGTATTGTGAAGCAATAGATGGTTTCTGTGTGTTTTGGAAGAGAATGGATCCCTCTTCGACGGAATGAAAGGATTTTCTCGGAATGGAGAGGTGTTTTGTGGAATAAATTGGAATGTGGTGAAATGCGATGCAATGATGGGTGTCTGAGTGGTTTGGAAACGAATGGAGCCTTCCTTGACGGATTGGAAAGCAATAGAACGAGGTGGAATTGTGCGGAAAGGACTGGAATGTTGTGGGATGGTGTGAAATAGGGTTTAATGTGATGCAATAGAGGGTTCCTGAGTACTTTCTTAGCGAAGGCTGCCTTCTTTCACGCAATGGAACACAACAGAACGTTGTGGACTGCCGCAGAATGGAGTGGAATGTTGTGGAATGGAGTGGAATGGGGAGGAATGTGACGCAATTGACAGTTCAGGGTGTTTTGGAAGCGAATGAAGGCTTCTTTGATGGCATGTAACGCAATAGAATGCGGTGGATGTTGTGGAATGGAGTTTAATTTTGTGGAATAAAGTGGAATGGGTGGAAATGTGACGCAATACAGGGTGTCTGAGTGGTTTGGAAACGAACGGGGCCTTCTTTGATGGAATGGAAAGCAATAGGACATGGTGGAATTTTGTGGAAAGGAGCGGAATGTTGTGGGATGGCGTGAAATGCGGTTTAAAGAGAAGCAAAAGATTGCTCCTGAATTGTTTATTAGCGAATGCTGCCTTCTTTGGTGAAATGTGGTGCAACAGAACGTTGTGGAATGTTGCAGAATGGAGTGGAATGCTGTGAATTGGAGTGGAATGGGGTGTAATTTGATGCAACAGACGGTTCCTGAGTGGTTTGGAAGTGGATGCTGCCTTCTTTGATGGAGGAGAAAGCAACAGAACGTCGTGGAATGTTGTGGAATGTTGTGGAATGGCGTGAAATCGGGTTCAATGTGACACGATAGAGAGTTCCTGAGTTGTTTCTTAGCGAATGCTGCCTTCTTTGACGCAATGCTATGCAACAGAACGTTGTGGAATGGAGTGGAATGTCGTGAAATGGAGTGGAGTGGGGTATAATGTGGTGCAATGGAGGGAAGCTGAGCGGTTTAGAGTAGAATGGAGACTTCCTTGATGGAATGGGAAACAATGCAACGTGACGGACTGTTGGATAATGAAGTAGAATGTTGTGGACTGGAGACGAATGGGGTTTAATGTGATGCAGTAGATTTTCCTGAGTGTTTTAAGAGAATGTCCGTGTGTGCATGTGTATGCTCTTGTGAGTTTGATTGGGTTAGAGTGTGTGAGTGTGAGAGGGTGTGAGTGTGTGTGACAGTGTGTGAGTGTGTGTGAGTGTGTATGTGTGTGAGGGGCTCTGTGTGAGTGAAGGAGAGTGTGTTTGTGAGCATGTTGGTTTGAGAGTGGGAACTTGACTCTGAGTGAGTGACTGTGTGTGTTTGACGGGGAATGTGCACGTTAGCGTGGGTGGAAGTGTGTGTGGCTGTGTAGGTGTGAGTGTGTGTGTGCGAATTGTGTGTTTGAATGTGTGAGAGTGCGTGAGTGTGTGTATGTGAGTGAGAGTGTGTGAGATTGTGTGATTCACGATGTGTCTGAGTGGGACTGACTGTGTTTGAGTGTGAGTGTGTCTGTCTATGAGTGTGTGTGTGAGAGTGAGTGTGCACGTGGGTGAGGGGCTGTGTGTGTGTACGCACGTGTGTGTTTCTGTGAGTCTGTGTGTGTGTGAGTGTGTTTGGGTTAGTAGGTGTGTGAGTAGGAGTGAGTGTTTGTGAGTGAGTATACAAGACTTGTGTGATTGTGTGAGATTGCGTGTGTGTCATAGTGTGTGAGTGAGTGTGTGTGAGTGGGCGTGTTTCAGAGTGTGTGGGGGTGTTTTTGTGTGTGATTTCGTGAGTGTGTGAGCGAGGTTGCGGGACTGTGTGAGTGTCTGTGTGTTTGTGTGAGTGTGAGTGTGAGGGGAATGGGGTGAAATATGGTACAACAAAGGGTGCCTGAGAGGTTTGGAATGGAAACGAGCCTTCTCTGACAGAATGGAAAGCAATAGAAGGTGGTGGGAGACGACGGATAGGAGTGCAATGTTGTGGCATGGATTGGAATGTGGTGTATTGTGAAGCAATAGATGGTTTCTGTGTGTTTTGGAAGAGAATGGATCCCTCTTCGACGGAATGAAAGGATTTTCTCGGAATGGAGAGGTGTTTTGTGGAATAAATTGGAATGTGGTGAAATGCGACGCAATGATGGGTGTCTGAGTGGTTTGGAAACGAATGGAGCCTTCCTTGACGGATTGGAAAGCAATAGAACGAGGTGGAATTGTGCGGAAAGGACTGGAATGTTGTGGGATGGTGTGAAATAGGGTTTAATGTGATGCAATAGAGGGTTCCTGAGTACTTTCTTAGCGAAGGCTGCCTTCTTTCACGCAATGGAACACAACAGAACGTTGTGGACTGCCGCAGAATGGAGTGGAATGTTGTGGAATGGAGTGGAATGGGGAGGAATGTGACGCAATTGACAGTTCAGGGTGTTTTGGAAGCGAATGAAGGCTTCTTTGATGGCATGTAACGCAATAGAATGCGGTGGATGTTGTGGAATGGAGTTTCATTTTGTGGAATAAAGTGGAATGGGTGGAAATGTGACGCAATACAGGGTGTCTGAGTGGTTTGGAAACGAACGGGGCCTTCTTTGATGGAATGGAAAGCAATAGGACATGGTGGAATTTTGTGGAAAGGAGCGGAATGTTGTGGGATGGCGTGAAATGCGGTTTAAAGAGAAGCAAAAGATTGCTCCTGAATTGTTTATTAGCGAATGCTGCCTTCTTTGGTGAAATGTGGTGCAACAGAACGTTGTGGAATGTTGCAGAATGGAGTGGAATGCTGTGAATTGGAGTGGAATGGGGTGTAATTTGATGCAACAGACGGTTCCCGAGTGGTTTGGAAGTGGATGCTGCCTTCTTTGATGGAGGAGAAAGCAACAGAACTTTGTGGAATGTTGTGGAATGTTGTGGAATGGCGTGAAATCGGGTTCAATGTGACACGATAGAGAGTTCCTGAGTTGTTTCTTAGCGAATGCTGCCTTCTTTGACGCAATGCTATGCAACAGAACGTTGTGGAATGGAGTGGAATGTCGTGAAATGGAGTGGAGTGGGGTATAATGTGGTGCAATGGAGGGAAGCTGAGCGGTTTAGAGTAGAATGGAGACTTCCTTGATGGAATGGGAAACAATGCAACGTGACGGACTGTTGGATAATGAAGTAGAATGTTGTGGACTGGAGACGAATGGGGTTTAATGTGATGCAGTAGATTTTCCTGAGTGTTTTAAGAGAATGTCCGTGTGTGCATGTGTATGCTCCTGTGAGTTTGATTGGGTTAGAGTGTGTGAGTGTGAGAGGGTGTGAGTGTGTGTGACAGTGTGTGAGTGTGTGTGAGTGTGTATGTGTGTGAGGGGCTCTGTGTGAGTGAAGGAGAGTGTGTTTGTGAGCATGTTGGTTTGAGAGTGGGAACTTGACTCTGAGTGAGTGACTGTGTGTGTTTGACGGGGAATGTGCACGTTAGTGTGGGTGGAAGTGTGTGTGGCTGTGTAGGTGTGAGTGTGTGTGTGCGAATTGTGTGTTTGAATGTGTGAGAGTGCGTGAGTGTGTGTATGTGAGTGAGAGTGTGTGAGATTGTGTGATTCACGATGTGTCTGAGTGGGACTGACTGTGTTTGAGTGTGAGTGTGTCTGTCTATGAGTGTGTGTGTGAGAGTGAGTGTGCACGTGGGTGAGGGGCTGTGTGTGTGTATGCACGTGTGTGTTTCTGTGAGTCTGTGTGTGTGTGAGTGTGTGAGTGTGTTTGGGTTAGTAGGTGTGTGAGTAGGAGTGAGTGTTTGTGAGTGAGTATACAAGACGTGTGATTGTGTGAGATTGCGTGTGTGTCATAGTGTGTGAGTGAGTGTGTGTGAGTGGGCGTGTTTCAGAGTGTGTGGGGGTGTTTTTGTGTGTGATTTCGTGAGTGTGTGAGCGAGGTTGCGGGACTGTGTGAGTGTCTGTGTGTTTGTGTGAGTGTGAGTGTGAGGGGAATGGGGTGAAATATGGTACAACAAAGGGTGCCTGAGAGGTTTGGAATGGAAACGAGCCTTCTCTGACAGAATGGAAAGCAATAGAAGGTGGTGGGAGACGACGGATAGGAGTGCAATGTTGTGGCATGGATTGGAATGTGGTGTATTGTGAAGCAATAGATGGTTTCTGTGTGTTTTGGAAGAGAATGGATCCCTCTTCGACGGAATGAAAGGATTTTCTCGGAATGGAGAGGTGTTTTGTGGAATAAATTGGAATGTGGTGAAATGCGACGCAATGATGGGTGTCTGAGTGGTTTGGAAACGAATGGAGCCTTCCTTGACGGATTGGAAAGCAATAGAACGAGGTGGAATTGTGCGGAAAGGACTGGAATGTTGTGGGATGGTGTGAAATAGGGTTTAATGTGATGCAATAGAGGGTTCCTGAGTACTTTCTTAGCGAAGGCTGCCTTCTTTCACGCAATGGAACACAACAGAACGTTGTGGACTGCCGCAGAATGGAGTGGAATGTTGTGGAATGGAGTGGAATGGGGAGGAATGTGACGCAATTGACAGTTCAGGGTGTTTTGGAAGCGAATGAAGGCTTCTTTGATGGCATGTAACGCAATAGAATGCGGTGGATGTTGTGGAATGGAGTTTAATTTTGTGGAATAAAGTGGAATGGGTGGAAATGTGACGCAATACAGGGTGTCTGAGTGGTTTGGAAACGAACGGGGCCTTCTTTGATGGAATGGAAAGCAATAGGACATGGTGGAATTTTGTGGAAAGGAGCGGAATGTTGTGGGATGGCGTGAAATGCGGTTTAAAGAGAAGCAAAAGATTGCTCCTGAATTGTTTATTAGCGAAAGCTGCCTTCTTTGGTGAAATGTGGTGCAACAGAACGTTGTGGAATGTTGCAGAATGGAGTGGAATGCTGTGAATTGGAGTGGAATGGGGTGTAATTTGATGCAACAGACGGTTCCTGAGTGGTTTGGAAGTGGATGCTGCCTTCTTTGATGGAGGAGAAAGCAACAGAACGTTGTGGAATGTTGTGGAATGTTGTGGAATGGCGTGAAATCGGGTTCAATGTGACACGATAGAGAGTTCCTGAGTTGTTTCTTAGCGAATGCTGCCTCCTTTGACGCAATGCTATGCAACAGAACGTTGTGGAATGGAGTGGAATGTCGTGAAATGGAGTGGAGTGGGGTATAATGTGGTGCAATAGAGGGAAGCTGAGCGGTTTAGAGTAGAATGGAGACTTCCTTGATGGAATGGGAAACAATGCAACGTGACGGACTGTTGGATAATGAAGTAGAATGTTGTGGACTGGAGACGAATGGGGTTTAATGTGATGCAGTAGATTTTCCTGAGTGTTTTAAGAGAATGTCTGTGTGTGCATGTGTATGCTCTTGTGGGT
This sequence comes from Manis javanica, assembly GCF_040802235.1. Lineage (NCBI taxonomy): Eukaryota > Metazoa > Chordata > Mammalia > Pholidota > Manidae > Manis > Manis javanica. The sequence continues at coordinate 76,944,608 of NC_133163.1, forward strand.
TTGATTGGGTTAGAGTGTGTGAGTGTGAGAGGGTGTGAGTGTGTGTGACAGTGTGTGAGTGTGTGTGAGTGTGTATGTGTGTGAGGGGCTCTGTGTGAGTGAAGGAGAGTGTGTTTGTGAGCATGTTGGTTTGAGAGTGGGAACTTGACTCTGAGTGAGTGACTGTGTGTGTTTGACGGGGAATGTGCACGTTAGTGTGGGTGGAAGTGTGTGTGGCTGTGCAGGTGTGAGTGTGTGTGTGCGAATTGTGTGTTTGAATGTGTGAGAGTGCGTGAGTGTGTGTATGTGAGTGAGAGTGTGTGAGATTGTGTGATTCACGATGTGTCTGAGTGGGACTGACTGTGTTTGAGTGTGAGTGTGTCTGTCTATGAGTGTGTGTGTGAGAGTGAGTGTGCACGTGAGTGAGGGGCTGTGTGTGTGTATGCACGTGTGTGTTTCTGTGAGTCTGTGTGTGTGTGAGTGTGTGAGTGTGTTTGGGTTCGTAGGTGTGTGAGTAGGAGTGAGTGTTTGTGAGTGAGTATACAAGACTTGTGTGATTGTGTGAGATTGCGTGTGTGTCATAGTGTGTGAGTGAGTGTGTGTGAGTGGGCGTGTTTCAGAGTGTGTGGGGGTGTTTTTGTGTGTGATTTCGTGAGTGTGTGAGCGAGGTTGCGGGACTGTGTGAGTGTCTGTGTGTTTGTGTGAGTGTGAGTGTGAGGGGAATGGGGTGAAATATGGTACAACAAAGGGTGCCTGAGAGGTTTGGAATGGAAACGAGCCTTCTCTGACAGAATGGAAAGCAATAGAAGGTGGTGGGAGACGACGGATAGGAGTGCAATGTTGTGGCATGGATTGGAATGTGGTGTATTGTGAAGCAATAGATGGTTTCTGTGTGTTTTGGAAGAGAATGGATCCCTCTTCGACGGAATGAAAGGATTTTCTCGGAATGGAGAGGTGTTTTGTGGAATAAATTGGAATGTGGTGAAATGCGACGCAATGATGGGTGTCTGAGTGGTTTGGAAACGAATGGAGCCTTCCTTGACGGATTGGAAAGCAATAGAACGAGGTGGAATTGTGCGGAAAGGACTGGAATGTTGTGGGATGGTGTGAAATAGGGTTTAATGTGATTCAATAGAGGGTTCCTGAGTACTTTCTTAGCGAAGGCTGCCTTCTTTCACGCAATGGAACACAACAGAACGTTGTGGACTGCCACAGAATGGAGTGGAATGTTGTGGAATGGAGTGGAATGGGGAGGAATGTGATGCAATTGACAGTTCAGGGTGTTTTGGAAGCGAATGAAGGCTTCTTTGATGGCATGTAACGCAATAGAATGCGGTGGATGTTGTGGAATGGAGTTTAATTTTGTGGAATAAAGTGGAATGGGTGGAAATGTGACGCAATACAGGGTGTCTGAGTGGTTTGGAAACGAACGGGGCCTTCTTTGATGGAATGGAAAGCAATGGGACATGGTGGAATTTTGTGGAAAGGAGCGGAATGTTGTGGGATGGCGTGAAATGCGGTTTAAAGAGAAGCAAAAGATTGCTCCTGAATTGTTAATTAGCGAATGCTGCCTTCTTTGGTGAAATGTGGTGCAACAGAACGTTGTGGAATGTTGCAGAATGGAGTGGAATGCTGTGAATTGGAGTGGAATGGGGTGTAATTTGATGCAACAGACGGTTCCTGAGTGGTTTGGAAGTGGATGCTGCCTTCTTTGATGGAGGAGAACGCAACAGAACGTTGTGGAATGTTTTGGAATGGCGTGAAATCGGGTTCAATGTGACACGATAGAGAGTTCCCGAGTTGTTTCTTAGCGAATGCTGCCTCCTTTGACGCAATGCTATGCAACAGAACGTTGTGGAATGGAGTGGAATGTCGTGAAATGGAGTGGAGTGGGGTATAATGTGGTGCAATAGAGGGAAGCTGAGCGGTTTAGAGTAGAATGGAGACTTCCTTGATGGAATGGGAAACAATGCAACGTGACGGACTGTTGGATAATGAAGTAGAATGTTGTGGACTGGAGACGAATGGGGTTTAATGTGATGCAGTAGATTTTCCTGAGTGTTTTAAAAGAATGTCTGTGTGTTCATGTGTATGCTCTTGTGGGTTTGATTGGGTTAGAGTGTGTGAGTGTGAGAGGGTGTGAGTGTGTGTGACAGTGTGTGAGTGTGTGTGAGTGTGTATGTGTGTGAGGGGCTCTGTGTGAGTGAAGGAGAGTGTGTTTGTGAGCATGTTGGTTTGAGAGTGGGAACTTGACTCTGAGTGAGTGACTGTGTGTGTTTGACGGGGAATGTGCATGTTAGTGTGGGTGGAAGTGTGTGTGGCTGTGCAGGTGTGAGTGTGTGTGTGCGAATTGTGTGTTTGAATGTGTGAGAGTGCGTGAGTGTGTGTATGTGAGTGAGAGTGTGTGAGATTGTGTGATTCACGATGTGTCTGAGTGGGACTGAGTGTGTTTGAGTGTGAGTGTGTCTGTCTATGAGTGTGTGTGTGAGAGTGAGTGTGCACGTGAGTGAGGGGCTGTGTGTGTGTATGCACGTGTGTGTTTCTGTGAGTCTGTGTGTGTGTGAGTGTGTGAGTGTGTTTGGGTTAGTAGGTGTGTGAGTAGGAGTGAGTGTTTGTGAGTGAGTATACAAGACTTGTGTGATTGTGTGAGATTGCGTGTGTGTCATAGTGTGTGAGTGAGTGTGTGTGAGTGGGCGTGTTTCAGAGTGTGTGGGGGTGTTTTTGTGTGTGATTTCGTGAGTGTGTGAGCGAGGTTGCGGGACTGTGTGAGTGTCTGTGTGTTTGTGTGAGTGTGAGTGTGAGGGGAACGGGGTGAAATATGGTACAACAAAGGGTGCCTGAGAGGTTTGGAATGGAAACGAGCCTTCTCTGACAGAATGGAAAGCAATAGAAGGTGGTGGGAGACGACGGATAGGAGTGCAATGTTGTGGCATGGATTGGAATGTGGTGTATTGTGAAGCAATAGATGGTTTCTGTGTGTTTTGGAAGAGAATGGATCCCTCTTCGACGGAATGAAAGGATTTTCTCGGAATGGAGAGGTGTTTTGTGGAATAAATTGGAATGTGGTGAAATGCGACGCAATGATGGGTGTCTGAGTGGTTTGGAAACGAATGGAGCCTTCCTTGACGGATTGGAAAGCAATAGAACGAGGTGGAATTGTGCGGAAAGGACTGGAATGTTGTGGGATGGTGTGAAATAGGGTTTAATGTGATTCAATAGAGGGTTCCTGAGTACTTTCTTAGCGAAGGCTGCCTTCTTTCACGCAATGGAACACAACAGAACGTTGTGGACTGCCGCACAATGGAGTGGAATGTTGTGGAATGGAGTGGAATGGGGAGGAATGTGATGCAATTGACAGTTCAGGGTGTTTTGGAAGCGAATGAAGGCTTCTTTGATGGCATGTAACGCAATAGAACGCGGTGGATGTTGTGGAATGGAGTTTAATTTTGTGGAATAAAGTGGAATGGGTGGAAATGTGACGCAATACAGGGTGTCTGAGAGGTTTGGAAACGAACGGGGCCTTCTTTGATGGAATGGAAAGCAATAGGACATGGTGGAATTTTGTGGAAAGGAGCGGAATGTTGTGGGATGGCGTGAAATGCGGTTTAAAGAGAAGAAAAGATTGCTCCTGAATTGTTAATTAGCGAATGCTGCCATCTTTGGTGAAATGTGGTGCAACAGAACGTTGTGGAATGTTGCAGAATGGAGTGGAATGCTGTGAATTGGAGTGGAATGGGGTGTTATTTGATGCAACAGACGGTTCCTGAGTGGTTTGGAAGTGGATGCTGCCTTCTTTGATGGAGGAGAACGCAACAGAACGTTGTGGAATGTTGTGGAATGGCGTGAAATCGGGTTCAATGTGACACGATAGAGAGTTCCTGAGTTGTTTCTTAGCGAATGCTGCCTCCTTTGACGCAATGCTATGCAACAGAACGTTGTGGAATGGAGTGGAATGTCGTGAAATGGAGTGGAGTGGGGTATAATGTGGTGCAATAGAGGGAAGCTGAGCGGTTTAGAGTAGAATGGAGACTTCCTTGATGGAATGGGAAACAATGCAACGTGACGGACTGTTGGATAATGAAGTACAATGTTGTGGACTGGAGACGAATGGGGTTTAATGTGATGCAGTAGATTTTCCTGAGTGTTTTAAGAGAATGTCTGTGTGTGCATGTGTATGCTCTTGAGGGTTTGATTGGGTTAGAGTGTGTGAGTGTGAGAGGGTGTGAGTGTGTGTGACAGTGTGTGAGTGTGTGTGAGTGTGTATGTGTGTGAGGGGCTCTGTGTGAGTGAAGGAGAGTGTGTTTGTGAGCATGTTGGTTTGAGAGTGGGAACTTGACTCTGAGTGAGTGACTGTGTGTGTTTGACGGGGAATGTGCACGTTAGTGTGGGTGGAAGTGTGTGTGGCTGTGCAGGTGTGAGTGTGTGTGTGCGAATTGTGTGTTTGAATGTGTGAGAGTGCGTGAGTGTGTGTATGTGAGTGAGAGTGTGTGAGATTGTGTGATTCACGATGTGTCTGAGTGGGACTGACTGTGTTTGAGTGTGAGTGTGTCTGTCTATGAGTGTGTGTGTGAGAGTGAGTGTGCACGTGAGTGAGGGGCTGTGTGTGTGTATGCACGTGTGTGTTTCTGTGAGTCTGTGTGTGTGAGTGTGTGAGTGTGTTTGGGTTAGTAGGTGTGTGAGTAGGAGTGAGTGTTTGTGAGTGAGTATACAAGACTTGTGTGATTGTGTGAGATTGCGTGTGTGTCATAGTGTGTGAGTGAGTGTGTGTGAGTGGGCGTGTTTCAGAGTGTGTGGGGGTGTTTTTGTGTGTGATTTCGTGAGTGTGTGAGCGAGGTTGCGGGACTGTGTGAGTGTCTGTGTGTTTGTGTGAGTGTGAGTGTGAGGGGAATGGGGTGAAATATGGTACAAGAAAGGGTGCCTGAGAGGTTTGGAATGGAAACGAGCCTTCTCTGACAGAATGGAAAGCAATAGAAGGTGGTGGGAGACGACGGATAGGAGTGCAATGTTGTGGCATGGATTGGAATGTGGTGTATTGTGAAGCAATAGATGGTTTCTGTGTGTTTTGGAAGAGAATGGATCCCTCTTCGACGGAATGAAAGGATTTTCTCGGAATGGAGAGGTGTTTTGTGGAATAAATTGGAATGTGGTGAAATGCGACGCAATGATGGGTGTCTGAGTGGTTTGGAAACGAATGGAGCCTTCCTTGACGGATTGGAAAGCAATAGAACGAGGTGGAATTGTGCGGAAAGGACTGGAATGTTGTGGGATGGTGTGAAATAGGGTTTAATGTGATTCAATAGAGGGTTCCTGAGTACTTTCTTAGCGAAGGCTGCCTTCTTTCACGCAATGGAACACAACAGAACGTTGTGGACTGCCGCAGAATGGAGTGGAATGTTGTGGAATGGAGTGGAATGGGGAGGAATGTGATGCAATTGACAGTTCAGGGTGTTTTGGAAGCGAATGAAGGCTTCTTTGATGGCATGTAACGCAATAGAATGCGGTGGATGTTGTGGAATGGAGTTTAATTTTGTGGAATAAAGTGGAATGGGTGGAAATGTGACGCAATACAGGGTGTCTGAGTGGTTTGGAAACGAACGGGGCCTTCTTTGATGGAATGGAAAGCAATAGGACATGGTGGAATTTTGTGGAAAGGAGCGGAATGTTGTGGGATGGCGTGAAATGCGGTTTAAAGAGAAGAAAAGATTGCTCCTGAATTGTTAATTAGCGAATGCTGCCTTCTTTGGTGAAATGTGGTGCAACAGAACGTTGTGGAATGTTGCAGAATGGAGTGGAATGCTGTGAATTGGAGTGGAATGTGGTGTAATTTGATGCAACAGACGGTTCCTGAGTGGTTTGGAAGTGGATGCTGCCTTCTTTGATGGAGGAGAACGCTACAGAACGTTGTGGAATGTTGTGGAATGGCGTGAAATCGGGTTCAATGTGACACGATACAGAGTTCCTGAGTTGTGTCTTAGCGAATGCTGCCTCCTTTGACGCAATGCTATGCAACAGAACGTTGTGGAATGGAGTGGAATGTCGTGAAATGGAGTGGAGTGGGGTATAATGTGGTGCAATAGAGGGAAGCTGAGCGGTTTAGAGTAGAATGGAGACTTCCTTGATGGAATGGGAAACAATGCAACGTGACGGACTGTTGGATGATGAAGTACAATGTTGTGGACTGGAGACGAATGGGGTTTAATGTGATGCAGTAGATTTTCCTGAGTGTTTTAAGAGAATGTCTGTGTGTGCATGTGTATGCTCTTGTGGGTTTGATTGGGTTAGAGTGTGTGAGTGTGAGAGGGTGTGAGTGTGTGTGACAGTGTGTGAGTGTGTGTGAGTGTGTATGTGTGTGAGGGGCTCTGTGTGAGTGAAGGAGAGTGTGTTTGTGAGCATGTTGGTTTGAGAGTGGGAACTTGACTCTGAGTGAGTGACTGTGTGTGTTTGACGGGGAATGTGCACGTTAGTGTGGGTGGAAGTGTGTGTGGCTGTGCAGGTGTGAGTGTGTGTGTGCGAATTGTGTGTTTGAATGTGTGAGAGTGCGTGAGTGTGTGTATGTGAGTGAGAGTGTGTGAGATTGTGTGATTCACGATGTGTCTGAGTGGGACTGACTGTGTTTGAGTGTGAGTGTGTCTGTCTATGAGTGTGTGTGTGAGAGTGAGTGTGCACCTGAGTGAGGGGCTGTGTGTGTGTATGCACGTGTGTGTTTCTGTGACTCTGTGTGTGTGTGAGTGTGTGAGTGTGTTTGGGTTAGTAGGTGTGTGAGTAGGAGTGAGTGTTTGTGAGTGAGTATACAAGACTTGTGTGATTGTGTGAGATTGCGTGTGTGTCATAGTGTGTGAGTGAGTGTGTGTGAGTGGGCGTGTTTCAGAGTGTGTGGGGGTGTTTTTGTGTGTGATTTCGTGAGTGTGTGAGCGAGGTTGCGGGACTGTGTGAGTGTCTGTGTGTTTGTGTGAGTGTGAGTGTGAGGGGAATGGGGTGAAATATGGTACAACAAAGGGTGCCTGAGAGGTTTGGAATGGAAACGAGCCTTCTCTGACAGAATGGAAAGCAATAGAAGGTGGTGGGAGACGACGGATAGGAGTGCAATGTTGTGGCATGGATTGGAATGTGGTGTATTGTGAAGCAATAGATGGTTTCTGTGTGTTTTGGAAGAGAATGGATCCCTCTTCGACGGAATGAAAGGATTTTCTCGGAATGGAGAGGTGTTTTGTGGAATAAATTGGAATGTGGTGAAATGCGACGCAATGATGGGTGTCTGAGTGGTTTGGAAACGAATGGAGCCTTCCTTGACGGATTGGAAAGCAATAGAACGAGGTGGAATTGTGCGGAAAGGACTGGAATGTTGTGGGATGGTGTGAAATAGGGTTTAATGTGATTCAATAGAGGGTTCCTGAGTACTTTCTTAGCGAAGGCTGCCTTCTTTCACGCAATGGAACACAACAGAACGTTGTGGACTGCCGCACAATGGAGTGGAATGTTGTGGAATGGAGTGGAATGGGGAGGAATGTGATGCAATTGACAGTTCAGGGTGTTTTGGAAGCGAATGAAGGCTTCTTTGATGGCATGTAACGCAATAGAACGCGGTGGATGTTGTGGAATGGAGTTTAATTTTGTGGAATAAAGTGGAATGGGTGGAAATGTGACGCAATACAGGGTGTCTGAGAGGTTTGGAAACGAACGGGGCCTTCTTTGATGGAATGGAAAGCAATAGGACATGGTGGAATTTTGTGGAAAGGAGCGGAATGTTGTGGGATGGCGTGAAATGCGGTTTAAAGAGAAGCAAAAGATTGCTCCTGAATTGTTTATTAGCGAATGCTGCCTTCTTTGGTGAAATGTGGTGCAACAGAACGTTGTGGAATGTTGCAGAATGTAGTGGAATGCTGTGAATTGGAGTGGAATGGGGTGTAATTTGATGCAACAGACGGTTCCTGAGTGGTTTGGAAGTGGATGCTGCCTTCTTTGATGGAGGAGAACGCAACAGAACGTTGTGGAATGTTGTGGAATGGCGTGAAATCGGGTTCAATGTGACACGATACAGAGTTCCTGAGTTGTTTCTTAGCGAATGCTGCCTCCTTTGACGCAATGCTATGCAACAGAACGTTGTGGAATGGAGTGGAATGTCGTGAAATGGAGTGGAGTGGGGTATAATGTGGTGCAATAGAGGGAAGCTGAGCGGTTTAGAGTAGAATGGAGACTTCCTTGATGGAATGGGAAACAATGCAACGTGACGGACTGTTGGATAATGAAGTAGAATGTTGTGGACTGGAGACGAATGGGGTTTAATGTGATGCAGTAGATTTTCCTGAGTGTTTTAAGAGAATGTCTGTGTGTGCATGTGTATGCTCTTGTGGGTTTGATTGGGTTAGAGTGTTTGAGTGTGAGAAGGTGTGAGTGTGTGTGACAGTGTGTGAGTGTGTGTGAGTGTGTATGTGTGTGAGGGGCTCTGTGTGAGTGAAGGAGAGTGTGTTTGTGAGCATGTTGGTTTGAGAGTGGGAACTTGACTCTGAGTGAGTGACTGTGTGTGTTTGACGGGGAATGTGCATGTTAGTGTGGGTGGAAGTGTGTGTGGCTGTGCAGGTGTGAGTGTGTGTGTGCGAATTGTGTGTTTGAATGTGTGAGAGTGTGTGAGTGTGTGTATGTGAGTGAGAGTGTGTGAGATTGTGTGATTCACGATGTGTCTGAGTGGGACTGACTGTGTTTGAGTGTGAGTGTGTCTGTCTATGAGTGTGTGTGTGAGAGTGAGTGTGCACGTGAGTGAGGGGCTGTGTGTGTGTATGCACGTGTGTGTTTCTGTGAGTCTGTGTGTGTGTGAGTGTGTGAGTGTGTTTGGGTTAGTAGGTGTGTGAGTAGGAGTGAGTGTTTGTGAGTGAGTATACAAGACTTGTGTGATTGTGTGAGATTGCGTGTGTGTCATAGTGTGTGAGTGAGTGTGTGTGAGTGGGCGTGTTTCAGAGTGTGTGGGGGTGTTTTTGTGTGTGATTTCGTGAGGGTGTGAGCGAGGTTGCGAGACAGTGTGAGTGTCTGTGTGTTTGTGTGAGTGTGAGTGTGAGGGGAATGGGGTGAAATATGGTACAACAAAGGGTGCCTGAGAGGTTTGGAATGGAAACGAGCCTTCTCTGACAGAATGGAAAGCAATAGAAGGTGGTGGGAGACGACGGATAGGAGTGCAATGTTGTGGCATGGATTGGAATGTGGTGTATTGTGAAGCAATAGATGGTTTCTGTGTGTTTTGGAAGAGAATGGATCCCTCTTCGACGGAATGAAAGGATTTTCTCGGAATGGAGAGGTGTTTTGTGGAATAAATTGGAATGTGGTGAAATGCGACGCAATGATGGGTGTCTGAGTGGTTTGGAAAAGAATGGAGCCTTCCTTGACGGATTGGAAAGCAATAGAACGAGGTGGAATTGTGCGGAAAGGACTGGAATGTTGTGGTATGGTGTGAAATAGGGTTTAATGTGATGCAATAGAGGGTTCCTGAGTACTTTCTTAGCGAAGGCTGCCTTCTTTCACGCAATGGAACACAACAGAACGTTGTGGACTGCCGCAGAATGGAGTGGAATGTTGTGGAATGGAGTGGAGTGGGGAGGAATGTGACGCAATTGACAGTTCAGGGTGTTTTGGAAGCGAATGAAGGCTTCTTTGATGGCATGTAACGCAATAGAACGCGGTGGATGTTGTGGAATGGAGTTTAAATTTGTGGAATAAAGTGGAATGGGTGGAAATGTGACGCAATACAGGGTGTCTGAGTGGTTTGGAAATGAACGGGGCCTTCTTTGATGGAATGGAAAGCAATAGGACATGGTGGAATTTTGTGGAAAGGAGCGGAATGTTGTGGGATGGCGTGAAATGCGGTTTAAAGAGAAGCAAAAGATTGCTCCTGAATTGTTTATTAGCGAATGCTGCCTTCTTTGGTGAAATGTGGTGCAACAGAACGTTGTGAAATGTTGCAGAATGGAGTGGAATGCCGTGAATTGGAGTCTAATGGGGTGTAATTTGATGCAACAGACGGTTCCTGAGTTTTTTGGAAGTGGATGCTGCCTTCTTTAATGGAGGAGAAAGCAACAGAAAGTTGTAGAATGTTGTGGAATGTTGTGGAATGGCGTGGAATGGCGTGAAATCGGGTTCAATGTGACACGATAGAGAGTTCCTGAGTTGTTTCTTAGCGAATGCTGCCTTCTTTGACGCAATGCTATGCAACAGAACGTTGTGGAATGGAGTGGAATGTCGTGAAATGGAGTGGAGTGGGGTATAATGTGGTGCAATAGAGGGAAGCTGAGCGGTTTAGAGTAGAATGGAGACTTCCTTGATGGAATGGGAAACAATGCAATGTGACGGACTGTTGGATAATGAAGTAGAATGTTGTGGACTGGAGACGAATGGGGTTTAATGTGATGCAGTAGATTTTCCTGAGTGTTTTAAGAGAATGTCTGTGTGTGCATGTGTATGCTCTTGTGGGTTTGATTGGGTTAGAGTGTGTGAGTGTGAGAGGGTGTGAGTGTGTGTGACAGTGTGTGAGTGTGTGTGAGTGTGTATGTGTGTGAGGGGCTCTGTGTGAGTGAAGGAGAGTGTGTTTGTGAGCATGTTTGAGAGTGGGAACTTGACTCTGAGTGAGTGACTGTGTGTGTTTGACGGGGAATGTGCACGTTAGTGTGGGTGGAAGTGTGTGTGGCTGTGCAGGTGTGAGTGTGTGAGTGTGTTTGGGTTAGTAGGTGTGTGAGTAGGAGTGAGTGTTTGTGAGTGAGTATACAAGACTTGTGTGATTGTGTGAGATTGCGTGTGTGTCATAGTGTGTGAGTGAGTGTGTGTGAGTGGGCGTGTTTCAGAGTGTGTGGGGGTGTTTTTGTGTGTGATTTCGTGAGGGTGTGAGCGAGGTTGCGAGACAGTGTGAGTGTCTGTGTGTTTGTGTGAGTGTGAGTGTGAGGGGAATGGGGTGAAATATGGTACAACAAAGGGTGCCTGAGAGGTTTGGAATGGAAACGAGCCTTCTCTGACAGAATGGAAAGCAATAGAAGGTGGTGGGAGACGACGGATAGGAGTGCAATGTTGTGGCATGGATTGGAATGTGGTGTATTGTGAAGCAATAGATGGTTTCTGTGTGTTTTGGAAGAGAATGGATCCCTCTTCGACGGAATGAAAGGATTTTCTCGGAATGGAGAGGTGTTTTGTGGAATAAATTGGAATGTGGTGAAATGCGACGCAATGATGGGTGTCTGAGTGGTTTGGAAACGAATGGAGCCTTCCTTGACGGATTGGAAAGCAATAGAACGAGGTGGAATTGTGCGGAAAGGACTGGAATGTTGTGGTATGGTGTGAAATAGGGTTTAATGTGATGCAATAGAGGGTTCCTGAGTACTTTCTTAGCGAAGGCTGCCTTCTTTCACGCAATGGAACACAACAGAACGTTGTGGACTGCCGCAGAATGGAGTGGAATGTTGTGGAATGGAGTGGAGTGGGGAGGAATGTGACGCAATTGACAGTTCAGGGTGTTTTGGAAGCGAATGAAGGCTTCTTTGATGGCATGTAACGCAATAGAACGCGGTGGATGTTGTGGAATGGAGTTTAAATTTGTGGAATAAAGTGGAATGGGTGGAAATGTGACGCAATACAGGGTGTCTGAGTGGTTTGGAAATGAACGGGGCCTTCTTTGATGGAATGGAAAGCAATAGGACATGGTGGAATTTTGTGGAAAGGAGCGGAATGTTGTGGGATGGCGTGAAATGCGGTTTAAAGAGAAGCAAAAGATTGCTCCTGAATTGTTTATTAGCGAATGCTGCCTTCTTTGGTGAAATGTGGTGCAACAGAACGTTGTGAAATGTTGCAGAATGGAGTGGAATGCCGTGAATTGGAGTCTAATGGGGTGTAATTTGATGCAACAGACGGTTCCTGAGTTTTTTGGAAGTGGATGCTGCCTTCTTTAATGGAGGAGAAAGCAACAGAAAGTTGTAGAATGTTGTGGAATGTTGTGGAATGGCGTGGAATGGCGTGAAATCGGGTTCAATGTGACACGATAGAGAGTTCCTGAGTTGTTTCTTAGCGAATGCTGCCTTCTTTGACGCAATGCTATGCAACAGAACGTTGTGGAATGGAGTGGAATGTCGTGAAATGGAGTGGAGTGGGGTATAATGTGGTGCAATAGAGGGAAGCTGAGCGGTTTAGAGTAGAATGGAGACTTCCTTGATGGAATGGGAAACAATGCAATGTGACGGACTGTTGGATAATGAAGTAGAATGTTGTGGACTGGAGACGAATGGGGTTTAATGTGATGCAGTAGATTTTCCTGAGTGTTTTAAGAGAATGTCTGTGTGTGCATGTGTATGCTCTTGTGGGTTTGATTGGGTTAGAGTGTGTGAGTGTGAGAGGGTGTGAGTGTGTGTGACAGTGTGTGAGTGTGTGTGAGTGTGTATGTGTGTGAGGGGCTCTGTGTGAGTGAAGGAGAGTGTGTTTGTGAGCATGTTTGAGAGTGGGAACTTGACTCTGAGTGAGTGACTGTGTGTGTTTGACGGGGAATGTGCACGTTAGTGTGGGTGGAAGTGTGTGTGGCTGTGCAGGTGTGAGTGTGTGTGTGCGAATTGTGTGTTTGAATGTGTGAGAGTGCGTGAGTGTGTGTATGTGAGTGAGAGTGTGTGAGATTGTGTGATTCACGATGTGTCTGAGTGGGACTGACTGTGTTTGAGTGTGAGTGTGTCCGTCTATGAGTGTGTGTGTGAGAGTGAGTGTGCACGTGAGTGAGGGGCTGTGTGTGTGTATGCACTTGTGTGTTTCTGTGAGTCTGTGTGTGTGTGAGTGTGTGAGTGTGTTTGGGTTAGTAGGTGTGTGAGTAGGAGTGAGTGTTTGTGAGTGAGTATACAAGACTTGTGTGATTGTGTGAGATTGCGTGTGTGTCATAGTGTGTGAGTGAGTGTGTGTGAGTGGGCGTGTTTCAGAGTGTGCGGGGGTGTTTTTGTGTGTGATTTCGTGAGTGTGTGAGCGAGGTTGCGGGACTGTGTGAGTGTCTCTGTGTTTGTGTGAGTGTGAGTGTGAGGGGAATGTTGTGAAATATGGTACAACAAAGGGTGCCTGAGAGGTTTGGAATGGAAACGAGCCTTCTCTGACAGAATGGAAAGCAATAGAAGGTGGTGGGAGACGACGGATAGGAGTGCAATGTTGTGGCATGGATTGGAATGTGGTGTATTGTGAAGCAATAGATGGTTTCTGTGTGTTTTGGAAGAGAATGGATCCCTCTTCGACGGAATGAAAGGATTTTCTCGGAATGGAGAGGTGTTTTGTGGAATAAATTGGAATGTGGTGAAATGCGACGCAATGATGGGTGTCTGAGTGGTTTGGAAACGAATGGAGCCTTCCTTGACGGATTGGAAAGCAATAGAACGAGGTGGAATTGTGCGGAAAGGACTGGAATGTTGTGGTATGGTGTGAAATAGGGTTTAATGTGATGCAATAGAGGGTTCCTGAGTACTTTCTTAGCGAAGGCTGCCTTCTTTCACGCAATGGAACACAACAGAACGTTGTGGACTGCCGCAGAATGGAGTGGAATGTTGTGGAATGGAGTGGAGTGGGGAGGAATGTGACGCAATTGACAGTTCAGGGTGTTTTGGAAGCGAATGAAGGCTTCTTTGATGGCATGTAACGCAATAGAACGCGGTGGATGTTGTGGAATGGAGTTTAAATTTGTGGAATAAAGTGGAATGGGTGGAAATGTGACGCAATACAGGGTGTCTGAGTGGTTTGGAAATGAACGGGGCCTTCTTTGATGGAATGGAAAGCAATAGGACATGGTGGAATTTTGTGGAAAGGAGCGGAATGTTGTGGGATGGCGTGAAATGCGGTTTAAAGAGAAGCAAAAGATTGCTCCTGAATTGTTTATTAGCGAATGCTGCCTTCTTTGGTGAAATGTGGTGCAACAGAACGTTGTGAAATGTTGCAGAATGGAGTGGAATGCTGTGAATTGGAGTCTAATGGGGTGTAATTTGATGCAACAGACGGTTCCTGAGTTTTTTGGAAGTGGATGCTGCCTTCTTTAATGGAGGAGAAAGCAACAGAAAGTTGTAGAATGTTGTGGAATGTTGTGGAATGGCGTGGAATGGCGTGAAATCGGGTTCAATGTGACACGATAGAGAGTTCCTGAGTTGTTTCTTAGCGAATGCTGCCTTCTTTGACGCAATGCTATGCAACAGAACGTTGTGGAATGGAGTGGAATGTCGTGAAATGGAGTGGAGTGGGGTATAATGTGGTGCAATAGAGGGAAGCTGAGCGGTTTAGAGTAGAATGGAGACTTCCTTGATGGAATGGGAAACAATGCAACGTGACGGACTGTTGGATAATGAAGTAGAATGTTGTGGACTGGAGACGAATGGGGTTTAATGTGATGCAGTAGATTTTCCTGAGTGTTTTAAGAGAATGTCTGTGTGTGCATGTGTATGCTCTTGTGGGTTTGATTGGGTTAGAGTGTGTGAGTGTGAGAGGGTGTGAGTGTGTGTGACAGTGTGTGAGTGTGTGTGAGTGTGTATGTGTGTGAGGGGCTCTGTGTGAGTGAAGGAGAGTGTGTTTGTGAGCATGTTTGAGAGTGGGAACTTGACTCTGAGTGAGTGACTGTGTGTGTTTGACGGGGAATGTGCACGTTAGTGTGGGTGGAAGTGTGTGTGGCTGTGCAGGTGTGAGTGTGTGTGTGCGAATTGTGTGTTTGAATGTGTGAGAGTGCGTGAGTGTGTGTATGTGAGTGAGAGTGTGTGAGATTGTGTGATTCACGATGTGTCTGAGTGGGACTGACTGTGTTTGAGTGTGAGTGTGTCTGTCTATGAGTGTGTGTGTGAGAGTGAGTGTGCACGTGAGTGAGGGGCTGTGTGTGTGTATGCACTTGTGTGTTTCTGTGAGTCTGTGTGTGTGTGAGTGTGTGAGTGTGTTTGGGTTAGTAGGTGTGTGAGTAGGAGTGAGTGTTTGTGAGTGAGTATACAAGACTTGTGTGATTGTGTGAGATTGCGTGTGTGTCATAGTGTGTGAGTGAGTGTGTGTGAGTGGGCGTGTTTCAGAGTGTGCGGGGGTGTTTTTGTGTGTGATTTCGTGAGTGTGTGAGCGAGGTTGCGGGACTGTGTGAGTGTCTCTGTGTTTGTGTGAGTGTGAGTGTGAGGGGAATGTTGTGAAATATGGTACAACAAAGGGTGCCTGAGAGGTTTGGAATGGAAACGAGCCTTCTCTGACAGAATGGAAAGCAATAGAAGGTGGTGGGAGACGACGGATAGGAGTGCAATGTTGTGGCATGGATTGGAATGTGGTGTATTGTGAAGCAATAGATGGTTTCTGTGTGTTTTGGAAGAGAATGGATCCCTCTTCGACGGAATGAAAGGATTTTCTCGGAATGGAGAGGTGTTTTGTGGAATAAATTGGAATGTGGTGAAATGCGATGCAATGATGGGTGTCTGAGTGGTTTGGAAACAAATGGAGCCTTCCTTGACGGATTGGAAAGCAATAGAACGAGGTGGAATTGTGCGGAAAGGACTGGAATGTGGTGGGATGGTGTGAAATAGGGTTTAATGTGATGCAATAGAGGGTTCCTGAGTATTTTCTTAGCGAAGGCTGCCTTCTTTCACGCAATGGAACACAACAGAACGTTGTGGACTGCCGCAGAATGGAGTGGAATGTTGAGGAATGGAGTGGAATGGGGAGGAATGTGACGCAATTGACAGTTCAGGGTGTTTTGGAAGCGAATGAAGGCTTCTTTGATGGCATGTAACGCAATAGAACGCGGTGGATGTTGTGGAATGGAGTTTAATTTTGTGGAATAAAGTGGAATGGGTGGAAATGTGACGCAATACAGGGTGTCTGAGTGGTTTGGAAACGAACGGGGCCTTCTTTGATGGAATGGAAAGCAATAGGACATGGTGGAATTTTGTGGAGAGGAGCGGAATGTTGTGGGATGGCGTGAAATGCGGTTTAAAGAGAAGCAAAAGATTGCTCCTGAATTGTTTATTAGCGAATGCTGCCTTCTTTGGTGAAATGTGGTACAACAGAACGTTGTGGAATGTTGCAGAATGGAGTGGAATGCTGTGAATTGGAGTCTAATGGGGTGTAATTTGATGCAACAGACGGTTCCTGAGTTTTTTGGAAGTGGATGCTGCCTTCTTTAATGGAGGAGAAAGCAACAGAAAGTTGAAGAATGTTGTGGAATGTTGTGGAATGGCGTGGAATGGCGTGAAATCGGGTTCAATGTGACACGATAGAGAGTTCCTGAGTTGTTTCTTAGCGAATGCTGCCTTCTTTGACGCAATGCTGTCGAACAGAACGTTGTGGAATGGAGTGGAATGTCGTGAAATGGAGTGGAGTGGGGTATAATGTGGTGCAATAGAGGGAAGCTGAGCGGTTTAGAGTAGAATGGAGACTTCCTTGATGGAATGGGAAACAATGCAACGTGACGGACTGTTGGATAATGAAGTAGAATGTTGTGGACTGGAGACGAATGGGGTTTAATGTGATGCAGTAGATTTTCCTGAGTGTTTTAAGAGAATGTCTGTGTGTGCATGTGTATGCTCTTGTGGATTTGATTGGGTTACAGTGTGTGAGTGTGAGAGGGTGTGAGTGTGTGTGACAGTGTGTGAGTGTGTGTGAGTGTGTATGTGTGTGAGGGGCTCTGTGTGAGTGAAGGAGAGTGTGTTTGTGAGCATGTTGGTTTGAGAGTGGGAACTTGACTCTGAGTGAGTGACTGTGTGTGTTTGATGGGGAATGTGCACGTTGGTGTGGGTGGAAGTGTGTGTGGCTGTGCAGGTGTGAGTGTGTGTGTGCGAATTGTGTGTTTGAATGTGTGAGAGTGCGTGAGTGCGTGTATGTGAGTGAGAGTGTGTGAGATTGTGTGATTCACGATGTGTCTGAGTGGGACTGACTGTGTTTGAGTGTGAGTGTGTCTGTCTATGAGTGTGTGTGTGAGAGTGAGTGTGCACGTGAGTGAGGGGCTGTGTGTGTGTATGCACGTGTGTGTTTCTGTGAGTCTGTGTGTGTGCGAGTGTGTGAGTGTGTTTGGGTTAGTAGGTGTGTGAGTAGGAGTGAGTGTTTGTGAGTGAGTATACAAGACTTGTGTGATTGTGTGAGATTGCGTGTGTGTCATAGTGTGTGAGTGAGTGTGTGTGAGTGGGCGAGTTTCAGAGTGTGTGGGGGTGTTTTTGTGTGTGATTTCGTGAGTGTGTGAGCGAGGTTGCGGGACTGTGTGAGTGTCTCTGTGTTTGTGTGAGTGTGAGTGTGAGGGGAATGGGGTGAAATATGGTACAACAAAGGGTGCCTGAGAGGTTTGGAATGGAAACGAGCCTTCTCTGACAGTATGGAAAGCAATAGAAGGTGGTGGGAGACGACGGATAGGAGTGCAATGTTGTGGCATGGATTGGAATGTGGTGTATTGTGAAGCAATAGATGGTTTCTGTGTGTTTTGGAAGAGAATGGATCCCTCTTCGACGGAATGAAAGGATTTTCTCGGAATGGAGAGGTGTTTTGTGGAATAAATTGGAATGTGGTGAAATGCGACGCAATGATGGGTGTCTGAGTGGTTTGGAAACGAATGGAGCCTTCCTTGTCGGATTGGAAAGCAATAGAACGAGGTGGAATTGTGCGGAAAGGACTGGAATGTTGTGGGATGGTGTGAAATAGGGTTTAATGTGATGCAATAGAGGGTTCCTGAGTACTTTCTTAGCGAAGGCTGCCTTCTTTCACAAAATGGAACACAACAGAACGTTGTGGACTGCCGCAGAATGGAGTGGAATGTTGAGGAATGGAGTGGAATGGGGAGGAATGTGACGCAATTGACAGTTCAGGGTGTTTTGGAAGCGTATGAAGTCTTCTTTGATGGCATGTAACGCAATAGAATGCGGTGGATGTTGTGGAATGGAGCTTAATTTTGTGGAATAAAGTGGAATGGGTGGAAATGTGACACAATACAGGGTGTCTGAGTGGTTTGGAAACGAACGGGGCCTTCTTTGATGGAATGGAAAGCAATAGGACATGGTGGAATTTTGTGGAAAGGAGCGGAATGTTGTGGGATGGCGTGAAATGCGGTTTAAAGAGAAGCAAAAGATTGCTCCTGAATTGTTAATTAGCGAATGCTGCCTTCCTTGGTGAAATGTGGTGAACAGAACGTTGTGGAATGTTGCAGAATGGAGTCTAATGTGGTGTAATTTGATGCAGCATAAGGTTCCTGAGTGGTTTGGAAGTGGATGCTGCCTTCTTTGATGGAGGAGAACGCAACAGAACGTTGTGGAATGTTGTGGAATGTTGTGGAATGGCGTGAAATCGGGTTCAATGTGACACGGTAGAGAGTTCGTGAGTTGTTTCTTAGCGAATGC
The DNA here is from genome assembly GCF_040802235.1 of Manis javanica. NCBI lineage: Eukaryota > Metazoa > Chordata > Mammalia > Pholidota > Manidae > Manis > Manis javanica. The sequence continues at coordinate 76,962,901 of NC_133163.1, forward strand.
TGCCTTCTTTGACGCAATGCTATGCAACAGAACGTTGTGGAATGGAGTGGAATGTCGTGAAATGGAGTGGAGTGGGGTATAATGTGGTGCAATAGAGGGAAGCTGAGCGGTTTAGAGTAGAATGGAGACTTCCTTGATGGAATGGGAAAAAATGCAACGTGACGGACTGTTGGATAATGAAGTAGAATGTTGTGGACTGGAGACGAATGGGGTTTAATGTGATGCAGTAGATTTTCCTGAGTGTTTTAAAAGAATGTCTGTGTGTGCATGTGTATGCTCTTGTGGGTTTGATTGGGTTTGAGTGTGTGAGTGTGAGAGGGTGTGAGTGTGTGTGACAGTGTGTGAGAGTGTGTGAGTGTGTATGTGTGTGAGGGGCTCTGTGTGAGTGAAGGAGAGTGTGTTTGTGAGCATGTTGGTTTGAGAGTGGGAACTTGACTCTGAGTGAGTGACTGTGTGTGTTTGACGGGGAATGTGCATGTTAGTGTGGGTGGAAGTGTGTGTGGCTGTGCAGGTGTGAGTGTGTGTGTGCGAATTGTGTGTTTGAATGTGTGAGAGTGCGTGAGTGTGTGTATGTGAGTGAGAGTGTGTGAGATTGTGTGATTCACGATGTGTCTGAGTGGGACTGACTGTGTTTGAGTGTGAGTGTGTCTGTCTATGAGTGTGTGTGTGAGAGTGAGTGTGCACGTGAGTGAGGGGCTGTGTGTGTGTATGCACGTGTGTGTTTCTGTGAGTCTGTGTGTGTGTGAGTGTGTGAGTGTGTTTGGATTAGTAGGTGTGTGAGTAGGAGTGAGTGTTTGTGAGTGAGTATACAAGACTTGTGTGATTGTGTGAGATTGCGTGTGTGTCATAGTGTGTGAGTGAGTGTGTGTGAGTGGGCGTGTTTCAGAGTGTGTGGGGGTGTTTTTGTGTGTGATTTCGTGAGTGTGTGAGCGAGGTTGCGGGACTGTGTGAGTGTCTGTGTGTTTGTGTGAGTGTGAGTGTGAGGGGAATGGGGTGAAATATGGTACAACAAAGGGTGCCTGAGAGGTTTGGAATGGAAACGAGCCTTCTCTGACAGAATGGAAAGCAATAGAAGGTGGTGGGAGACGACGGATAGGAGTGCAATGTTGTGGCATGGATTGGAATGTGGTGTATTGTGAAGCAATAGATGGTTTCTGTGAGTTTTGGAAGAGAATGGATCCCTCTTCGACGGAATGAAAGGATTTTCTCGGAATGGAGAGGTGTTTTGTGGAATAAATTGGAATGTGGTGAAATGCGACGCAATGATGGGTGTCTGAGTGGTTTGGAAACGAATGGAGCCTTCCTTGACGGATTGGAAAGCAATAGAACGAGGTGGAATTGTGCGGAAAGGACTGGAATGTTGTGGGATGGTGTGAAATAGGGTTTAATGTGATGCAATAGAGGGTTCCTGAGTACTTTCTTAGCGAAGGCTGCCTTCTTTCACGCAATGGAACACAACAGAACGTTGTGGACTGCCGCAGAATGGAGTGGAATGTTGTGGAATGGAGTGGAATGGGGAGGAATGTGACGCAATTGACAGTTCAGGGTGTTTTGGAAGCGAATGAAGGCTTCTTTGATGGCATGTAACGCAATAGAATGCGGTGGATGTTGTGGAATGGAGTTTAATTTTGTGGAATAAAGTGGAATGGGTGGAAATGTGACGCAATACAGGGTGTCTGAGTGGTTTGGAAACGAACGGGGCCTTCTTTGATGGAATGGAAAGCAATAGGACATGGTGGAATTTTGTGGAAAGGAGCGGAATGTTGTGGGATGGCGTGAAATGCGGTTTAAAGAGAAGCAAAAGATTGCTCCTGAATTGATTATTAGCGAATGCTGCCTTCTTTGGTGAAATGTGGTGCAACAGAACGTTGTGGAATGTTGCAGAATGGAGTGGAATGCTGTGAATTGGAGTGGAATGGGGTGTAATTTGATGCAACAGACGGTTCCTGAGTGGTTTGGAAGTGGATGCTGCCTTCTTTGATGGAGGAGAACGCAACAGAACGTGGTGGAATGTTGTGGAATGGCGTGAAATCGGGTTCAATGTGACACGATAGAGAGTTCCTGAGTTGTTTCTTAGCGAATGCTGCCTTCTTTGACGCAATGCTATGCAACAGAACGTTGTGGAATGGAGTGGAATGTCGTGAAATGGAGTGGAGTGGGGTATAATGTGGTGCAATAGAGGGAAGCTGCGCGGTTTAGAGTAGAATGGAGACTTCCTTGATGGAATGGGAAACAATGCAACGTGACGGACTGTTGGATAATGAAGTAGAATGTTGTGGACTGGAGACGAATGGGGTTTAATGTGATGCAGTAGATTTTCCAGAGTGTTTTAAGATAATGTCTGTGTGTGCATGTGTATGCTCTTGTGGGTTTGATTGAGTTAGAGTGTGTGAGCGTGAGAGGGTGTGAGTGTGTGTGACAGTGTGTGAGTGTGTGTGAGTGTGTATGTGTGTGAGGGGCTCTGTGTGAGTGAAGGAGAGTGTGTTTGTGAGCATGTTGGTTTGAGAGTGGGAACTTGACTCTGAGTGAGTGACTGTGTGTGTTTGACGGGGAATGTGCATTTTAGTGTGGGTGGAAGTGTGTGTGGCTGTGCAGGTGTGAGTGTGTGTGTGCAAATTGTGTGTTTGAATGTGTGAGAGTGCGTGAGTGTGTGTATGTGAGTGAGAGTGTGTGAGATTGTGTGATTCACGATGTGTCTGAGTGGGACTGACTGTGTTTGAGTGTGAGTGTGTCTGTCTATGAGTGTGTGTGTGAAAGTGAGTGTGCACCTGAGTGAGGGGCTGTGTGTGTGTATGCACGTGTGTGTTTCTGTGAGTCTGTGTGTGTGTGAGTGTGTGAGTGTGTTGGGTTTAGTAGGTGTGTGAGTAGGAGTGAGTGTTTGTGAGTGAGTATACAAGACTTGTGTGATTGTGTGAGATTGCGTGTGTGTCATAGTGTGTGAGTGAGTGTGTGTGAGTGGGCGTGTTTCAGGGTGTGTGGGGGCGTTTTTGGGTGTGTTTTCGTGAGTGTGTGTGCTAGGTTGGGGGACTGTGTGAGTGTCTGTGTGTTTGTGTGAGTGTGAGTGTGAGGGGAATGGGGTGAAATATGGTACAACAAAGGGTGCCTGAGAGGTTTGGAATGGAAACGAGCCTTCTCTGACAGAATGGAAAGCAATAGAAGGTGGTGGGAGACGACGGATAGGAGTGCAATGTTGTGGCATGGATTGGAATGTGGTGTATTGTGAAGCAATAGATGGTTTCTGTGTGTTTTGGAAGAAAATGGATCCCTCTTCGACGGAATGAAAGGATTTTCTCGGAATGGAGAGGTGTTTTGTGGAATAAATTGGAATGTGGTGAAATGCGACGCAATGATGGGTGTCTGAGTGGTTTGGAAACGAATGGAGCCTTCCTTGACGGATTGGAAAGCAATAGAACGAGGTGGAATTGTGCGGAAAGGACTGGAATGTTGTGGGATGGTGTGAAATAGGGTTTAATGTGATGCAATAGAGGGTTCCTGAGTACTTTCTTAGCGAAGGCTGCCTTCTTTCACGCAATGGAACAAAACAGAACGTTGTGGACTGCTGCAGAATGGAGTGGAGTGTTGTGGAATGGAGTGGAATGGGGAGGAATATGACGCAATTGACAGTTCAGGGTGTTTTGGAAGCGAATGAAGGCTTCTTTGATGGCATGTAACGCAATAGAATGCGGTGGATGTTGTGGAATGGAGTTTAATTTTGTGGAATAAAGTGGAATGGGTGGAAATGTGACGCAATACAGGGTGTCTGAGTGGTTTGGAAACGAACGGGGCCTTCTTTGATGGAATGGAAAGCAATAGGACATGGTGGAATTTTGTGGAAAGGAGCGGAATATTGTGGGATGGCGTGAAATGCGGTTTAAAGAGAAGCAAAAGATTGCTCCTGAATTGTTTATTAGCGAATGCTGCCTTCTTTGGTGAAATGTGGTGCAACAGAACGTTGCGGAATGCTGCAGAATGGAGTGGAATGTTGTGAATTGGAGTGGAATGGGGTGTAATTTGATGCAACAGACGGTTCCTGAGTGGTTTGGAAGTGGATGCTGCCTTCTTTGATGGAGGAGAACGCAACAGAACGTTGTGGAATGTTGTGGAATGTTGTGGAATGGCGTGAAATCGGGTTCAATGTGACACGGTAGAGAGTTCCTGAGTTGTTTCTCAGCGAATGCTGCCTTCTTTGACGCAATGCTATGCAACAGAACGTTGTGGAATGGAGTGGAATGTCGTGAAATGGAGTGGAGTGGGGTATAATGTGGTGCAATAGAGGGAAGCTGAGCGGTTTAGAGTAGAATGGAGACTTCCTTGATGGAATGGGAAACAATGCAACGTGACGGACTGTTGGATAATGAAGTAGAATGTTGTGGACTGGAGACGAATGGGGTTTAATGAGATGCAGTAGATTTTCCTGAGTGTTTTAAGAGAATGTCTGTGTGTGCATGTGTATGCTCTTGTGGGTTTGATTGGGTTAGAGTGTGTGAGTGTGAGAGGGTGTGAGTGTGTGTGACAGTGTGTGAGTGTGTGTGAGTGTGTATGTGTGTGAGGGGCTCTGTGTGAGTGAAGGAGAGTGTGTTTGTGAGCATGTTGGTTTGAGAGTGGGAACTTGACTCTGAGTGAGTGACTGTGTGTGTTTGACGGGGAATGTGCATGTTAGTGTGGGTGGAAGTGTGTGTGGCTGTGCAGGTGTGAGTGTGTGTGTGCGAATTGTGTGTTTGAATGTGTGAGAGTGCGTGAGTGTGTGTATGTGAGTGAGAGTGTGTGAGATTGTGTGATTCACGATGCGTCTGAGTGGACGGACTGTGTTTGAGTGTGAGTGTGTCCGTCTATGAGTGTGTGTGTGAGAGTGAGTGTGCACGTGGGTGAGGGGCTGTGTGGGTGTATGCACGTGTCTGTTTCTGTGAGTCTGTGTGTGTGCGAGTGTGTGAGTGTGATTGGGTTAGTAGGTGTGTGAGTAGGAGTGAGTGTTTGTGAGTGAGTATACAAGACTTGTGTGATTGTGTGAGATTGCGTGTGTGTCATAGTGTGTGAGTGAGTGTGTGTGAGTGGGCGTGTTTCAGAGTGTGTGGGGGTGTTTTTTTGTGGGATTTCGTGAGTGTGTGAGCGAGGTTGCGGGACTGTGTGAGTGTCTGTGTGTTTGTGTGAGTGTGAGTGTGAGGGGAATGGGGTGAAATATGGTACAACAAAGGGTGCCTGAGAGGTTTGGAATGGAAACGAGCCTTCTCTGACAGAATGGAAAGCAATAGAAGGTGGTGGGAGACGACGGATAGGAGTGCAATGTTGTGGCATGGATTGGAATGTGGTGTATTGTGAAGCAATAGATGGTTTCTGTGTGTTTTGGAAGAGAATGGATCCCTCTTCGACGGAATGAAAGGATTTTCTCGGAATGGAGAGGTGTTTTGTGGAATAAATTGGAATGTGGTGAAATGCGACGCAATGATGGGTGTCTGAGTGGTTTGGAAACGAATGGAGCCTTCCTTGACGGATTGGAAAGCAATAGAACGAGGTGGAATTGTGCGGAAAGGACTGGAATGTTGTGGGATGGTGTGAAATAGGGTTTAATGTGATGCAATAGAGGGTTCCTGAGTACTTTCTTAGCGAAGGCTGCCTTCTTTCACGCAATGGAACAAAACAGAACGTTGTGGACTGCTGCAGAATGGAGTGGAGTGTTGTGGAATGGAGTGGAATGGGGAGGAATATGACGCAATTGACAGTTCAGGGTGTTTTGGAAGCGAATGAAGGCTTCTTTGATGGCATGTAACGCAATAGAATGCGGTGGATGTTGTGGAATGGAGTTTAATTTTGTGGAATAAAGTGGAATGGGTGGAAATGTGACGCAATACAGGGTGTCTGAGTGGTTTGGAAACGAACGGGGCCTTCTTTGATGGAATGGAAAGCAATAGGACATGGTGGAATTTTGTGGAAAGGAGCGGAATGTTGTGGGATGGCGTGAAATGCGGTTTAAAGAGAAGCAAAAGATTGCTCCTGAATTGTTTATTAGCGAATGCTGCCTTCTTTGGTGAAATGTGGTGCAACAGAACGTTGCGGAATGTTGCAGAATGGAGTGGAATGTTGTGAATTGGAGCTGAATGGGGTGTAATTTGATGCAACAGACGGTTCCTGAGTGGTTTGGAAGTGGATGCTGCCTTCTTTGATGGAGGAGAACGCAACAGAACGTTGTGGAATGTTGTGGAATGTTGTGGAATGGCGTGAAATCGGGTTCAATGTGACACGGTAGAGAGTTCCTGAGTTGTTTCTCAGCGAATGCTGCCTTCTTTGACGCAATGCTATGCAACAGAACGTTGTGGAATGGAGTGGAATGTCGTGAAATGGAGTGGAGTGGGGTATAATGTGGTGCAATAGAGGGAAGCTGAGCGGTTTAGAGTAGAATGGAGACTTCCTTGATGGAATGGGAAACAATGCAACGTGACGGACTGTTGGATAATGAAGTAGAATGTTGTGGACTGGAGACGAATGGGGTTTAATGAGATGCAGTAGATTTTCCTGAGTGTTTTAAGAGAATGTGTGTGTATGCATGTGTATGCTCTTGTGGGTTTGATTGGGTTAGAGTGTGTGAGTGTGAGAGGGTGTGAGTGTGTGTGACAGTGTGTGAGTGTGTGTGAGTGTGTATGTGTGTGAGGGCCTCTGTGTGAGTGAAGGAGAGTGTGTTTGTGAGCATGTTGGTTTGAGAGTGGGAACTTGACTCTGAGTGAGTGACTGTGTGTGTTTGACGGGGAATGTGCATGTTAGTGTGGGTGGAAGTGTGTGTGGCTGTGCAGGTGTGAGTGTGTGTGTGCGAATTGTGTGTTTGAATGTGTGAGAGTGCGTGAGTGTGTGTATGTGAGTGAGAGTGTGTGAGATTGTGTGATTCACGATGTGTCTGAGTGGACGGACTGTGTTTGAGTGTGAGTGTGTCCGTCTATGAGTGTGTGTGTGAGAGTGAGTGTGCACGTGGGTGAGGGGCTGTGTGGGTGTATGCACGTGTCTGTTTCTGTGAGTCTGTGTGTGTGCGAGTGTGTGAGTGTGTTTGGGTTAGTAGGTGTGTGAGTAGGAGTGAGTGTTTGTGAGTGAGTATACAAGACTTGTGTGATTGTGTGAGATTGCGTGTGTGTCATAGTGTGTGAGTGAGTGTGTGTGAGTGGGCGTGTTTCAGAGTGTGTGGGGGTGTTTTTGTGTGTGATTTCGTGAGTGTGTGAGCGAGGTTGCGGGACTGTGTGAGTGTCTGTGTGTTTGTGTGAGTGTGAGTGTGAGGGGAATGGGGTGAAATATGGTACAACAAAGGGTGCCTGAGAGGTTTGGAATGGAAACGAGCCTTCTCTGACAGAATGGAAAGCAATAGAAGGTGGTGGGAGACGACGGATAGGAGTGCAATGTTGTGGCATGGATTGGAATGTGGTGTATTGTGAAGCAATAGATGGTTTCTGTGTGTTTTGGAAGAGAATGGATCCCTCTTCGACGGAATGAAAGGATTTTCTCGGAATGGAGAGGTGTTTTGTGGAATAAATTGGAATGTGGTGAAATGCGACGCAATGATGGGTGTCTGAGTGGTTTGGAAACGAATGGAGCCTTCCTTGACGGCTTGGAAAGCAATAGAACGAGGTGGAATTGTGCGGAAAGGACTGGAATGTTGTGGGATGGTGTGAAATAGGGTTTAATGTGATGCAATCGAGGGTTCCTGATTACTTTCTTGGCGAAGGCTGCCTTCTTTCACGCAATGGAACACAACAGAACGTTGTGGACTGCTGCAGAATGGAGTGGAATGTTGTGGAATGGAGTGGAATGGGGAGGAATGTGACGCAATTGACAGTTCAGGGTGTTTTGGAAGCGAATGAAGGCTTCTTTGATGGCATGTAACGCAATAGAACGCGGTGGATGTTGTGGAATGGAGTTTAATTTTGTGGAATAAAGTGGAATGGGTGGAAATGTGACGCAATACAGGGTGTCTGAGTGGTTTGGAAACGAACGGGGCCTTCTTTGATGGAATGGAAAGCAATAGGACATGGTGGAATTTTGTGGAAAGTAGCGGAATGTTGTGGGATGGCGTGAAATGCGGTTTAAAGAGAAGCAAAAGATTGCTCCTGAATTGTTTATTAGCGAATGCTGCCTTTTTTGGTGAAATGTGGTGCAACAGAACGTTGCGGAATGTTGCAGAATGGAGTGGAATGTTGTGAATTGGAGTGGAATGGGGTGTAATTTGATGCAACAGACGGTTCCTGAGTGGTTTGGAAGTGGATGCTGCCTTCTTTGATGGAGGAGAACGCAACAGAACGTTGTGGAATGTTGTGGAATGTTGTGGAATGGCGTGAAATCGGGTTCAATGTGACACGGTAGAGAGTTCCTGAGTTGTTTCTTAGCGAATGCTGCCTTCTTTGACGCAATGCTATGCAACAGAACGTTGTGGAATGGAGTGGAATGTCGTGAAATGGAGTGCAGTGGGGTATAATGTGGTGCAATAGAGGGAAGCTGAGCGGTTTAGAGTAGAATGGAGACTTCCTTGATGGAATGGGAAACAATGCAACGTGACGGACTGTTGGATAATGAAGTAGAATGTTGTGGACTGGAGACGAATGGGGTTTAATGTGATGCAGTAGATTTTCCTGAGTGTTTTAAGAGAATGTCTGTGTGTGCATGTGTATGCTCTTGTGGGTTTGATTGGGTTAGAGTGTGTGAGTGTGAGAGGGTGTGAGTGTGTGTGACAGTGTGTGAGTGTGTGTGAGTGTGTATGTGTGTGAGGGGCTCTGTGTGAGTGAAGGAGAGTGTGTTTGTGAGCATGTTGGTTTGAGAGTGGGAACTTGACTCTGAGTGAGTGACTGTGTGTGTTTGACGGGGAATGTGCATGTTAGTGTGGGTGGAAGTGTGTGTGGCTGTGCAGGTGTGAGTGTGTGTGTGCGAATTGTGTGTTTGAATGTGTGAGAGTGCGTGAGTGTGTGTATGTGAGTGAGAGTGTGTGAGATTGTGTGATTCACGATGTGTCTGAGTGGGACGGACTGTGTTTGAGTGTGAGTGTGTCCGTCTATGAGTGTGTGTGTGAGAGTGAGTGTGCACGTGGGTGAGGGGCTGTGTGGGTGTATGCACGTGTCTGTTTCTGTGAGTCTGTGTGTGTGCGAGTGTGTGAGTGTGTTTGGTTTAGTAGGTGTGTGAGTAGGAGTGAGAGTTTGTGAGTGAGTATACAAGACTTGTGTGATTGTGTGAGATTGCGTGTGTGTCATAGTGTGTGAGTGAGTGTGTGTGAGTGGGCGTGTTTCAGAGTGTGTGGGGGTGTTTTTGTGTGTGATTTCGTGAGCGTGTGAGCGAGGTTGCGGGACTGTGTGAGTGTCTGTGTGTTTGTGTGAGTGTGAGTGTGAGGGGAATGGGGTGAAATATGGTACAACAAAGGGTGCCTGAGAGGTTTGGAATGGAAACGAGCCTTCTCTGACAGAATGGAAAGCAATAGAAGGTGGTGGGAGACGACGGATAGGAGTGCAATGTTGTGGCATGGATTGGAATGTGGTGTATTGTGAAGCAATAGATGGTTTCTGTGTGTTTTGGAAGAGAATGGATCCCTCTTCGACGGAATGAAAGGATTTTCTCGGAATGGAGAGGTGTTTTGTGGAATAAATTGGAATGTGGTGAAATGCGACGCAATGATGCGTGTCTGAGTGGTTTGGAAACGAATGGAGCCTTCCTTGACGGCTTGGAAAGCAATAGAACGAGGTGGAATTGTGCGGAAAGGACTGGAATGTTGTGGGATGGTGTGAAATAGGGTTTAATGTGATGCAATAGAGGGTTCCTGAGTACTTTCTTAGCGAAGGCTGCCTTCTTTCACGCAATGGAACACAACAGAACGTTGTGGACTGCTGCAGAATGGAGTGGAATGTTGTGGAATGGAGTGGAATGGGGAGGAATGTGACGCAATTGACAGTTCAGGGTGTTTTGGAAGCGAATGAAGGCTTCTTTGATGGCATGTAACGCAATAGAACGCGGTGGATGTTGTGGAATGGAGTTTAATTTTGTGGAATAAAGTGGAATGGGTGGAAATGTGACGCAATACAGGGTGTCTGAGTGGTTTGGAAACGAACGGGGCCTTCTTTGATGGAATGGAAAGCAATAGGACATGGTGGAATTTTGTGGAAAGTAGCGGAATGTTGTGGGATGGCGTGAAATGCGGTTTAAAGAGAAGCAAAACATTGCTCCTGAATTGTTTATTAGCGAATGCTGCCTTTTTTGGTGAAATGTGGTGCAACAGAACGTTGCGGAATGTTGCAGAATGGAGTGGAATGTTGTGAATTGGAGTGGAATGGGGTGTAATTTGATGCAACAGACGGATCCTGAGTGGTTTGGAAGTGGATGCTGCCTTCTTTGATGGAGGAGAACGCAACAGAACGTTGTGGAATGTTGTGGAATGTTGTGGAATGGCGTGAAATCGGGTTCAATGTGACACGGTAGAGAGTTCCTGAGTTGTTTCTTAGCGAATGCTGCCTTCTTTGACGCAATGCTATGCAACAGAACGTTGTGGAATGGAGTGGAATGTCGTGAAATGGAGTGCAGTGGGGTATAATGTGGTGCAATAGAGGGAAGCTGAGCGGTTTAGAGTAGAATGGAGACTTCCTTGATGGAATGGGAAACAATGCAACGTGACGGACTGTTGGATAATGAAGTAGAATGTTGTGGACTGGAGACGAATGGGGTTTAATGTGATGCAGTAGATTTTCCTGAGTGTTTTAAGAGAATGTCTGTGTGTGCATGTGTATGCTCTTGTGGGTTTGATTGGGTTAGAGTGTGTGAGTGTGAGAGGGTGTGAGTGTGTGTGACAGTGTGTGAGTGTGTGTGAGTGTGTATGTGTGTGAGGGGCTCTGTGTGAGTGAAGGAGAGTGTGTTTGTGAGCATGTTGGTTTGAGAGTGGGAACTTGACTCTGAGTGAGTGACTGTGTGTGTTTGACGGGGAATGTGCATGTTAGTGTGGGTGGAAGTGTGTGTGGCTGTGCAGGTGTGAGTGTGTGTGTGCGAATTGTGTGTTTGAATGTGTGAGAGTGCGTGAGTGTGTGTATGTGAGTGAGAGTGTGTGAGATTGTGTGATTCACGATGTGTCTGAGTGGGACGGACTGTGTTTGAGTGTGAGTGTGTCCGTCTATGAGTGTGTGTGTGAGAGTGAGTGTGCACGTGGGTGAGGGGCTGTGTGGGTGTATGCACGTGTCTGTTTCTGTGAGTCTGTGTGTGTGCGAGTGTGTGAGTGTGTTTGGTTTAGTAGGTGTGTGAGTAGGAGTGAGTGTTTGTGAGTGAGTATACAAGACTTGTGTGATTGTGTGAGATTGCGTGTGTGTCATAGTGTGTGAGTGAGTGTGTGTGAGTGGGCGTGTTTCAGAGTGTGTGGGGGTGTTTTTGTGTGTGATTTCGTGAGCGTGTGAGCGAGGTTGCGGGACTGTGTGAGTGTCTGTGTGTTTGTGTGAGTGTGAGTGTGAGGGGAATGGGGTGAAATATGGTACAACAAAGGGTGCCTGAGAGGTTTGGAATGGAAACGAGCCTTCTCTGACAGAATGGAAAGCAATAGAAGGTGGTGGGAGACGACGGATAGGAGTGCAATGTTGTGGCATGGATTGGAATGTGGTGTATTGTGAAGCAATAGATGGTTTCTGTGTGTTTTGGAAGAGAATGGATCCCTCTTCGACGGAATGAAAGGATTTTCTCGGAATGGAGAGGTGTTTTGTGGAATAAATTGGAATGTGGTGAAATGCGACGCAATGATGCGTGTCTGAGTGGTTTGGAAACGAATGGAGCCTTCCTTGACGGCTTGGAAAGCAATAGAACGAGGTGGAATTGTGCGGAAAGGACTGGAATGTTGTGGGATGGTGTGAAATAGGGTTTAATGTGATGCAATAGAGGGTTCCTGAGTACTTTCTTAGCGAAGGCTGCCTTCTTTCACGCAATGGAACACAACAGAACGTTGTGGACTGCTGCAGAATGGAGTGGAATGTTGTGGAATGGAGTGGAATGGGGAGGAATGTGACGCAATTGACAGTTCAGGGTGTTTTGGAAGCGAATGAAGGCTTCTTTGATGGCATGTAACGCAATAGAACGCGGTGGATGTTGTGGAATGGAGTTTAATTTTGTGGAATAAAGTGGAATGGGTGGAAATGTGACGCAATACAGGGTGTCTGAGTGGTTTGGAAACGAACGGGGCCTTCTTTGATGGAATGGAAAGCAATAGGACATGGTGGAATTTTGTGGAAAGTAGCGGAATGTTGTGGGATGGCGTGAAATGCGGTTTAAAGAGAAGCAAAACATTGCTCCTGAATTGTTTATTAGCGAATGCTGCCTTCTTTGGTGAAATGTGGTGCAACAGAACGTTGCGGAATGTTGCAGAATGGAGTGGAATGTTGTGAATTGGAGTGGAATGGGGTGTAATTTGATGCAACAGACGGTTCCTGAGTGGTTTGGAAGTGGATGCTGCCTTCTTTGATGGAGGAGAACGCAACAGAACGTTGTGGAATGTTGTGGAATGTTGTGGAATGGCGTGAAATCGGGTTCAATGTGACACGGTAGAGAGTTCCTGAGTTGTTTCTTAGCGAATGCTGCCTTCTTTGACGCAATGCTATGCAACAGAACGTTGTGGAATGGAGTGGAATGTCGTGAAATGGAGTGGAGTGGGGTATAATGTGGTGCAATAGAGGGAAGCTGAGCGGTTTAGAGTAGAATGGAGACTTCCTTGATGGAATGGGAAACAATGCAACGTGACGGACTGTTGGATAATGAAGTAGAATGTTGTGGACTGGAGACGAATGGGGTTTAATGTGATGCAGTAGATTTTCCTGAGTGTTTTAAGAGAATGTCTGTGTGTGCATGTGTATGCTCTTGTGGGTTTGATTGGGTTAGAGTGTGTGAGTGTGAGAGGGTGTGAGTGTGTGTGACAGTGTGTGAGTGTGTGTGAGTGTGTATGTGTGTGAGGGGCTCTGTGTGAGTGAAGGAGAGTGTGTTTGTGAGCATGTTGGTTTGAGAGTGGGAACTTGACTCTGAGTGAGTGACTGTGTGTGTTTGACGGGGAATGTGCATGTTAGTGTGGGTGGAAGTGTGTGTGGCTGTGCAGGTGTGAGTTTGTGTGTGCGAATTGTGTGTTTGAATGTGTGAGAGTGCGTGAGTGTGTGTATGTGAGTGAGAGTGTGTGAGATTGTGTGATTCACGATGTGTCTGAGTGGGACTGACTGTGTTTGAGTGTGAGTGTGTCCGTCTATGAGTGTGTGTGTGAGAGTGAGTGTGCACGTGGCTGAGGGGCTGTGTGTGTGTATGCACGTGTGTGTTTCTGTGAGTCTGTGTGTGTGCGAGTGTGTGAGTGTGTTTGGGTTAGTAGGTGTGTGAGTAGGAGTGAGTGTTTGTGAGTGAGTATACAAGACTTGTGTGATTGTGTGAGATTACGTGTGTGTCATAGTGTGTGAGTGAGTGTGTGTGAGTGGGCGTGTTTCAGAGTGTGTGGGGGTGTTTTTGTGTGTGATTTCGTGAGCGTGTGAGCGAGGTTGCGGGACTGTGTGAGTGTCTGTGTGTTTGTGTGAGTGTGAGTGTGAGGGGAATGGGGTGAAATATGGTACAACAAAGGGTGCCTGAGAGGTTTGGAATGGAAACGAGCCTTCTCTGACAGAATGGAAAGCAATAGAAGGTGGTGGGAGACGACGGATAGGAGTGCAATGTTGTGGCATGGATTGGAATGTGGTGTATTGTGAAGCAATAGATGGTTTCTGTGTGTTTTGGAAGAGAATGGATCCCTCTTCGACGGAATGAAAGGATTTTCTCGGAATGGAGAGGTGTTTTGTGGAATAAATTGGAATGTGGTGAAATGCGACGCAATGATGGGTGTCTGAGTGGTTTGGAAACGAATGGAGCCTTCCTTGACGGATTGGAAAGCAATAGAACGAGGTGGAATTGTGCGGAAGGGACTGGAATGTTGTGGGATGGTGTGAAATAGGGTTTAATGTGATGCAATAGAGGGTTCCTGAGTACTTTCTTAGCGAAGGCTGCCTTCTTTCACGCAATGGAACACAACAGAACGTTGTGGACTGCTGCAGAATGGAGTGGAATGTTGTGGAATGGAGTGGAATGGGGAGGAATGTGACGCAATTGACAGTTCAGGGTGTTTTGGAAGCGAATGAAGGCTTCTTTGATGGCATGTAACGCAATAGAATGCGGTGGATGTTGTGGAATGGAGTTTAATTTTGTGGAATAAAGTGGAATGGGTGGAAATGTGACGCAATACAGGGTGTCTGAGTGGTTTGGAAACGAACGGGGCCTTCTTTGATGGAATGGAAAGCAATAGGACATGTTGGAATTTTGTGGAAAGTAGCGGAATGTTGTGGGATGGCGTGAAATGCGGTTTAAAGAGAAGCAAAAGATTGCTCCTGAATTGTTTATTAGCGAATGCTGCCTTCTTTGGTGAAATGTGGTGCAACAGAACGTTGCGGAATGTTGCAGAATGGAGTGGAATGTTGTGAATTGGAGTGGAATGGGGTGTAATTTGATGCAACAGACGGTTCCTGAGTGGTTTGGAAGTGGATGCTGCCTTCTTTGAAGGAGGAGAACGCAACAGAACGTTGTGGAATGTTGTGGAATGTTGTGGAATGGCGTGAAATCGGGTTCAATGTGACACGGTAGAGAGTTCCTGAGTTGTTTCTTAGCGAATGCTGCCTTCTTTGACGCAATGCTATGCAACAGAACGTTGTGGAATGGAGTGGAATGTCGTGAAATGGAGTGCAGTGGGGTATAATGTGGTGCAATAGAGGGAAGCTGAGCGGTTTAGAGTAGAATGGAGACTTCCTTGATGGAATGGGAAACAATGCAACGTGACGGACTGTTGGATAATGAAGTAGAATGTTGTGGACTGGAGACGAATGGGGTTTAATGTGATGCAGTAGATTTTCCTGAGTGTTTTAAGAGAATGTCTGTGTGTGCATGTGTATGCTCTTGTGGGTTTGATTGGGTTAGAGTGTGTGAGTGTGAGAGGGTGTGAGTGTGTGTGACAGTGTGTGAGTGTGTGTGAGTGTGTATGTGTGTGAGGGGCTCTGTGTGAGTGAAGGAGAGTGTGTTTGTGAGCATGTTGGTTTGAGAGTGGGAACTTGACTCTGAGTGAGTGACTGTGTGTGTTTGACGGGGAATGTGCATGTTAGTGTGGGTGGAAGTGTGTGTGGCTGTGCAGGTGTGAGTTTGTGTGTGCGAATTGTGTGTTTGAATGTGTGAGAGTGCGTGAGTGTGTGTATGTGAGTGAGAGTGTGTGAGATTGTGTGATTCACGATGTGTCTGAGTGGGACTGACTGTGTTTGAGTGTGAGTGTGTCCGTCTATGAGTGTGTGTGTGAGAGTGAGTGTGCACGTGGCTGAGGGGCTGTGTGTGTGTATGCACGTGTGTGTTTCTGTGAGTCTGTGTGTGTGCGAGTGTGTGAGTGTGTTTGGGTTAGTAGGTGTGTGAGTAGGAGTGAGTGTTTGTGAGTGAGTATACAAGACTTGTGTGATTGTGTGAGATTACGTGTGTGTCATAGTGTGTGAGTGAGTGTGTGTGAGTGGGCGTGTTTCAGAGTGTGTGGGGGTGTTTTTGTGTGTGATTTCGTGAGCGTGTGAGCGAGGTTGCGGGACTGTGTGAGTGTCTGTGTGTTTGTGTGAGTGTGAGTGTGAGGGGAATGGGGTGAAATATGGTACAACAAAGGGTGCCTGAGAGGTTTGGAATGGAAACGAGCCTTCTCTGACAGAATGGAAAGCAATAGAAGGTGGTGGGAGACGACGGATAGGAGTGCAATGTTGTGGCATGGATTGGAATGTGGTGTATTGTGAAGCAATAGATGGTTTCTGTGTGTTTTGGAAGAGAATGGATCCCTCTTCGACGGAATGAAAGGATTTTCTCGGAATGGAGAGGTGTTTTGTGGAATAAATTGGAATGTGGTGAAATGCGACGCAATGATGGGTGTCTGAGTGGTTTGGAAACGAATGGAGCCTTCCTTGACGGATTGGAAAGCAATAGAACGAGGTGGAATTGTGCGGAAGGGACTGGAATGTTGTGGGATGGTGTGAAATAGGGTTTAATGTGATGCAATAGAGGGTTCCTGAGTACTTTCTTAGCGAAGGCTGCCTTCTTTCACGCAATGGAACACAACAGAACGTTGTGGACTGCTGCAGAATGGAGTGGAATGTTGTGGAATGGAGTGGAATGGGGAGGAATGTGACGCAATTGACAGTTCAGGGTGTTTTGGAAGCGAATGAAGGCTTCTTTGATGGCATGTAACGCAATAGAACGCGGTGGATGTTGTGGAATGGAGTTTAATTTTGTGGAATAAAGTGGAATGGGTGGAAATGTGACGCAATACAGGGTGTCTGAGTGGTTTGGAAACGAACGGGGCCTTCTTTGATGGAATGGAAAGCAATAGGACATGTTGGAATTTTGTGGAAAGTAGCGGAATGTTGTGGGATGGCGTGAAATGCGGTTTAAAGAGAAGCAAAACATTGCTCCTGAATTGTTTATTAGCGAATGCTGCCTTCTTTGGTGAAATGTGGTGCAACAGAACGTTGCGGAATGTTGCAGAATGGAGTGGAATGTTGTGAATTGGAGTGGAATGGGGTGTAATTTGATGCAACAGACGGTTCCTGAGTGGTTTGGAAGTGGATGCTGCCTTCTTTGAAGGAGGAGAACGCAACAGAACGTTGTGGAATGTTGTGGAATGTTGTGGAATGGCGTGAAATCGGGTTCAATGTGACACGGTAGAGAGTTCCTGAGTTGTTTTTTAGCGAATGCTGCCTTCTTTGACGCAATGCTATGCAACAGAACGTTGTGGAATGGAGTGGAATGTCGTGAAATGGAGTGCAGTGGGGTATAATGTGGTGCAATAGAGGGAAGCTGAGCGGTTTAGAGTAGAATGGAGACTTCCTTGATGGAATGGGAAACAATGCAACGTGACGGACTGTTGGATAATGAAGTAGAATGTTGTGGACTGGAGACGAATGGGGTTTAATGTGATGCAGTAGATTTTCCTGAGTGTTTGAAGAGAATGTCTGTGTGTGCTTGTGTATGCTCTTGTGGGTTTGATTGGGTTAGAGTGTGTGAGTGTGAGAGGGTGTGAGTGTGTGTGACAGTGTGTGAGTGTGTGTGAGTGTGTATGTGTGTGAGGGGCTCTGTGTGAGTGAAGGAGAGTGTGTTTGTGAGCATGTTGGTTTGAGAGTGGGAACTTGACTCTGAGTGAGTGACTGTGTGTGTTTGACGGGGAATGTGCATGTTAGTGTGGGTGGAAGTGTGTGTGGCTGTGCAGGTGTGAGTGTGTGTGTGCGAATTGTGTGTTTGAATGTGTGAGAGTGCGTGAGTGTGTGTATGTGAGTGAGAGTGTGTGAGATTGTGTGATTCACGATGTGTCTGAGTGGGACTGACTGTGTTTGAGTGTGAGTGTGTCCGTCTATGAGTGTGTGTGTGAGAGTGAGTGTGCACGTGGCTGAGGGGCTGTGTGTGTGTATGCACGTGTGTGTTTCTGTGAGTCTGTGTGTGTGCGAGTGTGTGAGTGTGTTTGGGTTAGTAGGTGTGTGAGTAGGAGTGAGTGTTTGTGAGTGAGTATACAAGACTTGTGTGATTGTGTGAGATTGCGTGTGTGTCATAGTGTGTGAGTGAGTGTGTGAGTGGGCGTGTTTCAGAGTGTGTGGGGGTGTTTTTGTGTGTGATTTCGTGAGTGTGTGAGCGAGGTTGCGGGACTGTGTGAGTGTCTGTGTGTTTGTGTGAGTGTGAGTGTGAGGGGAATGGGGTGAAATATGGTACAACAAAGGGTGCCTGAGAGGTTTGGAATGGAAACGAGCCTTCTCTGACAGAATGGAAAGCAATAGAAGGTGGTGGGAGACGACGGATAGGAGTGCAATGTTGTGGCATGGATTGGAATGTGGTGTATTGTGAAGCAATAGATGGTTTCTGTGTGTTTTGGAAGAGAATGGATCCCTCTTCGACGGAATGAAAGGATTTTCTCGGAATGGAGAGGTGTTTTGTGGAATAAATTGGAATGTGGTGAAATGCGACGCAATGATGGGTGTCTGAGTGGTTTGGAAACGAATGGAGCCTTCCTTGACGGATTGGAAAGCAATAGAACGAGGTGGAATTGTGCGGAAAGGACTGGAATGTTGTGGGATGGTGTGAAATAGGGTTTAATGTGATGCAATAGAGGGTTCCTGAGTACTTTCTTAGCGAAGGCTGCCTTCTTTCACGCAATGGAACAAAACAGAACGTTGTGGACTGCTGCAGAATGGAGTGGAGTGTTGTGGAATGGAGTGGAATGGGGAGGAATATGACGCAATTGACAGTTCAGGGTGTTTTGGAAGCGAATGAAGGCTTCTTTGATGGCATGTAACGCAATAGAATGCGGTGGATGTTGTGGAATGGAGTTTAATTTTGTGGAATAAAGTGGAATGGGTGGAAATGTGACGCAATACAGGGTGTCTGAGTGGTTTGGAAACGAACGGGGCCTTCTTTGATGGAATGGAAAGCAATAGGACATGGTGGAATTTTGTGGAAAGGAGCGGAATGTTGTGGGATGGCGTGAAATGCGGTTTAAAGAGAAGCAAAAGATTGCTCCTGAATTGTTTATTAGCGAATGCTGCCTTCTTTGGTGAAATGTGGTGCAACAGAACGTTGCGGAATGTTGCAGAATGGAGTGGAATGTTGTGAATTGGAGCTGAATGGGGTGTAATTTGATGCAACAGACGGTTCCTGAGTGGTTTGGAAGTGGATGCTGCCTTCTTTGATGGAGGAGAACGCAACAGAACGTTGTGGAATGTTGTGGAATGTTGTGGAATGGCGTGAAATCGGGTTCAATGTGACACGGTAGAGAGTTCCTGAGTTGTTTCTCAGCGAATGCTGCCTTCTTTGACGCAATGCTATGCAACAGAACGTTGTGGAATGGAGTGGAATGTCGTGAAATGGAGTGGAGTGGGGTATAATGTGGTGCAATAGAGGGAAGCTGAGCGGTTTAGAGTAGAATGGAGACTTCCTTGATGGAATGGGAAACAATGCAACGTGACGGACTGTTGGATAATGAAGTAGAATGTTGTGGACTGGAGACGAATGGGGTTTAATGAGATGCAGTAGATTTTCCTGAGTGTTTTAAGAGAATGTCTGTGTGTGCATGTGTATGCTCTTGTGGGTTTGATTGGGTTAGAGTGTGTGAGTGTGAGAGGGTGTGAGTGTGTGTGACAGTGTGTGAGTGTGTGTGAGTGTGTATGTGTGTGAGGGGCTCTGTGTGAGTGAAGGAGAGTGTGTTTGTGAGCATGTTGATTTGAGAGTGGGAACTTGACTCTGAGTGAGTGACTGTGTGTGTTTGACGGGGAATGTGCATGTTAGTGTGGGTGGAAGTGAGTGTGGCTGTGCAGGTGTGAGTGTGTGTGTGCGAATTGTGTGTTTGAATGTGTGAGAGTGCGTGAGTGTGTGTATGTGAGTGAGAGTGTGTGAGATTGTGTGATTCACGATGTGTCTGAGTGGACGGACTGTGTTTGAGTGTGAGTGTGTCCGTCTATGAGTGTGTGTGTGAGAGTGAGTGTGCACGTGGGTGAGGGGCTGTGTGGGTGTATGCACGTGTCTGTTTCTGTGAGTCTGTGTGTGTGCGAGTGTGTGAGTGTGTTTGGGTTAGTAGGTGTGTGAGTAGGAGTGAGTGTTTGTGAGTGAGTATACAAGACTTGTGTGATTGTGTGAGATTGCGTGTGTGTCATAGTGTGTGAGTGAGTGTGTGTGAGTGGGCGTGTTTCAGAGTGTGTGGGGGTGTTTTTGTGTGTGATTTCGTGAGTGTGTGAGCGAGGTTGCGGGACTGTGTGAATGTCTGTGTGTTTGTGTGAGTGTGAGTGTGAGGGGAATGGGGTGAAATATGGTACAACAAAGGGTGCCTGAGAGGTTTGGAATGGAAACGAGCCTTCTCTGACAGAATGGAAAGCAATAGAAGGTGGTGGGAGACGACGGATAGGAGTGCAATGTTGTGGCATGGATTGGAATGTGGTGTATTGTGAAGCAATAGATGGTTTCTGTGTGTTTTGGAAGAGAATGGATCCCTCTTCGACGGAATGAAAGGATTTTCTCGGAATGGAGAGGTGTTTTGTGGAATAAATTGGAATGTGGTGAAATGCGACGCAATGATGGGTGTCTGAGTGGTTTGGAAACGAATGGAGCCTTCCTTGACGGCTTGGAAAGCAATAGAACGAGGTGGAATTGTGCGGAAAGGACTGGAATGTTGTGGGATGGTGTGAAATAGGGTTTAATGTGATGCAATCGAGGGTTCCTGATTACTTTCTTGGCGAAGGCTGCCTTCTTTCACGCAATGGAACACAACAGAACGTTGTGGACTGCTGCAGAATGGAGTGGAATGTTGTGGAATGGAGTGGAATGGGGAGGAATGTGACGCAATTGACAGTTCAGGGTGTTTTGGAAGCGAATGAAGGCTTCTTTGATGGCATGTAACGCAATAGAACGCGGTGGATGTTGTGGAATGGAGTTTAATTTTGTGGAATAAAGTGGAATGGGTGGAAATGTGACGCAATACAGGGTGTCTGAGTGGTTTGGAAACGAACGGGGCCTTCTTTGATGGAATGGAAAGCAATAGGACA
This sequence comes from Manis javanica, assembly GCF_040802235.1. Lineage (NCBI taxonomy): Eukaryota > Metazoa > Chordata > Mammalia > Pholidota > Manidae > Manis > Manis javanica. The sequence goes on from NC_133163.1 coordinate 76,983,465, forward strand.
TGGTGGAATTTTGTGGAAAGTAGCGGAATGTTGTGGGATGGCGTGAAATGCGGTTTAAAGAGAAGCAAAAGATTGCTCCTGAATTGTTTATTAGCGAATGCTGCCTTTTTTGGTGAAATGTGGTGCAACAGAACGTTGCGGAATGTTGCAGAATGGAGTGGAATGTTGTGAATTGGAGTGGAATGGGGTGTAATTTGATGCAACAGACGGTTCCTGAGTGGTTTGGAAGTGGATGCTGCCTTCTTTGATGGAGGAGAACGCAACAGAACGTTGTGGAATGTTGTGGAATGTTGTGGAATGGCGTGAAATCGGGTTCAATGTGACACGGTAGAGAGTTCCTGAGTTGTTTCTTAGCGAATGCTGCCTTCTTTGACGCAATGCTATGCAACAGAACGTTGTGGAATGGAGTGGAATGTCGTGAAATGGAGTGCAGTGGGGTATAATGTGGTGCAATAGAGGGAAGCTGAGCGGTTTAGAGTAGAATGGAGACTTCCTTGATGGAATGGGAAACAATGCAACGTGACGGACTGTTGGATAATGAAGTAGAATGTTGTGGACTGGAGACGAATGGGGTTTAATGTGATGCAGTAGATTTTCCTGAGTGTTTTAAGAGAATGTCTGTGTGTGCATGTGTATGCTCTTGTGGGTTTGATTGGGTTAGAGTGTGTGAGTGTGAGAGGGTGTGAGTGTGTGTGACAGTGTGTGAGTGTGTGTGAGTGTGTATGTGTGTGAGGGGCTCTGTGTGAGTGAAGGAGAGTGTGTTTGTGAGCATGTTGGTTTGAGAGTGGGAACTTGACTCTGAGTGAGTGACTGTGTGTGTTTGACGGGGAATGTGCATGTTAGTGTGGGTGGAAGTGTGTGTGGCTGTGCAGGTGTGAGTGTGTGTGTGCGAATTGTGTGTTTGAATGTGTGAGAGTGCGTGAGTGTGTGTATGTGAGTGAGAGTGTGTGAGATTGTGTGATTCACGATGTGTCTGAGTGGGACGGACTGTGTTTGAGTGTGAGTGTGTCCGTCTATGAGTGTGTGTGTGAGAGTGAGTGTGCACGTGGGTGAGGGGCTGTGTGGGTGTATGCACGTGTCTGTTTCTGTGAGTCTGTGTGTGTGCGAGTGTGTGAGTGTGTTTGGTTTAGTAGGTGTGTGAGTAGGAGTGAGTGTTTGTGAGTGAGTACACAAGACATGTGTGATTGTGTGAGATTGCGTGTGTGTCATAGTGTGTGAGTGAGTGTGTGTGAGTGGGCGTGTTTCAGAGTGTGTGGGGGTGTTTTTGTGTGTGATTTCGTGAGCGTGTGAGCGAGGTTGCGGGACTGTGTGAGTGTCTGTGTGTTTGTGTGAGTGTGAGTGTGAGGGGAATGGGGTGAAATATGGTACAACAAAGGGTGCCTGAGAGGTTTGGAATGGAAACGAGCCTTCTCTGACAGAATGGAAAGCAATAGAAGGTGGTGGGAGACGACGGATAGGAGTGCAATGTTGTGGCATGGATTGGAATGTGGTGTATTGTGAAGCAATAGATGGTTTCTGTGTGTTTTGGAAGAGAATGGATCCCTCTTCGACGGAATGAAAGGATTTTCTCGGAATGGAGAGGTGTTTTGTGGAATAAATTGGAATGTGGTGAAATGCGACGCAATGATGCGTGTCTGAGTGGTTTGGAAACGAATGGAGCCTTCCTTGACGGCTTGGAAAGCAATAGAACGAGGTGGAATTGTGCGGAAAGGACTGGAATGTTGTGGGATGGTGTGAAATAGGGTTTAATGTGATGCAATAGAGGGTTCCTGAGTACTTTCTTAGCGAAGGCTGCCTTCTTTCACGCAATGGAACACAACAGAACGTTGTGGACTGCTGCAGAATGGAGTGGAATGTTGTGGAATGGAGTGGAATGGGGAGGAATGTGACGCAATTGACAGTTCAGGGTGTTTTGGAAGCGAATGAAGGCTTCTTTGATGGCATGTAACGCAATAGAACGCGGTGGATGTTGTGGAATGGAGTTTAATTTTGTGGAATAAAGTGGAATGGGTGGAAATGTGACGCAATACAGGGTGTCTGAGTGGTTTGGAAACGAACGGGGCCTTCTTTGATGGAATGGAAAGCAATAGGACATGGTGGAATTTTGTGGAAAGTAGCGGAATGTTGTGGGATGGCGTGAAATGCGGTTTAAAGAGAAGCAAAACATTGCTCCTGAATTGTTTATTAGCGAATGCTGCCTTCTTTGGTGAAATGTGGTGCAACAGAACGTTGCGGAATGTTGCAGAATGGAGTGGAATGTTGTGAATTGGAGTGGAATGGGGTGTAATTTGATGCAACAGACGGTTCCTGAGTGGTTTGGAAGTGGATGCTGCCTTCTTTGATGGAGGAGAACGCAACAGAACGTTGTGGAATGTTGTGGAATGTTGTGGAATGGCGTGAAATCGGGTTCAATGTGACACGGTAGAGAGTTCCTGAGTTGTTTCTTAGCGAATGCTGCCTTCTTTGACGCAATGCTATGCAACAGAACGTTGTGGAATGGAGTGGAATGTCGTGAAATGGAGTGCAGTGGGGTATAATGTGGTGCAATAGAGGGAAGCTGAGCGGTTTAGAGTAGAATGGAGACTTCCTTGATGGAATGGGAAACAATGCAACGTGACGGACTGTTGGATAATGAAGTAGAATGTTGTGGACTGGAGACGAATGGGGTTTAATGTGATGCAGTAGATTTTCCTGAGTGTTTTAAGAGAATGTCTGTGTGTGCATGTGTATGCTCTTGTGGGTTTGATTGGGTTAGAGTGTGTGAGTGTGAGAGGGTGTGAGTGTGTGTGACAGTGTGTGAGTGTGTGTGAGTGTGTATGTGTGTGAGGGGCTCTGTGTGAGTGAAGGAGAGTGTGTTTGTGAGCATGTTGGTTTGAGAGTGGGAACTTGACTCTGAGTGAGTGACTGTGTGTGTTTGACGGGGAATGTGCATGTTAGTGTGGGTGGAAGTGTGTGTGGCTGTGCAGGTGTGAGTTTGTGTGTGCGAATTGTGTGTTTGAATGTGTGAGAGTGCGTGAGTGTGTGTATGTGAGTGAGAGTGTGTGAGATTGTGTGATTCACGATGTGTCTGAGTGGGACTGACTGTGTTTGAGTGTGAGTGTGTCCGTCTATGAGTGTGTGTGTGAGAGTGAGTGTGCACGTGGCTGAGGGGCTGTGTGTGTGTATGCACGTGTGTGTTTCTGTGAGTCTGTGTGTGTGCGAGTGTGTGAGTGTGTTTGGGTTAGTAGGTGTGTGAGTAGGAGTGAGTGTTTGTGAGTGAGTATACAAGACTTGTGTGATTGTGTGAGATTACGTGTGTGTCATAGTGTGTGAGTGAGTGTGTGTGAGTGGGCGTGTTTCAGAGTGTGTGGGGGTGTTTTTGTGTGTGATTTCGTGAGCGTGTGAGCGAGGTTGCGGGACTGTGTGAGTGTCTGTGTGTTTGTGTGAGTGTGAGTGTGAGGGGAATGGGGTGAAATATGGTACAACAAAGGGTGCCTGAGAGGTTTGGAATGGAAACGAGCCTTCTCTGACAGAATGGAAAGCAATAGAAGGTGGTGGGAGACGACGGATAGGAGTGCAATGTTGTGGCATGGATTGGAATGTGGTGTATTGTGAAGCAATAGATGGTTTCTGTGTGTTTTGGAAGAGAATGGATCCCTCTTCGACGGAATGAAAGGATTTTCTCGGAATGGAGAGGTGTTTTGTGGAATAAATTGGAATGTGGTGAAATGCGACGCAATGATGGGTGTCTGAGTGGTTTGGAAACGAATGGAGCCTTCCTTGACGGATTGGAAAGCAATAGAACGAGGTGGAATTGTGCGGAAGGGACTGGAATGTTGTGGGATGGTGTGAAATAGGGTTTAATGTGATGCAATAGAGGGTTCCTGAGTACTTTCTTAGCGAAGGCTGCCTTCTTTCACGCAATGGAACACAACAGAACGTTGTGGACTGCTGCAGAATGGAGTGGAATGTTGTGGAATGGAGTGGAATGGGGAGGAATGTGACGCAATTGACAGTTCAGGGTGTTTTGGAAGCGAATGAAGGCTTCTTTGATGGCATGTAACGCAATAGAACGCGGTGGATGTTGTGGAATGGAGTTTAATTTTGTGGAATAAAGTGGAATGGGTGGAAATGTGACGCAATACAGGGTGTCTGAGTGGTTTGGAAACGAACGGGGCCTTCTTTGATGGAATGGAAAGCAATAGGACATGTTGGAATTTTGTGGAAAGTAGCGGAATGTTGTGGGATGGCGTGAAATGCGGTTTAAAGAGAAGCAAAACATTGCTCCTGAATTGTTTATTAGCGAATGCTGCCTTCTTTGGTGAAATGTGGTGCAACAGAACGTTGCGGAATGTTGCAGAATGGAGTGGAATGTTGTGAATTGGAGTGGAATGGGGTGTAATTTGATGCAACAGACGGTTCCTGAGTGGTTTGGAAGTGGATGCTGCCTTCTTTGAAGGAGGAGAACGCAACAGAACGTTGTGGAATGTTGTGGAATGTTGTGGAATGGCGTGAAATCGGGTTCAATGTGACACGGTAGAGAGTTCCTGAGTTGTTTCTTAGCGAATGCTGCCTTCTTTGACGCAATGCTATGCAACAGAACGTTGTGGAATGGAGTGGAATGTCGTGAAATGGAGTGCAGTGGGGTATAATGTGGTGCAATAGAGGGAAGCTGAGCGGTTTAGAGTAGAATGGAGACTTCCTTGATGGAATGGGAAACAATGCAACGTGACGGACTGTTGGATAATGAAGTAGAATGTTGTGGACTGGAGACGAATGGGGTTTAATGTGATGCAGTAGATTTTCCTGAGTGTTTGAAGAGAATGTCTGTGTGTGCATGTGTATGCTCTTGTGGGTTTGATTGGGTTAGAGTGTGTGAGTGTGAGAGGGTGTGAGTGTGTGTGACAGTGTGTGAGTGTGTGTGAGTGTGTATGTGTGTGAGGGGCTCTGTGTGAGTGAAGGAGAGTGTGTTTGTGAGCATGTTGGTTTGAGAGTGGGAACTTGACTCTGAGTGAGTGACTGTGTGTGTTTGACGGGGAATGTGCATGTTAGTGTGGGTGGAAGTGTGTGTGGCTGTGCAGGTGTGAGTGTGTGTGTGCGAATTGTGTGTTTGAATGTGTGAGAGTGCGTGAGTGTGTGTATGTGAGTGAGAGTGTGTGAGATTGTGTGATTCACGATGTGTCTGAGTGGGACTGACTGTGTTTGAGTGTGAGTGTGTCCGTCTATGAGTGTGTGTGTGAGAGTGAGTGTGCACGTGGCTGAGGGGCTGTGTGTGTGTATGCACGTGTGTGTTTCTGTGAGTCTGTGTGTGTGCGAGTGTGTGAGTGTGTTTGGGTTAGTAGGTGTGTGAGTAGGAGTGAGTGTTTGTGAGTGAGTATACAAGACTTGTGTGATTGTGTGAGATTGCGTGTGTGTCATAGTGTGTGAGTGAGTGTGTGAGTGGGCGTGTTTCAGAGTGTGTGGGGGTGTTTTTGTGTGTGATTTCGTGAGTGTGTGAGCGAGGTTGCGGGACTGTGTGAGTGTCTGTGTGTTTGTGTGAGTGTGAGTGTGAGGGGAATGGGGTGAAATATGGTACAACAAAGGGTGCCTGAGAGGTTTGGAATGGAAACGAGCCTTCTCTGACAGAATGGAAAGCAATAGAAGGTGGTGGGAGACGACGGATAGGAGTGCAATGTTGTGGCATGGATTGGAATGTGGTGTATTGTGAAGCAATAGATGGTTTCTGTGTGTTTTGGAAGAGAATGGATCCCTCTTCGACGGAATGAAAGGATTTTCTCGGAATGGAGAGGTGTTTTGTGGAATAAATTGGAATGTGGTGAAATGCGACGCAATGATGGGTGTCTGAGTGGTTTGGAAACGAATGGAGCCTTCCTTGACGGATTGGAAAGCAATAGAACGAGGTGGAATTGTGCGGAAAGGACTGGAATGTTGTGGGATGGTGTGAAATAGGGTTTAATGTGATGCAATAGAGGGTTCCTGAGTACTTTCTTAGCGAAGGCTGCCTTCTTTCACGCAATGGAACAAAACAGAACGTTGTGGACTGCTGCAGAATGGAGTGGAGTGTTGTGGAATGGAGTGGAATGGGGAGGAATATGACGCAATTGACAGTTCAGGGTGTTTTGGAAGCGAATGAAGGCTTCTTTGATGGCATGTAACGCAATAGAATGCGGTGGATGTTGTGGAATGGAGTTTAATTTTGTGGAATAAAGTGGAATGGGTGGAAATGTGACGCAATACAGGGTGTCTGAGTGGTTTGGAAACGAACGGGGCCTTCTTTGATGGAATGGAAAGCAATAGGACATGGTGGAATTTTGTGGAAAGGAGCGGAATGTTGTGGGATGGCGTGAAATGCGGTTTAAAGAGAAGCAAAAGATTGCTCCTGAATTGTTTATTAGCGAATGCTGCCTTCTTTGGTGAAATGTGGTGCAACAGAACGTTGCGGAATGTTGCAGAATGGAGTGGAATGTTGTGAATTGGAGCTGAATGGGGTGTAATTTGATGCAACAGACGGTTCCTGAGTGGTTTGGAAGTGGATGCTGCCTTCTTTGATGTAGGAGAACGCAACAGAACGTTGTGGAATGTTGTGGAATGTTGTGGAATGGCGTGAAATCGGGTTCAATGTGACACGGTAGAGAGTTCCTGAGTTGTTTCTCAGCGAATGCTGCCTTCTTTGACGCAATGCTATGCAACAGAACGTTGTGGAATGGAGTGGAATGTCGTGAAATGGAGTGGAGTGGGGTATAATGTGGTGCAATAGAGGGAAGCTGAGCGGTTTAGAGTAGAATGGAGACTTCCTTGATGGAATGGGAAACAATGCAACGTGACGGACTGTTGGATAATGAAGTAGAATGTTGTGGACTGGAGACGAATGGGGTTTAATGAGATGCAGTAGATTTTCCTGAGTGTTTTAAGAGAATGTCTGTGTGTGCATGTGTATGCTCTTGTGGGTTTGATTGGGTTAGAGTGTGTGAGTGTGAGAGGGTGTGAGTGTGTGTGACAGTGTGTGAGTGTGTGTGAGTGTGTATGTGTGTGAGGGGCTCTGTGTGAGTGAAGGAGAGTGTGTTTGTGAGCATGTTGATTTGAGAGTGGGAACTTGACTCTGAGTGAGTGACTGTGTGTGTTTGACGGGGAATGTGCATGTTAGTGTGGGTGGAAGTGAGTGTGGCTGTGCAGGTGTGAGTGTGTGTGTGCGAATTGTGTGTTTGAATGTGTGAGAGTGCGTGAGTGTGTGTATGTGAGTGAGAGTGTGTGAGATTGTGTGATTCACGATGTGTCTGAGTGGACGGACTGTGTTTGAGTGTGAGTGTGTCCGTCTATGAGTGTGTGTGTGAGAGTGAGTGTGCACGTGGGTGAGGGGCTGTGTGGGTGTATGCACGTGTCTGTTTCTGTGAGTCTGTGTGTGTGCGAGTGTGTGAGTGTGTTTGGGTTAGTAGGTGTGTGAGTAGGAGTGAGTGTTTGTGAGTGAGTATACAAGACTTGTGTGATTGTGTGAGATTGCGTGTGTGTCATAGTGTGTGAGTGAGTGTGTGTGAGTGGGCGTGTTTCAGAGTGTGTGGGGGTGTTTTTGTGTGTGATTTCGTGAGTGTGTGAGCGAGGTTGCGGGACTGTGTGAATGTCTGTGTGTTTGTGTGAGTGTGAGTGTGAGGGGAATGGGGTGAAATATGGTACAACAAAGGGTGCCTGAGAGGTTTGGAATGGAAACGAGCCTTCTCTGACAGAATGGAAAGCAATAGAAGGTGGTGGGAGACGACGGATAGGAGTGCAATGTTGTGGCATGGATTGGAATGTGGTGTATTGTGAAGCAATAGATGGTTTCTGTGTGTTTTGGAAGAGAATGGATCCCTCTTCGACGGAATGAAAGGATTTTCTCGGAATGGAGAGGTGTTTTGTGGAATAAATTGGAATGTGGTGAAATGCGACGCAATGATGGGTGTCTGAGTGGTTTGGAAACGAATGGAGCCTTCCTTGACGGCTTGGAAAGCAATAGAACGAGGTGGAATTGTGCGGAAAGGACTGGAATGTTGTGGGATGGTGTGAAATAGGGTTTAATGTGATGCAATCGAGGGTTCCTGATTACTTTCTTGGCGAAGGCTGCCTTCTTTCACGCAATGGAACACAACAGAACGTTGTGGACTGCTGCAGAATGGAGTGGAATGTTGTGGAATGGAGTGGAATGGGGAGGAATGTGACGCAATTGACAGTTCAGGGTGTTTTGGAAGCGAATGAAGGCTTCTTTGATGGCATGTAACGCAATAGAACGCGGTGGATGTTGTGGAATGGAGTTTAATTTTGTGGAATAAAGTGGAATGGGTGGAAATGTGACGCAATACAGGGTGTCTGAGTGGTTTGGAAACGAACGGGGCCTTCTTTGATGGAATGGAAAGCAATAGGACATGGTGGAATTTTGTGGAAAGTAGCGGAATGTTGTGGGATGGCGTGAAATGCGGTTTAAAGAGAAGCAAAAGATTGCTCCTGAATTGTTTATTAGCGAATGCTGCCTTTTTTGGTGAAATGTGGTGCAACAGAACGTTGCGGAATGTTGCAGAATGGAGTGGAATGTTGTGAATTGGAGTGGAATGGGGTGTAATTTGATGCAACAGACGGTTCCTGAGTGGTTTGGAAGTGGATGCTGCCTTCTTTGATGGAGGAGAACGCAACAGAACGTTGTGGAATGTTGTGGAATGTTGTGGAATGGCGTGAAATCGGGTTCAATGTGACACGGTAGAGAGTTCCTGAGTTGTTTCTTAGCGAATGCTGCCTTCTTTGACGCAATGCTATGCAACAGAACGTTGTGGAATGGAGTGGAATGTCGTGAAATGGAGTGCAGTGGGGTATAATGTGGTGCAATAGAGGGAAGCTGAGCGGTTTAGAGTAGAATGGAGACTTCCTTGATGGAATGGGAAACAATGCAACGTGACGGACTGTTGGATAATGAAGTAGAATGTTGTGGACTGGAGACGAATGGGGTTTAATGTGATGCAGTAGATTTTCCTGAGTGTTTTAAGAGAATGTCTGTGTGTGCATGTGTATGCTCTTGTGGGTTTGATTGGGTTAGAGTGTGTGAGTGTGAGAGGGTGTGAGTGTGTGTGACAGTGTGTGAGTGTGTGTGAGTGTGTATGTGTGTGAGGGGCTCTGTGTGAGTGAAGGAGAGTGTGTTTGTGAGCATGTTGGTTTGAGAGTGGGAACTTGACTCTGAGTGAGTGACTGTGTGTGTTTGACGGGGAATGTGCATGTTAGTGTGGGTGGAAGTGTGTGTGGCTGTGCAGGTGTGAGTGTGTGTGTGCGAATTGTGTGTTTGAATGTGTGAGAGTGCGTGAGTGTGTGTATGTGAGTGAGAGTGTGTGAGATTGTGTGATTCACGATGTGTCTGAGTGGGACGGACTGTGTTTGAGTGTGAGTGTGTCCGTCTATGAGTGTGTGTGTGAGAGTGAGTGTGCACGTGGGTGAGGGGCTGTGTGGGTGTATGCACGTGTCTGTTTCTGTGAGTCTGTGTGTGTGCGAGTGTGTGAGTGTGTTTGGTTTAGTAGGTGTGTGAGTAGGAGTGAGTGTTTGTGAGTGAGTACACAAGACATGTGTGATTGTGTGAGATTGCGTGTGTGTCATAGTGTGTGAGTGAGTGTGTGTGAGTGGGCGTGTTTCAGAGTGTGTGGGGGTGTTTTTGTGTGTGATTTCGTGAGCGTGTGAGCGAGGTTGCGGGACTGTGTGAGTGTCTGTGTGTTTGTGTGAGTGTGAGTGTGAGGGGAATGGGGTGAAATATGGTACAACAAAGGGTGCCTGAGAGGTTTGGAATGGAAACGAGCCTTCTCTGACAGAATGGAAAGCAATAGAAGGTGGTGGGAGACGACGGATAGGAGTGCAATGTTGTGGCATGGATTGGAATGTGGTGTATTGTGAAGCAATAGATGGTTTCTGTGTGTTTTGGAAGAGAATGGATCCCTCTTCGACGGAATGAAAGGATTTTCTCGGAATGGAGAGGTGTTTTGTGGAATAAATTGGAATGTGGTGAAATGCGACGCAATGATGCGTGTCTGAGTGGTTTGGAAACGAATGGAGCCTTCCTTGACGGCTTGGAAAGCAATAGAACGAGGTGGAATTGTGCGGAAAGGACTGGAATGTTGTGGGATGGTGTGAAATAGGGTTTAATGTGATGCAATAGAGGGTTCCTGAGTACTTTCTTAGCGAAGGCTGCCTTCTTTCACGCAATGGAACACAACAGAACGTTGTGGACTGCTGCAGAATGGAGTGGAATGTTGTGGAATGGAGTGGAATGGGGAGGAATGTGACGCAATTGACAGTTCAGGGTGTTTTGGAAGCGAATGAAGGCTTCTTTGATGGCATGTAACGCAATAGAACGCGGTGGATGTTGTGGAATGGAGTTTAATTTTGTGGAATAAAGTGGAATGGGTGGAAATGTGACGCAATACAGGGTGTCTGAGTGGTTTGGAAACGAACGGGGCCTTCTTTGATGGAATGGAAAGCAATAGGACATGGTGGAATTTTGTGGAAAGTAGCGGAATGTTGTGGGATGGCGTGAAATGCGGTTTAAAGAGAAGCAAAACATTGCTCCTGAATTGTTTATTAGCGAATGCTGCCTTCTTTGGTGAAATGTGGTGCAACAGAACGTTGCGGAATGTTGCAGAATGGAGTGGAATGTTGTGAATTGGAGTGGAATGGGGTGTAATTTGATGCAACAGACGGTTCCTGAGTGGTTTGGAAGTGGATGCTGCCTTCTTTGATGGAGGAGAACGCAACAGAACGTTGTGGAATGTTGTGGAATGTTGTGGAATGGCGTGAAATCGGGTTCAATGTGACACGGTAGAGAGTTCCTGAGTTGTTTCTTAGCGAATGCTGCCTTCTTTGACGCAATGCTATGCAACAGAACGTTGTGGAATGGAGTGGAATGTCGTGAAATGGAGTGCAGTGGGGTATAATGTGGTGCAATAGAGGGAAGCTGAGCGGTTTAGAGTAGAATGGAGACTTCCTTGATGGAATGGGAAACAATGCAACGTGACGGACTGTTGGATAATGAAGTAGAATGTTGTGGACTGGAGACGAATGGGGTTTAATGTGATGCAGTAGATTTTCCTGAGTGTTTTAAGAGAATGTCTGTGTGTGCATGTGTATGCTCTTGTGGGTTTGATTGGGTTAGAGTGTGTGAGTGTGAGAGGGTGTGAGTGTGTGTGACAGTGTGTGAGTGTGTGTGAGTGTGTATGTGTGTGAGGGGCTCTGTGTGAGTGAAGGAGAGTGTGTTTGTGAGCATGTTGGTTTGAGAGTGGGAACTTGACTCTGAGTGAGTGACTGTGTGTGTTTGACGGGGAATGTGCATGTTAGTGTGGGTGGAAGTGTGTGTGGCTGTGCAGGTGTGAGTTTGTGTGTGCGAATTGTGTGTTTGAATGTGTGAGAGTGCGTGAGTGTGTGTATGTGAGTGAGAGTGTGTGAGATTGTGTGATTCACGATGTGTCTGAGTGGGACTGACTGTGTTTGAGTGTGAGTGTGTCCGTCTATGAGTGTGTGTGTGAGAGTGAGTGTGCACGTGGCTGAGGGGCTGTGTGTGTGTATGCACGTGTGTGTTTCTGTGAGTCTGTGTGTGTGCGAGTGTGTGAGTGTGTTTGGGTTAGTAGGTGTGTGAGTAGGAGTGAGTGTTTGTGAGTGAGTATACAAGACTTGTGTGATTGTGTGAGATTACGTGTGTGTCATAGTGTGTGAGTGAGTGTGTGTGAGTGGGCGTGTTTCAGAGTGTGTGGGGGTGTTTTTGTGTGTGATTTCGTGAGCGTGTGAGTGAGGTTGCGGGACTGTGTGAGTGTCTGTGTGTTTGTGTGAGTGTGAGTGTGAGGGGAATGGGGTGAAATATGGTACAACAAAGGGTGCCTGAGAGGTTTGGAATGGAAACGAGCCTTCTCTGACAGAATGGAAAGCAATAGAAGGTGGTGGGAGACGACGGATAGGAGTGCAATGTTGTGGCATGGATTGGAATGTGGTGTATTGTGAAGCAATAGATGGTTTCTGTGTGTTTTGGAAGAGAATGGATCCCTCTTCGACGGAATGAAAGGATTTTCTCGGAATGGAGAGGTGTTTTGTGGAATAAATTGGAATGTGGTGAAATGCGACGCAATGATGGGTGTCTGAGTGGTTTGGAAACGAATGGAGCCTTCCTTGACGGATTGGAAAGCAATAGAACGAGGTGGAATTGTGCGGAAGGGACTGGAATGTTGTGGGATGGTGTGAAATAGGGTTTAATGTGATGCAATAGAGGGTTCCTGAGTACTTTCTTAGCGAAGGCTGCCTTCTTTCACGCAATGGAACACAACAGAACGTTGTGGACTGCTGCAGAATGGAGTGGAATGTTGTGGAATGGAGTGGAATGGGGAGGAATGTGACGCAATTGACAGTTCAGGGTGTTTTGGAAGCGAATGAAGGCTTCTTTGATGGCATGTAACGCAATAGAACGCGGTGGATGTTGTGGAATGGAGTTTAATTTTGTGGAATAAAGTGGAATGGGTGGAAATGTGACGCAATACAGGGTGTCTGAGTGGTTTGGAAACGAACGGGGCCTTCTTTGATGGAATGGAAAGCAATAGGACATGTTGGAATTTTGTGGAAAGTAGCGGAATGTTGTGGGATGGCGTGAAATGCGGTTTAAAGAGAAGCAAAACATTGCTCCTGAATTGTTTATTAGCGAATGCTGCCTTCTTTGGTGAAATGTGGTGCAACAGAACGTTGCGGAATGTTGCAGAATGGAGTGGAATGTTGTGAATTGGAGTGGAATGGGGTGTAATTTGATGCAACAGACGGTTCCTGAGTGGTTTGGAAGTGGATGCTGCCTTCTTTGAAGGAGGAGAACGCAACAGAACGTTGTGGAATGTTGTGGAATGTTGTGGAATGGCGTGAAATCGGGTTCAATGTGACACGGTAGAGAGTTCCTGAGTTGTTTCTTAGCGAATGCTGCCTTCTTTGACGCAATGCTATGCAACAGAACGTTGTGGAATGGAGTGGAATGTCGTGAAATGGAGTGCAGTGGGGTATAATGTGGTGCAATAGAGGGAAGCTGAGCGGTTTAGAGTAGAATGGAGACTTCCTTGATGGAATGGGAAACAATGCAACGTGACGGACTGTTGGATAATGAAGTAGAATGTTGTGGACTGGAGACGAATGGGGTTTAATGTGATGCAGTAGATTTTCCTGAGTGTTTTAAGAGAATGTCTGTGTGTGCATGTGTATGCTCTTGTGGGTTTGATTGGGTTAGAGTGTGTGAGTGTGAGAGGGTGTGAGTGTGTGTGACAGTGTGTGAGTGTGTGTGAGTGTGTATGTGTGTGAGGGGCTCTGTGTGAGTGAAGGAGAGTGTGTTTGTGAGCATGTTGGTTTGAGAGTGGGAACTTGACTCTGAGTGAGTGACTGTGTGTGTTTGACGGGGAATGTGCATGTTAGTGTGGGTGGAAGTGTGTGTGGCTGTGCAGGTGTGAGTTTGTGTGTGCGAATTGTGTGTTTGAATGTGTGAGAGTGCGTGAGTGTGTGTATGTGAGTGAGAGTGTGTGAGATTGTGTGATTCACGATGTGTCTGAGTGGGACTGACTGTGTTTGAGTGTGAGTGTGTCCGTCTATGAGTGTGTGTGTGAGAGTGAGTGTGCACGTGGCTGAGGGGCTGTGTGTGTGTATGCACGTGTGTGTTTCTGTGAGTCTGTGTGTGTGCGAGTGTGTGAGTGTGTTTGGGTTAGTAGGTGTGTGAGTAGGAGTGAGTGTTTGTGAGTGAGTATACAAGACTTGTGTGATTGTGTGAGATTACGTGTGTGTCATAGTGTGTGAGTGAGTGTGTGTGAGTGGGCGTGTTTCAGAGTGTGTGGGGGTGTTTTTGTGTGTGATTTCGTGAGCGTGTGAGCGAGGTTGCGGGACTGTGTGAGTGTCTGTGTGTTTGTGTGAGTGTGAGTGTGAGGGGAATGGGGTGAAATATGGTACAACAAAGGGTGCCTGAGAGGTTTGGAATGGAAACGAGCCTTCTCTGACAGAATGGAAAGCAATAGAAGGTGGTGGGAGACGACGGATAGGAGTGCAATGTTGTGGCATGGATTGGAATGTGGTGTATTGTGAAGCAATAGATGGTTTCTGTGTGTTTTGGAAGAGAATGGATCCCTCTTCGACGGAATGAAAGGATTTTCTCGGAATGGAGAGGTGTTTTGTGGAATAAATTGGAATGTGGTGAAATGCGACGCAATGATGGGTGTCTGAGTGGTTTGGAAACGAATGGAGCCTTCCTTGACGGATTGGAAAGCAATAGAACGAGGTGGAATTGTGCGGAAGGGACTGGAATGTTGTGGGATGGTGTGAAATAGGGTTTAATGTGATGCAATAGAGGGTTCCTGAGTACTTTCTTAGCGAAGGCTGCCTTCTTTCACGCAATGGAACACAACAGAACGTTGTGGACTGCTGCAGAATGGAGTGGAATGTTGTGGAATGGAGTGGAATGGGGAGGAATGTGACGCAATTGACAGTTCAGGGTGTTTTGGAAGCGAATGAAGGCTTCTTTGATGGCATGTAACGCAATAGAACGCGGTGGATGTTGTGGAATGGAGTTTAATTTTGTGGAATAAAGTGGAATGGGTGGAAATGTGACGCAATACAGGGTGTCTGAGTGGTTTGGAAACGAACGGGGCCTTCTTTGATGGAATGGAAAGCAATAGGACATGTTGGAATTTTGTGGAAAGTAGCGGAATGTTGTGGGATGGCGTGAAATGCGGTTTAAAGAGAAGCAAAACATTGCTCCTGAATTGTTTATTAGCGAATGCTGCCTTCTTTGGTGAAATGTGGTGCAACAGAACGTTGCGGAATGTTGCAGAATGGAGTGGAATGTTGTGAATTGGAGTGGAATGGGGTGTAATTTGATGCAACAGACGGTTCCTGAGTGGTTTGGAAGTGGATGCTGCCTTCTTTGAAGGAGGAGAACGCAACAGAACGTTGTGGAATGTTGTGGAATGTTGTGGAATGGCGTGAAATCGGGTTCAATGTGACACGGTAGAGAGTTCCTGAGTTGTTTCTTAGCGAATGCTGCCTTCTTTGACGCAATGCTATGCAACAGAACGTTGTGGAATGGAGTGGAATGTCGTGAAATGGAGTGCAGTGGGGTATAATGTGGTGCAATAGAGGGAAGCTGAGCGGTTTAGAGTAGAATGGAGACTTCCTTGATGGAATGGGAAACAATGCAACGTGACGGACTGTTGGATAATGAAGTAGAATGTTGTGGACTGGAGACGAATGGGGTTTAATGTGATGCAGTAGATTTTCCTGAGTGTTTGAAGAGAATGTCTGTGTGTGCATGTGTATGCTCTTGTGGGTTTGATTGGGTTAGAGTGTGTGAGTGTGAGAGGGTGTGAGTGTGTGTGACAGTGTGTGAGTGTGTGTGAGTGTGTATGTGTGTGAGGGGCTCTGTGTGAGTGAAGGAGAGTGTGTTTGTGAGCATGTTGGTTTGAGAGTGGGAACTTGACTCTGAGTGAGTGACTGTGTGTGTTTGACGGGGAATGTGCATGTTAGTGTGGGTGGAAGTGTGTGTGGCTGTGCAGGTGTGAGTGTGTGTGTGCGAATTGTGTGTTTGAATGTGTGAGAGTGCGTGAGTGTGTGTATGTGAGTGAGAGTGTGTGAGATTGTGTGATTCACGATGTGTCTGAGTGGGACTGACTGTGTTTGAGTGTGAGTGTGTCCGTCTATGAGTGTGTGTGTGAGAGTGAGTGTGCACGTGGCTGAGGGGCTGTGTGTGTGTATGCACGTGTGTGTTTCTGTGAGTCTGTGTGTGTGCGAGTGTGTGAGTGTGTTTGGGTTAGTAGGTGTGTGAGTAGGAGTGAGTGTTTGTGAGTGAGTATACAAGACTTGTGTGATTGTGTGAGATTGCGTGTGTGTCATAGTGTGTGAGTGAGTGTGTGAGTGGGCGTGTTTCAGAGTGTGTGGGGGTGTTTTTGTGTGTGATTTCGTGAGTGTGTGAGCGAGGTTGCGGGACTGTGTGAGTGTCTGTGTGTTTGTGTGAGTGTGAGTGTGAGGGGAATGGGGTGAAATATGGTACAACAAAGGGTGCCTGAGAGGTTTGGAATGGAAACGAGCCTTCTCTGACAGAATGGAAAGCAATAGAAGGTGGTGGGAGACGACGGATAGGAGTGCAATGTTGTGGCATGGATTGGAATGTGGTGTATTGTGAAGCAATAGATGGTTTCTGTGTGTTTTGGAAGAGAATGGATCCCTCTTCGACGGAATGAAAGGATTTTCTCGGAATGGAGAGGTGTTTTGTGGAATAAATTGGAATGTGGTGAAATGCGACGCAATGATGGGTGTCTGAGTGGTTTGGAAACGAATGGAGCCTTCCTTGACGGCTTGGAAAGCAATAGAACGAGGTGGAATTGTGCGGAAAGGACTGGAATGTTGTGGGATGGTGTGAAATAGGGTTTAATGTGATGCAATAGAGGGTTCCTGAGTACTTTCTTAGCGAAGGCTGCCTTCTTTCACGCAATGGAACACAACAGAACGTTGTGGACTGCCGCAGAATGGAGTGGAATGTTGTGGAATGGAGTGGAATGGGGAGGAATGTGACGCAATTGACAGTTCAGGGTGTTTTGGAAGCGAATGAAGGCTTCTTTGATGGCATGTAACGCAATAGAACGCGGTGGATGTTGTGGAATGGAGTTTAATTTTGTGGAATAAAGTGGAATGGGTGGAAATGTGACGCAATACAGGGTGTCTGAGTGGTTTGGAAACGAACGGGGCCTTCATTGATGGAATGGAAAGCAATAGGACATGGTGGAATTTTGTGGAAAGGAGCGGAATGTTGTGGGATGGCGTGAAATGCGGTTTAAAGAGAAGCAAAAGATTGCTCCTGAATTGTTTATTAGCGAATGCTGCCTTCTTTGGTGAAATGTGGTGCAACAGAACGTTGCGGAATGTTGCAGAATGGAGTGGAATGTTGTGAATTGGAGTGGAATGGGGTGTAATTTGATGCAACAGACGGTTCCTGAGTGGTTTGGAAGTGGATGCTGCCTTCTTTGATGGAGGAGAACGCAACAGAACGTTGTGGAATGTTGTGGAATGTTGTGGAATGGCGTGAAATCGGGTTCAATGTGACACGGTAGAGAGTTCCTGAGTTGTTTCTTAGCGAATGCTGCCTTCTTTGACGCAATGCTATGCAACAGAACGTTGTGGAATGGAGTGGAATGTCGTGAAATGGAGTGCAGTGGGGTATAATGTGGTGCAATAGAGGGAAGCTGAGCGGTTTAGAGTAGAATGGAGACTTCCTTGATGGAATGGGAAACAATGCAACGTGACGGACTGTTGGATAATGAAGTAGAATGTTGTGGACTGGAGACGAATGGGGTTTAATGTGATGCAGTAGATTTTCCTGAGTGTTTTAAGAGAATGTCTGTGTGTGCATGTGTATGCTCTTGTGGGTTTGATTGGGTTAGAGTGTGTGAGTGTGAGAGGGTGTGAGTGTGTGTGACAGTGTGTGAGTGTGTGTGAGTGTGTATGTGTGTGAGGGGCTCTGTGTGAGTGAAGGAGAGTGTGTTTGTGAGCATGTTGGTTTGAGAGTGGGAACTTGACTCTGAGTGAGTGACTGTGTGTGTTTGACGGGGAATGTGCATGTTAGTGTGGGTGGAAGTGTGTGTGGCTGTGCAGGTGTGAGTTTGTGTGTGCGAATTGTGTGTTTGAATGTGTGAGAGTGCGTGAGTGTGTGTATGTGAGTGAGAGTGTGTGAGATTGTGTGATTCACGATGTGTCTGAGTGGGACTGACTGTGTTTGAGTGTGAGTGTGTCCGTCTATGAGTGTGTGTGTGAGAGTGAGTGTGCACGTGGCTGAGGGGCTGTGTGTGTGTATGCCGGTGTGTGTTTCTGTGAGTCTGTGTGTGTGCGAGTGTGTGAGTGTGTTTGGGTTAGTAGGTGTGTGAGTAGGAGTGAGTCTTTGTGAGTGAGTATACAAGACTTGTGTGATTGTGTGAGATTACGTGTGTGTCAGAGTGTGTGAGTGCGTGTGTGTGAGTGAGCGTGTTTCAGAGTGTGTGGGGGTGTTTTTGTGTGTGATTTCGTGAGTGTGTGAGCGAGGTTGCGGGACTGTGTGAGTGTCTGTGTGTTTGTGTGAGTGTGAGTGTGAGGGGAATGGGGTGAAATATGGTACAACAAAGGGTGCCTGAGAGGTTTGGAATGGAAACGAGCCTTCTCTGACAGAATGGAAAGCAATAGAAGGTGGTGGGAGACGACGGATAGGAGTGCAATGTTGTGGCATGGATTGGAATGTGGTGTATTGTGAAGCAATAGATGGTTTCTGTGTGTTTTGGAAGAGAATGGATCCCTCTTCGACGGAATGAAAGGATTTTCTCGGAATGGAGAAGTGTTTTGTGGAATAAATTGGAATGTGGTGAAATGCGACGCAATGATGGGTGTCTGAGTGGTTTGGAAACGAATGGAGCCTTCCTTGACGGATTGGAAAGCAATAGAACGAGGTGGAATTGTGCGGAAGGGACTGGAATGTTGTGGGATGGTGTGAAATAGGGTTTAATGTGATGCAATAGAGGGTTCCTGAGTACTTTCTTAGCGAAGGCTGCCTTCTTTCACGCAATGGAACACAACAGAACGTTGTGGACTGCTGCAGAATGGAGTGGAATGTTGTGGAATGGAGTGGAATGGGGAGGAATGTGACGCAATTGACAGTTCAGGGTGTTTTGGAAGCGAATGAAGGCTTCTTTGATGGCATGTAACGCAATAGAACGCGGTGGATGTTGTGGAATGGAGTTTAATTTTGTGGAATAAAGTGGAATGGGTGGAAATGTGACGCAATACAGGGTGTCTGAGTGGTTTGGAAACGAACGGGGCCTTCTTTGATGGAATGGAAAGCAATAGGACATGGTGGAATTTTGTGGAAAGGAGCGGAATGTTGTGGGATGGCGTGAAATGCGGTTTAAAGAGAAGCAAAAGATTGCTCCTGAATTGTTTATTAGCGAATGCTGCCTTCTTTGGTGAAATGTGGTGCAACAGAACGTTGCGGAATGTTGCAGAATGGAGTGGAATGTTGTGAATTGGAGTGGAATGGGGTGTAATTTGATGCAACAGACGGTTCCTGAGTGGTTTGGAAGTGGATGCTGCCTTCTTTGATGGAGGAGAACGCAACAGAACGTTGTGGAATGTTGTGGAATGTTGTGGAATGGCGTGAAATCGGGTTCAATGTGACACGGTAGAGAGTTCCTGAGTTGTTTCTTAGCGAATGCTGCCTTCTTTGACGCAATGCTATGCAACAGAACGTTGTGGAATGGAGTGGAATGTCGTGAAATGGAGTGGAGTGGGGTATAATGTGGTGCAATAGAGGGAAGCTGAGCGGTTTAGAGTAGAATGGAGACTTCCTTGATGGAATGGGAAACAATGCAACGTGACGGACTGTTGGATAATGAAGTAGAATGTTGTGGACTGGAGACGAATGGGGTTTAATGTGATGCAGTAGATTTTCCTGAGTGTTTTAAGAGAATGTCTGTGTGTGCATGTGTATGCTCTTGTGGGTTTGATTGGGTTAGAGTGTGTGAGTGTGAGAGGGTGTGAGTGTGTGTGACAGTGTGTGAGTGTGTGTGAGTGTGTATGTGTGTGAGGGGCTCTGTGTGAGTGAAGGAGAGTGTGTTTGTGAGCATGTTGGTTTGAGAGTGGGAACTTGACTCTGAGTGAGTGACTGTGTGTGTTTGACGGGGAATGTGCATGTTAGTGTGGGTGGAAGTGTGTGTGGCTGTGCAGGTGTGAGTGTGTGTGTGCGAATTGTGTGTTTGAATGTGTGAGAGTGCGTGAGTGTGTGTATGTGAGTGAGAGTGTGTGAGATTGTGTGATTCACGATGTGTCTGAGTGGGACTGACTGTGTTTGAGTGTGAGTGTGTCCGTCTATGAGTGTGTGTGTGAGAGTGAGTGTGCACGTGGCTGAGGGGCTGTGTGTGTGTATGCACGTGTGTGTTTCTGTGAGTCTGTGTGTGTGCGAGTGTGTGAGTGTGTTTGGGTTAGTAGGTGTGTGAGTAGGAGTGAGTGTTTGTGAGTGAGTATACAAGACTTGTGTGATTGTGTGAGATTGCGTGTGTGTCATAGTGTGTGAGTGAGTGTGTGTGAGTGGGCGTGTTTCAGAGTGTGTGGGGGTGTTTTTGTGTGTGATTTCGTGAGTGTGTGAGCGAGGTTGCGGGACTGTGTGAGTGTCTGTGTGTTTGTGTGAGTGTGAGTGTGAGGGGAATGGGGTGAAATATGGTACAACAAAGGGTGCCTGAGAGGTTTGGAATGGAAACGAGCCTTCTCTGACAGAATGGAAAGCAATAGAAGGTGGTGGGAGACGACGGATAGGAGTGCAATGTTGTGGCATGGATTGGAATGTGGTGTATTGTGAAGCAATAGATGGTTTCTGTGTGTTTTGGAAGAGAATGGATCCCTCTTCGACGGAATGAAAGGATTTTCTCGGAATGGAGAGGTGTTTTGTGGAATAAATTGGAATGTGGTGAAATGCGACGCAATGATGGGTGTCTGAGTGGTTTGGAAACGAATGGAGCCTTCCTTGACGGCTTGGAAAGCAATAGAACGAGGTGGAATTGTGCGGAAAGGACTGGAATGTTGTGGGATGGTGTGAAATAGGGTTTAATGTGATGCAATAGAGGGTTCCTGAGTACTTTCTTAGCGAAGGCTGCCTTCTTTCACGCAATGGAACACAACAGAACGTTGTGGACTGCCGCAGAATGGAGTGGAATGTTGTGGAATGGAGTGGAATGGGGAGGAATGTGACGCAATTGACAGTTCAGGGTGTTTTGGAAGCGAATGAAGGCTTCTTTGATGGCATGTAACGCAATAGAACGCGGTGGATGTTGTGGAATGGAGTTTAATTTTGTGGAATAAAGTGGAATGGGTGGAAATGTGACGCAATACAGGGTGTCTGAGTGGTTTGGAAACGAACGGGGCCTTCTTTGATGGAATGGAAAGCAATAGGACATGGTGGAATTTTGTGGAAAGGAGCGGAATGTTGTGGGATGGCGTGAAATGCGGTTTAAAGAGAAGCAAAAGATTGCTCCTGAATTGTTTATTAGCGAATGCTGCCTTCTTTGGTGAAATGTGGTGCAACAGAACGTTGCGGAATGTTGCAGAATGGAGTGGAATGTTGTGAATTGGAGTGGAATGGGGTGTAATTTGATGCAACAGACGGTTCCTGAGTGGTTTGGAAGTGGATGCTGCCTTCTTTGATGGAGGAGAACGCAACAGAACGTTGTGGAATGTTGTGGAATGTTGTGCAATGGCGTGAAATCGGGTTCAATGTGACACGGTAGAGAGTTCCTGAGTTGTTTCTTAGCGAATGCTGCCTTCTTTGACGCAATGCTATGCAACAGAACGTTGTGGAATGGAGTGGAATGTCGTGAAATGGAGTGGAGTGGGGTATAATGTGGTGCAATAGAGGGAAGCTGAGCGCTTTAGAGTAGAATGGAGACTTCCTTGATGGAATGGGAAACAATGCAACGTGACGGACTGTTGGATAATGAAGTAGAATGTTGTGGACTGGAGACGAATGGGGTTTAATGTGATGCAGTAGATTTTCCTGAGTGTTTTAAGAGAATGTCTTTGTGTGCATGTGTATGCTCTTGTGGGTTTGATTGGGTTAGAGTGTGTGAGTGTGAGAGGGTGTGAGTGTGTGTGACAGTGTGTGAGTGTGTGTGAGTGTGTATGTGTGTGAGGGGCTCTGTGTGAGTGAAGGAGAGTGTGTTTGTGAGCATGTTGGTTTGAGAGTGGGAACTTGACTCTGAGTGAGTGACTGTGTGTGTTTGACGGGGAATGTGCATGTTAGTGTGGGTGGAAGTGTGTGTGGCTGTGCAGGTGTGAGTGTGTGTGTGCGAATTGTGTGTTTGAATGTGTGAGAGTGCGTGAGTGTGTGTATGTGAGTGAGAGTGTGTGAGATTGTGTGATTCACGATGTGTCTGAGTGGGACTGACTGTGTTTGAGTGTGAGTGTGTCCGTCTATGAGTGTGTGTGTGAGAGTGAGTGTGCACGTGGCTGAGGGGCTGTGTGTGTGTATGCACGTGTGTGTTTCTGTGAGTCTGTGTGTGTGCGAGTGTGTGAGTGTGTTTGGGTTAGTAGGTGTGTGAGTAGGAGTGAGTGTTTGTGAGTGAGTATACAAGACTTGTGTGATTGTGTGAGATTGCGTGTGTGTCATAGTGTGTGAGTGAGTGTGTGTGAGTGGGCGTGTTTCAGAGTGTGTGGGGGTGTTTTTGTGTGTGATTTCGTGAGTGTGTGAGCGAGGTTGCGGGACTGTGTGAGTGTCTGTGTGTTTGTGTGAGTGTGAGTGTGAGGGGAATGGGGTGAAATATGGTACAACAAAGGGTGCCTGAGAGGTTTGGAATGGAAACGAGCCTTCTCTGACAGAATGGAAAGCAATAGAAGGTGGTGGGAGACGACGGATAGGAGTGCAATGTTGTGGCATGGATTGGAATGTGGTGTATTGTGAAGCAATAGATGGTTTCTGTGTGTTTTGGAAGAGAATGAATCCCTCTTCGACGGAATGAAAGGATTTTCTCGGAATGGAGAGGTGTTTTGTGGAATAAATTGGAATGTGGTGAAATGCGACGCAATGATGGGTGTCTGAGTGGTTTGGAAACGAATGGAGCCTTCCTTGACGGCTTGGAAAGCAATAGAACGAGGTGGAATTGTGCGGAAAGGACTGGAATGTTGTGGGATGGTGTGAAATAGGGTTTAATGTGATGCAATAGAGGGTTCCTGAGTACTTTCTTAGCGAAGGCTGCCTTCTTTCACGCAATGGAACACAACAGAACGTTGTGGACTGCCGCAGAATGGAGTGGAATGTTGTGGAATGGAGTGGAATGGGGAGGAATGTGACGCAATTGACAGTTCAGGGTGTTTTGGAAGCGAATGAAGGCTTCTTTGATGGCATGTAACGCAATAGAACGCGGTGGATGTTGTGGAATGGAGTTTAATTTTGTGGAATAAAGTGGAATGGGTGGAAATGTGACGCAATACAGGGTGTCTGAGTGGTTTGGAAACGAACGGGGCCTTCTTTGATGGAATGGAAAGCAATAGGACATGGTGGAATTTTGTGGAAAGGAGCGGAATGTTGTGGGATGGCGTGAAATGCGGTTTAAAGAGAAGCAAAAGATTGCTCCTGAATTGTTTATTAGCGAATGCTGCCTTCTTTGGTGAAATGTGGTGCAACAGAACGTTGCGGAATGTTGCAGAATGGAGTGGAATGTTGTGAATTGGAGTGGAATGGGGTGTAATTTAATGCAACAGACGGTTCCTGAGTGGTTTGGAAGTGGATGCTGCCTTCTTTGATGGAGGAGAACGCAACAGAACGTTGTGGAATGTTGTGGAATGTTGTGCAATGGCGTGAAATCGGGTTCAATGTGACACGGTAGAGAGTTCCTGAGTTGTTTCTTAGCGAATGCTGCCTTCTTTGACGCAATGCTATGCAACAGAACATTGTGGAATGGAGTGGAATGTCGTGAAATGGAGTGGAGTGGGGTATAATGTGGTGCAATAGAGGGAAGCTGAGCGCTTTAGAGTAGAATGGAGACTTCCTTGATGGAATGGGAAACAATGCAACGTGACGGACTGTTGGATAATGAAGTAGAATGTTGTGGACTGGAGACGAATGGGGTTTAATGTGATGCAGTAGATTTTCCTGAGTGTTTTAAGAGAATGTCTTTGTGTGCATGTGTATGCTCTTGTGGGTTTGATTGGGTTAGAGTGTGTGAGTGTGAGAGGGTGTGAGTGTGTGTGACAGTGTGTGAGTGTGTGTGAGTGTGTATGTGTGTGAGGGGCTCTGTGTGAGTGAAGGAGAGTGTGTTTGTGAGCATGTTGGTTTGAGAGTGGGAACTTGACTCTGAGTGAGTGACTGTGTGTGTTTGACGGGGAATGTGCATGTTAGTGTGGGTGGAAGTGTGTGTGGCTGTGCAGGTGTGAGTGTGTGTGTGCGAATTGTGTGTTTGAATGTGTGAGAGTGCGTGAGTGTGTGTATGTGAGTGAGAGTGTGTGAGATTGTGTGATTCACGATGTGTCTGAGTGGGACTGACTGTGTTTGAGTGTGAGTGTGTCCGTCTATGAGTGTGTGTGTGAGAGTGAGTGTGCACGTGGCTGAGGGGCTGTGTGTGTGTATGCACGTGTGTGTTTCTGTGAGTCTGTGTGTGTGCGAGTGTGTGAGTGTGTTTGGGTTAGTAGGTGTGTGAGTAGGAGTGAGTGTTTGTGAGTGAGTATACAAGACTTGTGTGATTGTGTGAGATTGCGTGTGTGTCATAGTGTGTGAGTGAGTGTGTGTGAGTGGGCGTGTTTCAGAGTGTGTGGGGGTGTTTTTGTGTGTGATTTCGTGAGCGTGTGAGCGAGGTTGCGGGACTGTGTGAGTGTCTGTGTGTTTGTGTGAGTGTGAGTGTGAGGGGAATGGGGTGAAATATGGTACAACAAAGGGTGCCTGAGAGGTTTGGAATGGAAACGAGCCTTCTCTGACAGAATGGAAAGCAATAGAAGGTGGTGGGAGACGACGGATAGGAGTGCAATGTTGTGGCATGGATTGGAATGTGGTGTATTGTGAAGCAATAGATGGTTTCTGTGTGTTTTGGAAGAGAATGGATCCCTCTTCGACGGAATGAAAGGATTTTCTCGGAATGGAGAGGTGTTTTGTGGAATAAATTGGAATGTGGTGAAATGCGACGCAATGATGCGTGTCTGAGTGGTTTGGAAACGAATGGAGCCTTCCTTGACGGATTGGAAAGCAATAGAACGAGGTGGAATTGTGCGGAAAGGACTGGAATGTTGTGGGATGGGGTGAAATAGGGTTTAATGTGATGCAATAGAGGGTTCCTGAGTACTTTCTTAGCGAAGGCTGCCTTCTTTCACGCAATGGAACACAACAGAACGTTGTGGACTGCTGCAGAATGGAGTGGAATGTTGTGGAATGGAGTGGAATGGGGAGGAATGTGACGCAATTGACAGTTCAGGGTGTTTTGGAAGCGAATGAAGGCTTCTTTGATGGCATGTAACGCAATAGAACGCGGTGGATGTTGTGGAATGGAGTTTAATTTTGTGGAATAAAGTGGAATGGGTGGAAATGTGACGCAATACAGTTTGTCTGAGTGGTTTGGAAACGAACGGGGCCTTCTTTGATGGAATGGAAAGCAATAGGACATGGTGGAATTATGTGGAAAGTAGCTGAATGTTGTGGGATGGCGTGAAATGCGGTTTAAAGAGAAGCAAAACATTGCTCCTGAATTGTTTATTAGCGAATGCTGCCTTCTTTGGTGAAATGTTGTGCAACAGAACGTTGCGGAATGTTGCAGAATGGAGTGGAATGTTGTGAATTGGAGTGGAATGGGGTGTAATTTGATGCAACAGACGGTTCCTGAGTGGTTTGGAAGTGGATGCTGCCTTCTTTGATGGAGGAGAACGCAACAGAACGTTGTGGAATGTTGTGGAATGTTGTGCAATGGCGTGAAATCGGGTTCAATGTGACACGGTAGAGAGTTCCTGAGTTGTTTCTTAGCGAATGCTGCCTTCTTTGACGCAATGCTATGCAACAGAACGTTGTGGAATGGAGTGGAATGTCGTGAAATGGAGTGCAGTGGGGTATAATGTGGTGCAATAGAGGGAAGCTGAGCGGTTTAGAGTAGAATGGAGACTTCCTTGATGGAATGGGAAACAATGCAACGTGACGGACTGTTGGATAATGAAGTAGAATGTTGTGGACTGGAGACGAATGGGGTTTAATGTGATGCAGTAGATTTTCCTGAGTGTTTTAAGAGAATGTCTGTGTGTGCATGTGTATGCTCTTGTGGGTTTGATTGGGTTAGAGTGTGTGAGTGTGAGAGGGTGTGAGTGTGTGTGACAGTGTGTGAGTGTGTGTGAGTGTGTATGTGTGTGAGGGGCTCTGTGTGAGTGAAGGAGAGTGTGTTTGTGAGCATGTTGGTTTGAGAGTGGGAACTTGACTCTGAGTGAGTGACTGTGTGTGTTTGACGGGGAATGTGCATGTTAGTGTGGGTGGAAGTGTGTGTGGCTGTGCAGGTGTGAGTGTGTGTGTGCGAATTGTGTGTTTGAATGTGTGAGAGTGCGTGAGTGTGTGTATGTGAGTGAGAGTGTGTGAGATTGTGTGATTCACGATGTGTCTGAGTGGGACTGACTGGGTTTGAGTGTGAGTGTGTCCGTCTATGAGTGTGTGTGTGAGAGTGAGTGTGCACGTGGGTGAGGGGCTGTGTGGGTGTATGCACGTGTCTGTTTCTGTGAGTCTGTGTGTGTGCGAGTGTGTGAGTGTGTTTGGTTTAGTAGGTGTGTGAGTAGGAGTGAGTGTTTGTGAGTGAGTATACAAGACTTGTGTGATTGTGTGAGATTGCGTGTGTGTCATAGTGTGTGAGTGAGTGTGTGTGAGTGGGCGTGTTTCAGAGTGTGTGGGGGTGTTTTTGTGTGTGATTTCGTGAGCGTGTGAGCGAGGTTGCGGGACTGTGTGAGTGTCTGTGTGTTTGTGTGAGTGTGAGTGTGAGGGGAATGGGGTGAAATATGGTACAACAAAGGGTGCCTGAGAGGTTTGGAATGGAAACGAGCCTTCTCTGACAGAATGGAAAGCAATAGAAGGTGGTGGGAGACGACGGATAGGAGTGCAATGTTGTGGCATGGATTGGAATGTGGTGTATTGTGAAGCAATAGATGGTTTCTGTGTGTTTTGGAAGAGAATGGATCCCTCTTCGACGGAATGAAAGGATTTTCTCGGAATGGAGAGGTGTTTTGTGGAATAAATTGGAATGTGGTGAAATGCGACGCAATGATGCGTGTCTGAGTGGTTTGGAAACGAATGGAGCCTTCCTTGACGGCTTGGAAAGCAATAGAACGAGGTGGAATTGTGCGGAAAGGACTGGAATGTTGTGGGATGGTGTGAAATAGGGTTTAATGTGATGCAATAGAGGGTTCCTGAGTACTTTCTTAGCGAAGGCTGCCTTCTTTCACGCAATGGAACACAACAGAACGTTGTGGACTGCTGCAGAATGGAGTGGAATGTTGTGGAATGGAGTGGAATGGGGAGGAATGTGACGCAATTGACAGTTCAGGGTGTTTTGGAAGCGAATGAAGGCTTCTTTGATGGCATGTAACGCAATAGAACGCGGTGGATGTTGTGGAATGGAGTTTAATTTTGTGGAATAAAGTGGAATGGGTGGAAATGTGACGCAATACAGGGTGTCTGAGTGGTTTGGAAACGAACGGGGCCTTCTTTGATGGAATGGAAAGCAATAGGACATGGTGGAATTTTGTGGAAAGTAGCGGAATGTTGTGGGATGGCGTGAAATGCGGTTTAAAGAGAAGCAAAACATTGCTCCTGAATTGTTTATTAGCGAATGCTGCCTTCTTTGGTGAAATGTGGTGCAACAGAACGTTGCGGAATGTTGCAGAATGGAGTGGAATGTTGTGAATTGGAGTGGAATGGGGTGTAATTTGATGCAACAGACGGTTCCTGAGTGGTTTGGAAGTGGATGCTGCCTTCTTTGATGGAGGAGAACGCAACAGAACGTTGTGGAATGTTGTGGAATGTTGTGGAATGGCGTGAAATCGGGTTCAATGTGACACGGTAGAGAGTTCCTGAGTTGTTTCTTAGCGAATGCTGCCTTCTTTGACGCAATGCTATGCAACAGAACGTTGTGGAATGGAGTGGAATGTCGTGAAATGGAGTGGAGTGGGGTATAATGTGGTGCAATAGAGGGAAGCTGAGCGGTTTAGAGTAGAATGGAGACTTCCTTGATGGAATGGGAAACAATGCAACGTGACGGACTGTTGGATAATGAAGTAGAATGTTGTGGACTGGAGACGAATGGGGTTTAATGTGATGCAGTAGATTTTCCTGAGTGTTTTAAGAGAATGTCTGTGTGTGCATGTGTATGCTCTTGTGGGTTTGATTGGGTTAGAGTGTGTGAGTGTGAGAGGGTGTGAGTGTGTGTGACAGTGTGTGAGTGTGTGTGAGTGTGTATGTGTGTGAGGGGCTCTGTGTGAGTGAAGGAGAGTGTGTTTGTGAGCATGTTGGTTTGAGAGTGGGAACTTGACTCTGAGTGAGTGACTGTGTGTGTTTGACGGGGAATGTGCATGTTAGTGTGGGTGGAAGTGTGTGTGGCTGTGCAGGTGTGAGTTTGTGTGTGCGAATTGTGTGTTTGAATGTGTGAGAGTGCGTGAGTGTGTGTATGTGAGTGAGAGTGTGTGAGATTGTGTGATTCACGATGTGTCTGAGTGGGACTGACTGTGTTTGAGTGTGAGTGTGTCCGTCTATGAGTGTGTGTGTGAGAGTGAGTGTGCACGTGGCTGAGGGGCTGTGTGTGTGTATGCACGTGTGTGTTTCTGTGAGTCTGTGTGTGTGCGAGTGTGTGAGTGTGTTTGGGTTAGTAGGTGTGTGAGTAGGAGTGAGTGTTTGTGAGTGAGTATACAAGACTTGTGTGATTGTGTGAGATTACGTGTGTGTCATAGTGTGTGAGTGAGTGTGTGTGAGTGGGCGTGTTTCAGAGTGTGTGGGGGTGTTTTTGTGTGTGATTTCGTGAGCGTGTGAGCGAGGTTGCGGGACTGTGTGAGTGTCTGTGTGTTTGTGTGAGTGTGAGTGTGAGGGGAATGGGGTGAAATATGGTACAACAAAGGGTGCCTGAGAGGTTTGGAATGGAAACGAGCCTTCTCTGACAGAATGGAAAGCAATAGAAGGTGGTGGGAGACGACGGATAGGAGTGCAATGTTGTGGCATGGATTGGAATGTGGTGTATTGTGAAGCAATAGATGGTTTCTGTGTGTTTTGGAAGAGAATGGATCCCTCTTCGACGGAATGAAAGGATTTTCTCGGAATGGAGAGGTGTTTTGTGGAATAAATTGGAATGTGGTGAAATGCAACGCAATGATGGGTGTCTGAGTGGTTTGGAAACGAATGGAGCCTTCCTTGACGGATTGGAAAGCAATAGAACGAGGTGGAATTGTGCGGAAGGGACTGGAATGTTGTGGGATGGTGTGAAATAGGGTTTAATGTGATGCAATAGAGGGTTCCTGAGTACTTTCTTAGCGAAGGCTGCCTTCTTTCACGCAATGGAACACAACAGAACGTTGTGGACTGCTGCAGAATGGAGTGGAATGTTGTGGAATGGAGTGGAATGGGGAGGAATGTGACGCAATTGACAGTTCAGGGTGTTTTGGAAGCGAATGAAGGCTTCTTTGATGGCATGTAACGCAATAGAATGCGGTGGATGTTGTGGAATGGAGTTTAATTTTGTGGAATAAAGTGGAATGGGTGGAAATGTGACGCAATACAGGGTGTCTGAGTGGTTTGGAAACGAACGGGGCCTTCTTTGATGGAATGGAAAGCAATAGGACATGTTGGAATTTTGTGGAAAGTAGCGGAATGTTGTGGGATGGCGTGAAATGCGGTTTAAAGAGAAGCAAAACATTGCTCCTGAATTGTTTATTAGCGAATGCTGCCTTCTTTGGTGAAATGTGGTGCAACAGAACGTTGCGGAATGTTGCAGAATGGAGTGGAATGTTGTGAATTGGAGTGGAATGGGGTGTAATTTGATGCAACAGACGGTTCCTGAGTGGTTTGGAAGTGGATGCTGCCTTCTTTGAAGGAGGAGAACGCAACAGAACGTTGTGGAATGTTGTGGAATGTTGTGGAATGGCGTGAAATCGGGTTCAATGTGACACGGTAGAGAGTTCCTGAGTTGTTTCTTAGCGAATGCTGCCTTCTTTGACGCAATGCTATGCAACAGAACGTTGTGGAATGGAGTGGAATGTCGTGAAATGGAGTGCAGTGGGGTATAATGTGGTGCAATAGAGGGAAGCTGAGCGGTTTAGAGTAGAATGGAGACTTCCTTGATGGAATGGGAAACAATGCAACGTGACGGACTGTTGGATAATGAAGTAGAATGTTGTGGACTGGAGACGAATGGGGTTTAATGTGATGCAGTAGATTTTCCTGAGTGTTTTAAGAGAATGTCTGTGTGTGCATGTGTATGCTCTTGTGGGTTTGATTGGGTTAGAGTGTGTGAGTGTGAGAGGGTGTGAGTGTGTGTGACAGTGTGTGAGTGTGTGTGAGTGTGTATGTGTGTGAGGGGCTCTGTGTGAGTGAAGGAGAGTGTGTTTGTGAGCATGTTGGTTTGAGAGTGGGAACTTGACTCTGAGTGAGTGACTGTGTGTGTTTGACGGGGAATGTGCATGTTAGTGTGGGTGGAAGTGTGTGTGGCTGTGCAGGTGTGAGTTTGTGTGTGCGAATTGTGTGTTTGAATGTGTGAGAGTGCGTGAGTGTGTGTATGTGAGTGAGAGTGTGTGAGATTGTGTGATTCACGATGTGTCTGAGTGGGACTGACTGTGTTTGAGTGTGAGTGTGTCCGTCTATGAGTGTGTGTGTGAGAGTGAGTGTGCACGTGGCTGAGGGGCTGTGTGTGTGTATGCACGTGTGTGTTTCTGTGAGTCTGTGTGTGTGCGAGTGTGTGAGTGTGTTTGGGTTAGTAGGTGTGTGAGTAGGAGTGAGTGTTTGTGAGTGAGTATACAAGACTTGTGTGATTGTGTGAGATTACGTGTGTGTCATAGTGTGTGAGTGAGTGTGTGTGAGTGGGCGTGTTTCAGAGTGTGTGGGGGTGTTTTTGTGTGTGATTTCGTGAGCGTGTGAGTGAGGTTGCGGGACTGTGTGAGTGTCTGTGTGTTTGTGTGAGTGTGAGTGTGAGGGGAATGGGGTGAAATATGGTACAACAAAGGGTGCCTGAGAGGTTTGGAATGGAAACGAGCCTTCTCTGACAGAATGGAAAGCAATAGAAGGTGGTGGGAGACGACGGATAGGAGTGCAATGTTGTGGCATGGATTGGAATGTGGTGTATTGTGAAGCAATAGATGGTTTCTGTGTGTTTTGGAAGAGAATGGATCCCTCTTCGACGGAATGAAAGGATTTTCTCGGAATGGAGAGGTGTTTTGTGGAATAAATTGGAATGTGGTGAAATGCGACGCAATGATGGGTGTCTGAGTGGTTTGGAAACGAATGGAGCCTTCCTTGACGGATTGGAAAGCAATAGAACGAGGTGGAATTGTGCGGAAGGGACTGGAATGTTGTGGGATGGTGTGAAATAGGGTTTAATGTGATGCAATAGAGGGTTCCTGAGTACTTTCTTAGCGAAGGCTGCCTTCTTTCACGCAATGGAACACAACAGAACGTTGTGGACTGCTGCAGAATGGAGTGGAATGTTGTGGAATGGAGTGGAATGGGGAGGAATGTGACGCAATTGACAGTTCAGGGTGTTTTGGAAGCGAATGAAGGCTTCTTTGATGGCATGTAACGCAATAGAACGCGGTGGATGTTGTGGAATGGAGTTTAATTTTGTGGAATAAAGTGGAATGGGTGGAAATGTGACGCAATACAGGGTGTCTGAGTGGTTTGGAAACGAACGGGGCCTTCTTTGATGGAATGGAAAGCAATAGGACATGTTGGAATTTTGTGGAAAGTAGCGGAATGTTGTGGGATGGCGTGAAATGCGGTTTAAAGAGAAGCAAAACATTGCTCCTGAATTGTTTATTAGCGAATGCTGCCTTCTTTGGTGAAATGTGGTGCAACAGAACGTTGCGGAATGTTGCAGAATGGAGTGGAATGTTGTGAATTGGAGTGGAATGGGGTGTAATTTGATGCAACAGACGGTTCCTGAGTGGTTTGGAAGTGGATGCTGCCTTCTTTGAAGGAGGAGAACGCAACAGAACGTTGTGGAATGTTGTGGAATGTTGTGGAATGGCGTGAAATCGGGTTCAATGTGACACGGTAGAGAGTTCCTGAGTTGTTTCTTAGCGAATGCTGCCTTCTTTGACGCAATGCTATGCAACAGAACGTTGTGGAATGGAGTGGAATGTCGTGAAATGGAGTGCAGTGGGGTATAATGTGGTGCAATAGAGGGAAGCTGAGCGGTTTAGAGTAGAATGGAGACTTCCTTGATGGAATGGGAAACAATGCAACGTGACGGACTGTTGGATAATGAAGTAGAATGTTGTGGACTGGAGACGAATGGGGTTTAATGTGATGCAGTAGATTTTCCTGAGTGTTTGAAGAGAATGTCTGTGTGTGCATGTGTATGCTCTTGTGGGTTTGATTGGGTTAGAGTGTGTGAGTGTGAGAGGGTGTGAGTGTGTGTGACAGTGTGTGAGTGTGTGTGAGTGTGTATGTGTGTGAGGGGCTCTGTGTGAGTGAAGGAGAGTGTGTTTGTGAGCATGTTGGTTTGAGAGTGGGAACTTGACTCTGAGTGAGTGACTGTGTGTGTTTGACGGGGAATGTGCATGTTAGTGTGGGTGGAAGTGTGTGTGGCTGTGCAGGTGTGAGTGTGTGTGTGCGAATTGTGTGTTTGAATGTGTGAGAGTGCGTGAGTGTGTGTATGTGAGTGAGAGTGTGTGAGATTGTGTGATTCACGATGTGTCTGAGTGGGACTGACTGTGTTTGAGTGTGAGTGTGTCCGTCTATGAGTGTGTGTGCGAGAGTGAGTGTGCACGTGGCTGAGGGGCTGTGTGTGTGTATGCACGTGTGTGTTTCTGTGAGTCTGTGTGTGTGCGAGTGTGTGAGTGTGTTTGGGTTAGTAGGTGTGTGAGTAGGAGTGAGTGTTTGTGAGTGAGTATACAAGACTTGTGTGATTGTGTGAGATTGCGTGTGTGTCATAGTGTGTGAGTGAGTGTGTGAGTGGGCGTGTTTCAGAGTGTGTGGGGGTGTTTTTGTGTGTGATTTCGTGAGTGTGTGAGCGAGGTTGCGGGACTGTGTGAGTGTCTGTGTGTTTGTGTGAGTGTGAGTGTGAGGGGAATGGGGTGAAATATGGTACAACAAAGGGTGCCTGAGAGGTTTGGAATGGAAACGAGCCTTCTCTGACAGAATGGAAAGCAATAGAAGGTGGTGGGAGACGACGGATAGGAGTGCAATGTTGTGGCATGGATTGGAATGTGGTGTATTGTGAAGCAATAGATGGTTTCTGTGTGTTTTGGAAGAGAATGGATCCCTCTTCGACGGAATGAAAGGATTTTCTCGGAATGGAGAGGTGTTTTGTGGAATAAATTGGAATGTGGTGAAATGCGACGCAATGATGGGTGTCTGAGTGGTTTGGAAACGAATGGAGCCTTCCTTGACGGATTGGAAAGCAATAGAACGAGGTGGAATTGTGCGGAAAGGACTGGAATGTTGTGGGATGGTGTGAAATAGGGTTTAATGTGATGCAATAGAGGGTTCCTGAGTACTTTCTTAGCGAAGGCTGCCTTCTTTCACGCAATGGAACAAAACAGAACGTTGTGGACTGCTGCAGAATGGAGTGGAGTGTTGTGGAATGGAGTGGAATGGGGAGGAATATGACGCAATTGACAGTTCAGGGTGTTTTGGAAGCGAATGAAGGCTTCTTTGATGGCATGTAACGCAATAGAATGCGGTGGATGTTGTGGAATGGAGTTTAATTTTGTGGAATAAAGTGGAATGGGTGGAAATGTGACGCAATACAGGGTGTCTGAGTGGTTTGGAAACGAACGGGGCCTTCTTTGATGGAATGGAAAGCAATAGGACATGGTGGAATTTTGTGGAAAGGAGCGGAATGTTGTGGGATGGCGTGAAATGCGGTTTAAAGAGAAGCAAAAGATTGCTCCTGAATTGTTTATTAGCGAATGCTGCCTTCTTTGGTGAAATGTGGTGCAACAGAACGTTGCGGAATGTTGCAGAATGGAGTGGAATGTTGTGAATTGGAGCTGAATGGGGTGTAATTTGATGCAACAGACGGTTCCTGAGTGGTTTGGAAGTGGATGCTGCCTTCTTTGATGGAGGAGAACGCAACAGAACGTTGTGGAATGTTGTGGAATGTTGTGGAATGGCGTGAAATCGGGTTCAATGTGACACGGTAGAGAGTTCCTGAGTTGTTTCTCAGCGAATGCTGCCTTCTTTGACGCAATGCTATGCAACAGAACGTTGTGGAATGGAGTGGAATGTCGTGAAATGGAGTGGAGTGGGGTATAATGTGGTGCAATAGAGGGAAGCTGAGCGGTTTAGAGTAGAATGGAGACTTCCTTGATGGAATGGGAAACAATGCAACGTGACGGACTGTTGGATAATGAAGTAGAATGTTGTGGACTGGAGACGAATGGGGTTTAATGAGATGCAGTAGATTTTCCTGAGTGTTTTAAGAGAATGTCTGTGTGTGCATGTGTATGCTCTTGTGGGTTTGATTGGGTTAGAGTGTGTGAGTGTGAGAGGGTGTGAGTGTGTGTGACAGTGTGTGAGTGTGTGTGAGTGTGTATGTGTGTGAGGGGCTCTGTGTGAGTGAAGGAGAGTGTGTTTGTGAGCATGTTGATTTGAGAGTGGGAACTTGACTCTGAGTGAGTGACTGTGTGTGTTTGACGGGGAATGTGCATGTTAGTGTGGGTGGAAGTGAGTGTGGCTGTGCAGGTGTGAGTGTGTGTGTGCGAATTGTGTGTTTGAATGTGTGAGAGTGCGTGAGTGTGTGTATGTGAGTGAGAGTGTGTGAGATTGTGTGATTCACGATGTGTCTGAGTGGACGGACTGTGTTTGAGTGTGAGTGTGTCCGTCTATGAGTGTGTGTGTGAGAGTGAGTGTGCACGTGGGTGAGGGGCTGTGTGGGTGTATGCACGTGTCTGTTTCTGTGAGTCTGTGTGTGTGCGAGTGTGTGAGTGTGTTTGGGTTAGTAGGTGTGTGAGTAGGAGTGAGTGTTTGTGAGTGAGTATACAAGACTTGTGTGATTGTGTGAGATTGCGTGTGTGTCATAGTGTGTGAGTGAGTGTGTGTGAGTGGGCGTGTTTCAGAGTGTGTGGGGGTGTTTTTGTGTGTGATTTCGTGAGTGTGTGAGCGAGGTTGCGGGACTGTGTGAATGTCTGTGTGTTTGTGTGAGTGTGAGTGTGAGGGGAATGGGGTGAAATATGGTACAACAAAGGGTGCCTGAGAGGTTTGGAATGGAAACGAGCCTTCTCTGACAGAATGGAAAGCAATAGAAGGTGGTGGGAGACGACGGATAGGAGTGCAATGTTGTGGCATGGATTGGAATGTGGTGTATTGTGAAGCAATAGATGGTTTCTGTGTGTTTTGGAAGAGAATGGATCCCTCTTCGACGGAATGAAAGGATTTTCTCGGAATGGAGAGGTGTTTTGTGGAATAAATTGGAATGTGGTGAAATGCGACGCAATGATGGGTGTCTGAGTGGTTTGGAAACGAATGGAGCCTTCCTTGACGGCTTGGAAAGCAATAGAACGAGGTGGAATTGTGCGGAAAGGACTGGAATGTTGTGGGATGGTGTGAAATAGGGTTTAATGTGATGCAATCGAGGGTTCCTGATTACTTTCTTGGCGAAGGCTGCCTTCTTTCACGCAATGGAACACAACAGAACGTTGTGGACTGCTGCAGAATGGAGTGGAATGTTGTGGAATGGAGTGGAATGGGGAGGAATGTGACGCAATTGACAGTTCAGGGTGTTTTGGAAGCGAATGAAGGCTTCTTTGATGGCATGTAACGCAATAGAACGCGGTGGATGTTGTGGAATGGAGTTTAATTTTGTGGAATAAAGTGGAATGGGTGGAAATGTGACGCAATACAGGGTGTCTGAGTGGTTTGGAAACGAACGGGGCCTTCTTTGATGGAATGGAAAGCAATAGGACATGGTGGAATTTTGTGGAAAGTAGCGGAATGTTGTGGGATGGCGTGAAATGCGGTTTAAAGAGAAGCAAAAGATTGCTCCTGAATTGTTTATTAGCGAATGCTGCCTTTTTTGGTGAAATGTGGTGCAACAGAACGTTGCGGAATGTTGCAGAATGGAGTGGAATGTTGTGAATTGGAGTGGAATGGGGTGTAATTTGATGCAACAGACGGTTCCTGAGTGGTTTGGAAGTGGATGCTGCCTTCTTTGATGGAGGAGAACGCAACAGAACGTTGTGGAATGTTGTGGAATGTTGTGGAATGGCGTGAAATCGGGTTCAATGTGACACGGTAGAGAGTTCCTGAGTTGTTTCTTAGCGAATGCTGCCTTCTTTGACGCAATGCTATGCAACAGAACGTTGTGGAATGGAGTGGAATGTCGTGAAATGGAGTGCAGTGGGGTATAATGTGGTGCAATAGAGGGAAGCTGAGCGGTTTAGAGTAGAATGGAGACTTCCTTGATGGAATGGGAAACAATGCAACGTGACGGACTGTTGGATAATGAAGTAGAATGTTGTGGACTGGAGACGAATGGGGTTTAATGTGATGCAGTAGATTTTCCTGAGTGTTTTAAGAGAATGTCTGTGTGTGCATGTGTATGCTCTTGTGGGTTTGATTGGGTTAGAGTGTGTGAGTGTGAGAGGGTGTGAGTGTGTGTGACAGTGTGTGAGTGTGTGTGAGTGTGTATGTGTGTGAGGGGCTCTGTGTGAGTGAAGGAGAGTGTGTTTGTGAGCATGTTGGTTTGAGAGTGGGAACTTGACTCTGAGTGAGTGACTGTGTGTGTTTGACGGGGAATGTGCATGTTAGTGTGGGTGGAAGTGTGTGTGGCTGTGCAGGTGTGAGTGTGTGTGTGCGAATTGTGTGTTTGAATGTGTGAGAGTGCGTGAGTGTGTGTATGTGAGTGAGAGTGTGTGAGATTGTGTGATTCACGATGTGTCTGAGTGGGACGGACTGTGTTTGAGTGTGAGTGTGTCCGTCTATGAGTGTGTGTGTGAGAGTGAGTGTGCACGTGGGTGAGGGGCTGTGTGGGTGTATGCACGTGTCTGTTTCTGTGAGTCTGTGTGTGTGCGAGTGTGTGAGTGTGTTTGGTTTAGTAGGTGTGTGAGTAGGAGTGAGTGTTTGTGAGTGAGTACACAAGACATGTGTGATTGTGTGAGATTGCGTGTGTGTCATAGTGTGTGAGTGAGTGTGTGTGAGTGGGCGTGTTTCAGAGTGTGTGGGGGTGTTTTTGTGTGTGATTTCGTGAGCGTGTGAGCGAGGTTGCGGGACTGTGTGAGTGTCTGTGTGTTTGTGTGAGTGTGAGTGTGAGGGGAATGGGGTGAAATATGGTACAACAAAGGGTGCCTGAGAGGTTTGGAATGGAAACGAGCCTTCTCTGACAGAATGGAAAGCAATAGAAGGTGGTGGGAGACGACGGATAGGAGTGCAATGTTGTGGCATGGATTGGAATGTGGTGTATTGTGAAGCAATAGATGGTTTCTGTGTGTTTTGGAAGAGAATGGATCCCTCTTCGACGGAATGAAAGGATTTTCTCGGAATGGAGAGGTGTTTTGTGGAATAAATTGGAATGTGGTGAAATGCGACGCAATGATGCGTGTCTGAGTGGTTTGGAAACGAATGGAGCCTTCCTTGACGGCTTGGAAAGCAATAGAACGAGGTGGAATTGTGCGGAAAGGACTGGAATGTTGTGGGATGGTGTGAAATAGGGTTTAATGTGATGCAATAGAGGGTTCCTGAGTACTTTCTTAGCGAAGGCTGCCTTCTTTCACGCAATGGAACACAACAGAACGTTGTGGACTGCTGCAGAATGGAGTGGAATGTTGTGGAATGGAGTGGAATGGGGAGGAATGTGACGCAATTGACAGTTCAGGGTGTTTTGGAAGCGAATGAAGGCTTCTTTGATGGCATGTAACGCAATAGAACGCGGTGGATGTTGTGGAATGGAGTTTAATTTTGTGGAATAAAGTGGAATGGGTGGAAATGTGACGCAATACAGGGTGTCTGAGTGGTTTGGAAACGAACGGGGCCTTCTTTGATGGAATGGAAAGCAATAGGACATGGTGGAATTTTGTGGAAAGTAGCGGAATGTTGTGGGATGGCGTGAAATGCGGTTTAAAGAGAAGCAAAACATTGCTCCTGAATTGTTTATTAGCGAATGCTGCCTTCTTTGGTGAAATGTGGTGCAACAGAACGTTGCGGAATGTTGCAGAATGGAGTGGAATGTTGTGAATTGGAGTGGAATGGGGTGTAATTTGATGCAACAGACGGTTCCTGAGTGGTTTGGAAGTGGATGCTGCCTTCTTTGATGGAGGAGAACGCAACAGAACGTTGTGGAATGTTGTGGAATGTTGTGGAATGGCGTGAAATCGGGTTCAATGTGACACGGTAGAGA
The DNA here is from genome assembly GCF_040802235.1 of Manis javanica. Classification (NCBI taxonomy): domain Eukaryota; kingdom Metazoa; phylum Chordata; class Mammalia; order Pholidota; family Manidae; genus Manis; species Manis javanica. Next base: position 77,021,483 of record NC_133163.1, read on the forward strand.
GTTCCTGAGTTGTTTCTTAGCGAATGCTGCCTTCTTTGACGCAATGCTATGCAACAGAACGTTGTGGAATGGAGTGGAATGTCGTGAAATGGAGTGCAGTGGGGTATAATGTGGTGCAATAGAGGGAAGCTGAGCGGTTTAGAGTAGAATGGAGACTTCCTTGATGGAATGGGAAACAATGCAACGTGACGGACTGTTGGATAATGAAGTAGAATGTTGTGGACTGGAGACGAATGGGGTTTAATGTGATGCAGTAGATTTTCCTGAGTGTTTTAAGAGAATGTCTGTGTGTGCATGTGTATGCTCTTGTGGGTTTGATTGGGTTAGAGTGTGTGAGTGTGAGAGGGTGTGAGTGTGTGTGACAGTGTGTGAGTGTGTGTGAGTGTGTATGTGTGTGAGGGGCTCTGTGTGAGTGAAGGAGAGTGTGTTTGTGAGCATGTTGGTTTGAGAGTGGGAACTTGACTCTGAGTGAGTGACTGTGTGTGTTTGACGGGGAATGTGCATGTTAGTGTGGGTGGAAGTGTGTGTGGCTGTGCAGGTGTGAGTTTGTGTGTGCGAATTGTGTGTTTGAATGTGTGAGAGTGCGTGAGTGTGTGTATGTGAGTGAGAGTGTGTGAGATTGTGTGATTCACGATGTGTCTGAGTGGGACTGACTGTGTTTGAGTGTGAGTGTGTCCGTCTATGAGTGTGTGTGTGAGAGTGAGTGTGCACGTGGCTGAGGGGCTGTGTGTGTGTATGCACGTGTGTGTTTCTGTGAGTCTGTGTGTGTGCGAGTGTGTGAGTGTGTTTGGGTTAGTAGGTGTGTGAGTAGGAGTGAGTGTTTGTGAGTGAGTATACAAGACTTGTGTGATTGTGTGAGATTACGTGTGTGTCATAGTGTGTGAGTGAGTGTGTGTGAGTGGGCGTGTTTCAGAGTGTGTGGGGGTGTTTTTGTGTGTGATTTCGTGAGCGTGTGAGCGAGGTTGCGGGACTGTGTGAGTGTCTGTGTGTTTGTGTGAGTGTGAGTGTGAGGGGAATGGGGTGAAATATGGTACAACAAAGGGTGCCTGAGAGGTTTGGAATGGAAACGAGCCTTCTCTGACAGAATGGAAAGCAATAGAAGGTGGTGGGAGACGACGGATAGGAGTGCAATGTTGTGGCATGGATTGGAATGTGGTGTATTGTGAAGCAATAGATGGTTTCTGTGTGTTTTGGAAGAGAATGGATCCCTCTTCGACGGAATGAAAGGATTTTCTCGGAATGGAGAGGTGTTTTGTGGAATAAATTGGAATGTGGTGAAATGCGACGCAATGATGGGTGTCTGAGTGGTTTGGAAACGAATGGAGCCTTCCTTGACGGATTGGAAAGCAATAGAACGAGGTGGAATTGTGCGGAAGGGACTGGAATGTTGTGGGATGGTGTGAAATAGGGTTTAATGTGATGCAATAGAGGGTTCCTGAGTACTTTCTTAGCGAAGGCTGCCTTCTTTCACGCAATGGAACACAACAGAACGTTGTGGACTGCTGCAGAATGGAGTGGAATGTTGTGGAATGGAGTGGAATGGGGAGGAATGTGACGCAATTGACAGTTCAGGGTGTTTTGGAAGCGAATGAAGGCTTCTTTGATGGCATGTAACGCAATAGAACGCGGTGGATGTTGTGGAATGGAGTTTAATTTTGTGGAATAAAGTGGAATGGGTGGAAATGTGACGCAATACAGGGTGTCTGAGTGGTTTGGAAACGAACGGGGCCTTCTTTGATGGAATGGAAAGCAATAGGACATGTTGGAATTTTGTGGAAAGTAGCGGAATGTTGTGGGATGGCGTGAAATGCGGTTTAAAGAGAAGCAAAACATTGCTCCTGAATTGTTTATTAGCGAATGCTGCCTTCTTTGGTGAAATGTGGTGCAACAGAACGTTGCGGAATGTTGCAGAATGGAGTGGAATGTTGTGAATTGGAGTGGAATGGGGTGTAATTTGATGCAACAGACGGTTCCTGAGTGGTTTGGAAGTGGATGCTGCCTTCTTTGAAGGAGGAGAACGCAACAGAACGTTGTGGAATGTTGTGGAATGTTGTGGAATGGCGTGAAATCGGGTTCAATGTGACACGGTAGAGAGTTCCTGAGTTGTTTCTTAGCGAATGCTGCCTTCTTTGACGCAATGCTATGCAACAGAACGTTGTGGAATGGAGTGGAATGTCGTGAAATGGAGTGCAGTGGGGTATAATGTGGTGCAATAGAGGGAAGCTGAGCGGTTTAGAGTAGAATGGAGACTTCCTTGATGGAATGGGAAACAATGCAACGTGACGGACTGTTGGATAATGAAGTAGAATGTTGTGGACTGGAGACGAATGGGGTTTAATGTGATGCAGTAGATTTTCCTGAGTGTTTTAAGAGAATGTCTGTGTGTGCATGTGTATGCTCTTGTGGGTTTGATTGGGTTAGAGTGTGTGAGTGTGAGAGGGTGTGAGTGTGTGTGACAGTGTGTGAGTGTGTGTGAGTGTGTATGTGTGTGAGGGGCTCTGTGTGAGTGAAGGAGAGTGTGTTTGTGAGCATGTTGGTTTGAGAGTGGGAACTTGACTCTGAGTGAGTGACTGTGTGTGTTTGACGGGGAATGTGCATGTTAGTGTGGGTGGAAGTGTGTGTGGCTGTGCAGGTGTGAGTTTGTGTGTGCGAATTGTGTGTTTGAATGTGTGAGAGTGCGTGAGTGTGTGTATGTGAGTGAGAGTGTGTGAGATTGTGTGATTCACGATGTGTCTGAGTGGGACTGACTGTGTTTGAGTGTGAGTGTGTCCGTCTATGAGTGTGTGTGTGAGAGTGAGTGTGCACGTGGCTGAGGGGCTGTGTGTGTGTATGCACGTGTGTGTTTCTGTGAGTCTGTGTGTGTGCGAGTGTGTGAGTGTGTTTGGGTTAGTAGGTGTGTGAGTAGGAGTGAGTGTTTGTGAGTGAGTATACAAGACTTGTGTGATTGTGTGAGATTACGTGTGTGTCATAGTGTGTGAGTGAGTGTGTGTGAGTGGGCGTGTTTCAGAGTGTGTGGGGGTGTTTTTGTGTGTGATTTCGTGAGCGTGTGAGCGAGGTTGCGGGACTGTGTGAGTGTCTGTGTGTTTGTGTGAGTGTGAGTGTGAGGGGAATGGGGTGAAATATGGTACAACAAAGGGTGCCTGAGAGGTTTGGAATGGAAACGAGCCTTCTCTGACAGAATGGAAAGCAATAGAAGGTGGTGGGAGACGACGGATAGGAGTGCAATGTTGTGGCATGGATTGGAATGTGGTGTATTGTGAAGCAATAGATGGTTTCTGTGTGTTTTGGAAGAGAATGGATCCCTCTTCGACGGAATGAAAGGATTTTCTCGGAATGGAGAGGTGTTTTGTGGAATAAATTGGAATGTGGTGAAATGCGACGCAATGATGGGTGTCTGAGTGGTTTGGAAACGAATGGAGCCTTCCTTGACGGATTGGAAAGCAATAGAACGAGGTGGAATTGTGCGGAAGGGACTGGAATGTTGTGGGATGGTGTGAAATAGGGTTTAATGTGATGCAATAGAGGGTTCCTGAGTACTTTCTTAGCGAAGGCTGCCTTCTTTCACGCAATGGAACACAACAGAACGTTGTGGACTGCTGCAGAATGGAGTGGAATGTTGTGGAATGGAGTGGAATGGGGAGGAATGTGACGCAATTGACAGTTCAGGGTGTTTTGGAAGCGAATGAAGGCTTCTTTGATGGCATGTAACGCAATAGAACGCGGTGGATGTTGTGGAATGGAGTTTAATTTTGTGGAATAAAGTGGAATGGGTGGAAATGTGACGCAATACAGGGTGTCTGAGTGGTTTGGAAACGAACGGGGCCTTCTTTGATGGAATGGAAAGCAATAGGACATGTTGGAATTTTGTGGAAAGTAGCGGAATGTTGTGGGATGGCGTGAAATGCGGTTTAAAGAGAAGCAAAACATTGCTCCTGAATTGTTTATTAGCGAATGCTGCCTTCTTTGGTGAAATGTGGTGCAACAGAACGTTGCGGAATGTTGCAGAATGGAGTGGAATGTTGTGAATTGGAGTGGAATGGGGTGTAATTTGATGCAACAGACGGTTCCTGAGTGGTTTGGAAGTGGATGCTGCCTTCTTTGAAGGAGGAGAACGCAACAGAACGTTGTGGAATGTTGTGGAATGTTGTGGAATGGCGTGAAATCGGGTTCAATGTGACACGGTAGAGAGTTCCTGAGTTGTTTCTTAGCGAATGCTGCCTTCTTTGACGCAATGCTATGCAACAGAACGTTGTGGAATGGAGTGGAATGTCGTGAAATGGAGTGCAGTGGGGTATAATGTGGTGCAATAGAGGGAAGCTGAGCGGTTTAGAGTAGAATGGAGACTTCCTTGATGGAATGGGAAACAATGCAACGTGACGGACTGTTGGATAATGAAGTAGAATGTTGTGGACTGGAGACGAATGGGGTTTAATGTGATGCAGTAGATTTTCCTGAGTGTTTTAAGAGAATGTCTGTGTGTGCATGTGTATGCTCTTGTGGGTTTGATTGGGTTAGAGTGTGTGAGTGTGAGAGGGTGTGAGTGTGTGTGACAGTGTGTGAGTGTGTGTGAGTGTGTATGTGTGTGAGGGGCTCTGTGTGAGTGAAGGAGAGTGTGTTTGTGAGCATGTTGGTTTGAGAGTGGGAACTTGACTCTGAGTGAGTGACTGTGTGTGTTTGACGGGGAATGTGCATGTTAGTGTGGGTGGAAGTGTGTGTGGCTGTGCAGGTGTGAGTTTGTGTGTGCGAATTGTGTGTTTGAATGTGTGAGAGTGCGTGAGTGTGTGTATGTGAGTGAGAGTGTGTGAGATTGTGTGATTCACGATGTGTCTGAGTGGGACTGACTGTGTTTGAGTGTGAGTGTGTCCGTCTATGAGTGTGTGTGTGAGAGTGAGTGTGCACGTGGCTGAGGGGCTGTGTGTGTGTATGCACGTGTGTGTTTCTGTGAGTCTGTGTGTGTGCGAGTGTGTGAGTGTGTTTGGGTTAGTAGGTGTGTGAGTAGGAGTGAGTGTTTGTGAGTGAGTATACAAGACTTGTGTGATTGTGTGAGATTACGTGTGTGTCATAGTGTGTGAGTGAGTGTGTGTGAGTGGGCGTGTTTCAGAGTGTGTGGGGGTGTTTTTGTGTGTGATTTCGTGAGCGTGTGAGCGAGGTTGCGGGACTGTGTGAGTGTCTGTGTGTTTGTGTGAGTGTGAGTGTGAGGGGAATGGGGTGAAATATGGTACAACAAAGGGTGCCTGAGAGGTTTGGAATGGAAACGAGCCTTCTCTGACAGAATGGAAAGCAATAGAAGGTGGTGGGAGACGACGGATAGGAGTGCAATGTTGTGGCATGGATTGGAATGTGGTGTATTGTGAAGCAATAGATGGTTTCTGTGTGTTTTGGAAGAGAATGGATCCCTCTTCGACGGAATGAAAGGATTTTCTCGGAATGGAGAGGTGTTTTGTGGAATAAATTGGAATGTGGTGAAATGCGACGCAATGATGGGTGTCTGAGTGGTTTGGAAACGAATGGAGCCTTCCTTGACGGATTGGAAAGCAATAGAACGAGGTGGAATTGTGCGGAAGGGACTGGAATGTTGTGGGATGGTGTGAAATAGGGTTTAATGTGATGCAATAGAGGGTTCCTGAGTACTTTCTTAGCGAAGGCTGCCTTCTTTCACGCAATGGAACACAACAGAACGTTGTGGACTGCTGCAGAATGGAGTGGAATGTTGTGGAATGGAGTGGAATGGGGAGGAATGTGACGCAATTGACAGTTCAGGGTGTTTTGGAAGCGAATGAAGGCTTCTTTGATGGCATGTAACGCAATAGAACGCGGTGGATGTTGTGGAATGGAGTTTAATTTTGTGGAATAAAGTGGAATGGGTGGAAATGTGACGCAATACAGGGTGTCTGAGTGGTTTGGAAACGAACGGGGCCTTCTTTGATGGAATGGAAAGCAATAGGACATGTTGGAATTTTGTGGAAAGTAGCGGAATGTTGTGGGATGGCGTGAAATGCGGTTTAAAGAGAAGCAAAACATTGCTCCTGAATTGTTTATTAGCGAATGCTGCCTTCTTTGGTGAAATGTGGTGCAACAGAACGTTGCGGAATGTTGCAGAATGGAGTGGAATGTTGTGAATTGGAGTGGAATGGGGTGTAATTTGATGCAACAGACGGTTCCTGAGTGGTTTGGAAGTGGATGCTGCCTTCTTTGAAGGAGGAGAACGCAACAGAACGTTGTGGAATGTTGTGGAATGTTGTGGAATGGCGTGAAATCGGGTTCAATGTGACACGGTAGAGAGTTCCTGAGTTGTTTCTTAGCGAATGCTGCCTTCTTTGACGCAATGCTATGCAACAGAACGTTGTGGAATGGAGTGGAATGTCGTGAAATGGAGTGGAGTGGGGTATAATGTGGTGCAATAGAGGGAAGCTGAGCGCTTTAGAGTAGAATGGAGACTTCCTTGATGGAATGGGAAACAATGCAACGTGACGGACTGTTGGATAATGAAGTAGAATGTTGTGGACTGGAGACGAATGGGGTTTAATGTGATGCAGTAGATTTTCCTGAGTGTTTTAAGAGAATGTCTGTGTGTGCATGTGTATGCTCTTGTGGGTTTGATTGGGTTAGAGTGTGTGAGTGTGAGAGGGTGTGAGTGTGTGTGACAGTGTGTGAGTGTGTGTGAGTGTGTATGTGTGTGAGGGGCTCTGTGTGAGTGAAGGAGAGTGTGTTTGTGAGCATGTTGGTTTGAGAGTGGGAACTTGACTCTGAGTGAGTGACTGTGTGTGTTTGACGGGGAATGTGCATGTTAGTGTGGGTGGAAGTGTGTGTGGCTGTGCAGGTGTGAGTGTGTGTGTGCGAATTGTGTGTTTGAATGTGTGAGAGTGCGTGAGTGTGTGTATGTGAGTGAGAGTGTGTGAGATTGTGTGATTCACGATGTGTCTGAGTGGGACTGACTGTGTTTGAGTGTGAGTGTGTCCGTCTATGAGTGTGTGTGTGAGAGTGAGTGTGCACGTGGCTGAGGGGCTGTGTGTGTGTATGCACGTGTGTGTTTCTGTGAGTCTGTGTGTGTGCGAGTGTGTGAGTGTGTTTGGGTTAGTAGGTGTGTGAGTAGGAGTGAGTGTTTGTGAGTGAGTATACAAGACTTGTGTGATTGTGTGAGATTGCGTGTGTGTCATAGTGTGTGAGTGAGTGTGTGTGAGTGGGCGTGTTTCAGAGTGTGTGGGGGTGTTTTTGTGTGTGATTTCGTGAGTGTGTGAGCGAGGTTGCGGGACTGTGTGAGTGTCTGTGTGTTTGTGTGAGTGTGAGTGTGAGGGGAATGGGGTGAAATATGGTACAACAAAGGGTGCCTGAGAGGTTTGGAATGGAAACGAGCCTTCTCTGACAGAATGGAAAGCAATAGAAGGTGGTGGGAGACGACGGATAGGAGTGCAATGTTGTGGCATGGATTGGAATGTGGTGTATTGTGAAGCAATAGATGGTTTCTGTGTGTTTTGGAAGAGAATGGATCCCTCTTCGACGGAATGAAAGGATTTTCTCGGAATGGAGAGGTGTTTTGTGGAATAAATTGGAATGTGGTGAAATGCGACGCAATGATGGGTGTCTGAGTGGTTTGGAAACGAATGGAGCCTTCCTTGACGGCTTGGAAAGCAATAGAACGAGGTGGAATTGTGCGGAAAGGACTGGAATGTTGTGGGATGGTGTGAAATAGGGTTTAATGTGATGCAATAGAGGGTTCCTGAGTACTTTCTTAGCGAAGGCTGCCTTCTTTCACGCAATGGAACACAACAGAACGTTGTGGACTGCCGCAGAATGGAGTGGAATGTTGTGGAATGGAGTGGAATGGGGAGGAATGTGACGCAATTGACAGTTCAGGGTGTTTTGGAAGCGAATGAAGGCTTCTTTGATGGCATGTAACGCAATAGAACGCGGTGGATGTTGTGGAATGGAGTTTAATTTTGTGGAATAAAGTGGAATGGGTGGAAATGTGACGCAATACAGGGTGTCTGAGTGGTTTGGAAACGAACGGGGCCTTCATTGATGGAATGGAAAGCAATAGGACATGGTGGAATTTTGTGGAAAGGAGCGGAATGTTGTGGGATGGCGTGAAATGCGGTTTAAAGAGAAGCAAAAGATTGCTCCTGAATTGTTTATTAGCGAATGCTGCCTTCTTTGGTGAAATGTGGTGCAACAGAACGTTGCGGAATGTTGCAGAATGGAGTGGAATGTTGTGAATTGGAGTGGAATGGGGTGTAATTTGATGCAACAGACGGTTCCTGAGTGGTTTGGAAGTGGATGCTGCCTTCTTTGATGGAGGAGAACGCAACAGAACGTTGTGGAATGTTGTGGAATGTTGTGGAATGGCGTGAAATCGGGTTCAATGTGACACGGTAGAGAGTTCCTGAGTTGTTTCTTAGCGAATGCTGCCTTCTTTGACGCAATGCTATGCAACAGAACGTTGTGGAATGGAGTGGAATGTCGTGAAATGGAGTGCAGTGGGGTATAATGTGGTGCAATAGAGGGAAGCTGAGCGGTTTAGAGTAGAATGGAGACTTCCTTGATGGAATGGGAAACAATGCAACGTGACGGACTGTTGGATAATGAAGTAGAATGTTGTGGACTGGAGACGAATGGGGTTTAATGTGATGCAGTAGATTTTCCTGAGTGTTTTAAGAGAATGTCTGTGTGTGCATGTGTATGCTCTTGTGGGTTTGATTGGGTTAGAGTGTGTGAGTGTGAGAGGGTGTGAGTGTGTGTGACAGTGTGTGAGTGTGTGTGAGTGTGTATGTGTGTGAGGGGCTCTGTGTGAGTGAAGGAGAGTGTGTTTGTGAGCATGTTGGTTTGAGAGTGGGAACTTGACTCTGAGTGAGTGACTGTGTGTGTTTGACGGGGAATGTGCATGTTAGTGTGGGTGGAAGTGTGTGTGGCTGTGCAGGTGTGAGTTTGTGTGTGCGAATTGTGTGTTTGAATGTGTGAGAGTGCGTGAGTGTGTGTATGTGAGTGAGAGTGTGTGAGATTGTGTGATTCACGATGTGTCTGAGTGGGACTGACTGTGTTTGAGTGTGAGTGTGTCCGTCTATGAGTGTGTGTGTGAGAGTGAGTGTGCACGTGGCTGAGGGGCTGTGTGTGTGTATGCACGTGTGTGTTTCTGTGAGTCTGTGTGTGTGCGAGTGTGTGAGTGTGTTTGGGTTAGTAGGTGTGTGAGTAGGAGTGAGTGTTTGTGAGTGAGTATACAAGACTTGTGTGATTGTGTGAGATTACGTGTGTGTCATAGTGTGTGAGTGTGTGTGTGTGAGTGGGCGTGTTTCAGAGTGTGTGGGGGTGTTTTTGTGTGTGATTTCGTGAGTGTGTGAGCGAGGTTGCGGGACTGTGTGAGTGTCTGTGTGTTTGTGTGAGTGTGAGTGTGAGGGGAATGGGGTGAAATATGGTACAACAAAGGGTGCCTGAGAGGTTTGGAATGGAAACGAGCCTTCTCTGACAGAATGGAAAGCAATAGAAGGTGGTGGGAGACGACGGATAGGAGTGCAATGTTGTGGCATGGATTGGAATGTGGTGTATTGTGAAGCAATAGATGGTTTCTGTGTGTTTTGGAAGAGAATGGATCCCTCTTCGACGGAATGAAAGGATTTTCTCGGAATGGAGAAGTGTTTTGTGGAATAAATTGGAATGTGGTGAAATGCGACGCAATGATGGGTGTCTGAGTGGTTTGGAAACGAATGGAGCCTTCCTTGACGGATTGGAAAGCAATAGAACGAGGTGGAATTGTGCGGAAGGGACTGGAATGTTGTGGGATGGTGTGAAATAGGGTTTAATGTGATGCAATAGAGGGTTCCTGAGTACTTTCTTAGCGAAGGCTGCCTTCTTTCACGCAATGGAACACAACAGAACGTTGTGGACTGCTGCAGAATGGAGTGGAATGTTGTGGAATGGAGTGGAATGGGGAGGAATGTGACGCAATTGACAGTTCAGGGTGTTTTGGAAGCGAATGAAGGCTTCTTTGATGGCATGTAACGCAATAGAACGCGGTGGATGTTGTGGAATGGAGTTTAATTTTGTGGAATAAAGTGGAATGGGTGGAAATGTGACGCAATACAGGGTGTCTGAGTGGTTTGGAAACGAACGGGGCCTTCTTTGATGGAATGGAAAGCAATAGGACATGGTGGAATTTTGTGGAAAGGAGCGGAATGTTCTGGGATGGCGTGAAATGCGGTTTAAAGAGAAGCAAAAGATTGCTCCTGAATTGTTTATTAGCGAATGCTGCCTTCTTTGGTGAAATGTGGTGCAACAGAACGTTGCGGAATGTTGCAGAATGGAGTGGAATGTTGTGAATTGGAGTGGAATGGGGTGTAATTTGATGCAACAGACGGTTCCTGAGTGGTTTGGAAGTGGATGCTGCCTTCTTTGATGGAGGAGAACGCAACAGAACGTTGTGGAATGTTGTGGAATGTTGTGGAATGGCGTGAAATCGGGTTCAATGTGACACGGTAGAGAGTTCCTGAGTTGTTTCTTAGCGAATGCTGCCTTCTTTGACGCAATGCTATGCAACAGAACGTTGTGGAATGGAGTGGAATGTCGTGAAATGGAGTGGAGTGGGGTATAATGTGGTGCAATAGAGGGAAGCTGAGCGGTTTAGAGTAGAATGGAGACTTCCTTGATGGAATGGGAAACAATGCAACGTGACGGACTGTTGGATAATGAAGTAGAGTGTTGTGGACTGGAGACGAATGGGGTTTAATGTGATGCAGTAGATTTTCCTGAGTGTTTTAAGAGAATGTCTGTGTGTGCATGTGTATGCTCTTGTGGGTTTGATTGGGTTAGAGTGTGTGAGTGTGAGAGGGTGTGAGTGTGTGTGACAGTGTGTGAGTGTGTGTGAGTGTGTATGTGTGTGAGGGGCTCTGTGTGAGTGAAGGAGAGTGTGTTTGTGAGCATGTTGGTTTGAGAGTGGGAACTTGACTCTGAGTGAGTGACTGTGTGTGTTTGACGGGGAATGTGCATGTTAGTGTGGGTGGAAGTGTGTGTGGCTGTGCAGGTGTGAGTGTGTGTGTGCGAATTGTGTGTTTGAATGTGTGAGAGTGCGTGAGTGTGTGTATGTGAGTGAGAGTGTGTGAGATTGTGTGATTCACGATGTGTCTGAGTGGGACTGACTGTGTTTGAGTGTGAGTGTGTCCGTCTATGAGTGTGTGTGTGAGAGTGAGTGTGCACGTGGCTGAGGGGCTGTGTGTGTGTATGCACGTGTGTGTTTCTGTGAGTCTGTGTGTGTGCGAGTGTGTGAGTGTGTTTGGGTTAGTAGGTGTGTGAGTAGGAGTGAGTGTTTGTGAGTGAGTATACAAGACTTGTGTGATTGTGTGAGATTGCGTGTGTGTCATAGTGTGTGAGTGAGTGTGTGTGAGTGGGCGTGTTTCAGAGTGTGTGGGGGTGTTTTTGTGTGTGATTTCGTGAGTGTGTGAGCGAGGTTGCGGGACTGTGTGAGTGTCTGTGTGTTTGTGTGAGTGTGAGTGTGAGGGGAATGGGGTGAAATATGGTACAACAAAGGGTGCCTGAGAGGTTTGGAATGGAAACGAGCCTTCTCTGACAGAATGGAAAGCAATAGAAGGTGGTGGGAGACGACGGATAGGAGTGCAATGTTGTGGCATGGATTGGAATGTGGTGTATTGTGAAGCAATAGATGGTTTCTGTGTGTTTTGGAAGAGAATGGATCCCTCTTCGACGGAATGAAAGGATTTTCTCGGAATGGAGAGGTGTTTTGTGGAATAAATTGGAATGTGGTGAAATGCGACGCAATGATGGGTGTCTGAGTGGTTTGGAAACGAATGGAGCCTTCCTTGACGGCTTGGAAAGCAATAGAACGAGGTGGAATTGTGCGGAAAGGACTGGAATGTTGTGGGATGGTGTGAAATAGGGTTTAATGTGATGCAATAGAGGGTTCCTGAGTACTTTCTTAGCGAAGGCTGCCTTCTTTCACGCAATGGAACACAACAGAACGTTGTGGACTGCCGCAGAATGGAGTGGAATGTTGTGGAATGGAGTGGAATGGGGAGGAATGTGACGCAATTGACAGTTCAGGGTGTTTTGGAAGCGAATGAAGGCTTCTTTGATGGCATGTAACGCAATAGAACGCGGTGGATGTTGTGGAATGGAGTTTAATTTTGTGGAATAAAGTGGAATGGGTGGAAATGTGACGCAATACAGGGTGTCTGAGTGGTTTGGAAACGAACGGGGCCTTCTTTGATGGAATGGAAAGCAATAGGACATGGTGGAATTTTGTGGAAAGGAGCGGAATGTTGTGGGATGGCGTGAAATGCGGTTTAAAGAGAAGCAAAAGATTGCTCCTGAATTGTTTATTAGCGAATGCTGCCTTCTTTGGTGAAATGTGGTGCAACAGAACGTTGCGGAATGTTGCAGAATGGAGTGGAATGTTGTGAATTGGAGTGGAATGGGGTGTAATTTGATGCAACAGACGGTTCCTGAGTGGTTTGGAAGTGGATGCTGCCTTCTTTGATGGAGGAGAACGCAACAGAACGTTGTGGAATGTTGTGGAATGTTGTGCAATGGCGTGAAATCGGGTTCAATGTGACACGGTAGAGAGTTCCTGAGTTGTTTCTTAGCGAATGCTGCCTTCTTTGACGCAATGCTATGCAACAGAACGTTGTGGAATGGAGTGGAATGTCGTGAAATGGAGTGGAGTGGGGTATAATGTGGTGCAATAGAGGGAAGCTGAGCGCTTTAGAGTAGAATGGAGACTTCCTTGATGGAATGGGAAACAATGCAACGTGACGGACTGTTGGATAATGAAGTAGAATGTTGTGGACTGGAGACGAATGGGGTTTAATGTGATGCAGTAGATTTTCCTGAGTGTTTTAAGAGAATGTCTTTGTGTGCATGTGTATGCTCTTGTGGGTTTGATTGGGTTAGAGTGTGTGAGTGTGAGAGGGTGTGAGTGTGTGTGACAGTGTGTGAGTGTGTGTGAGTGTGTATGTGTGTGAGGGGCTCTGTGTGAGTGAAGGAGAGTGTGTTTGTGAGCATGTTGGTTTGAGAGTGGGAACTTGACTCTGAGTGAGTGACTGTGTGTGTTTGACGGGGAATGTGCATGTTAGTGTGGGTGGAAGTGTGTGTGGCTGTGCAGGTGTGAGTGTGTGTGTGCGAATTGTGTGTTTGAATGTGTGAGAGTGCGTGAGTGTGTGTATGTGAGTGAGAGTGTGTGAGATTGTGTGATTCACGATGTGTCTGAGTGGGACTGACTGTGTTTGAGTGTGAGTGTGTCCGTCTATGAGTGTGTGTGTGAGAGTGAGTGTGCACGTGGCTGAGGGGCTGTGTGTGTGTATGCACGTGTGTGTTTCTGTGAGTCTGTGTGTGTGCGAGTGTGTGAGTGTGTTTGGGTTAGTAGGTGTGTGAGTAGGAGTGAGTGTTTGTGAGTGAGTATACAAGACTTGTGTGATTGTGTGAGATTGCGTGTGTGTCATAGTGTGTGAGTGAGTGTGTGTGAGTGGGCGTGTTTCAGAGTGTGTGGGGGTGTTTTTGTGTGTGATTTCGTGAGTGTGTGAGCGAGGTTGCGGGACTGTGTGAGTGTCTGTGTGTTTGTGTGAGTGTGAGTGTGAGGGGAATGGGGTGAAATATGGTACAACAAAGGGTGCCTGAGAGGTTTGGAATGGAAACGAGCCTTCTCTGACAGAATGGAAAGCAATAGAAGGTGGTGGGAGACGACGGATAGGAGTGCAATGTTGTGGCATGGATTGGAATGTGGTGTATTGTGAAGCAATAGATGGTTTCTGTGTGTTTTGGAAGAGAATGAATCCCTCTTCGACGGAATGAAAGGATTTTCTCGGAATGGAGAGGTGTTTTGTGGAATAAATTGGAATGTGGTGAAATGCGACGCAATGATGGGTGTCTGAGTGGTTTGGAAACGAATGGAGCCTTCCTTGACGGCTTGGAAAGCAATAGAACGAGGTGGAATTGTGCGGAAAGGACTGGAATGTTGTGGGATGGTGTGAAATAGGGTTTAATGTGATGCAATAGAGGGTTCCTGAGTACTTTCTTAGCGAAGGCTGCCTTCTTTCACGCAATGGAACACAACAGAACGTTGTGGACTGCCGCAGAATGGAGTGGAATGTTGTGGAATGGAGTGGAATGGGGAGGAATGTGACGCAATTGACAGTTCAGGGTGTTTTGGAAGCGAATGAAGGCTTCTTTGATGGCATGTAACGCAATAGAACGCGGTGGATGTTGTGGAATGGAGTTTAATTTTGTGGAATAAAGTGGAATGGGTGGAAATGTGACGCAATACAGGGTGTCTGAGTGGTTTGGAAACGAACGGGGCCTTCTTTGATGGAATGGAAAGCAATAGGACATGGTGGAATTTTGTGGAAAGGAGCGGAATGTTGTGGGATGGCGTGAAATGCGGTTTAAAGAGAAGCAAAAGATTGCTCCTGAATTGTTTATTAGCGAATGCTGCCTTCTTTGGTGAAATGTGGTGCAACAGAACGTTGCGGAATGTTGCAGAATGGAGTGGAATGTTGTGAATTGGAGTGGAATGGGGTGTAATTTAATGCAACAGACGGTTCCTGAGTGGTTTGGAAGTGGATGCTGCCTTCTTTGATGGAGGAGAACGCAACAGAACGTTGTGGAATGTTGTGGAATGTTGTGCAATGGCGTGAAATCGGGTTCAATGTGACACGGTAGAGAGTTCCTGAGTTGTTTCTTAGCGAATGCTGCCTTCTTTGACGCAATGCTATGCAACAGAACATTGTGGAATGGAGTGGAATGTCGTGAAATGGAGTGGAGTGGGGTATAATGTGGTGCAATAGAGGGAAGCTGAGCGCTTTAGAGTAGAATGGAGACTTCCTTGATGGAATGGGAAACAATGCAACGTGACGGACTGTTGGATAATGAAGTAGAATGTTGTGGACTGGAGACGAATGGGGTTTAATGTGATGCAGTAGATTTTCCTGAGTGTTTTAAGAGAATGTCTTTGTGTGCATGTGTATGCTCTTGTGGGTTTGATTGGGTTAGAGTGTGTGAGTGTGAGAGGGTGTGAGTGTGTGTGACAGTGTGTGAGTGTGTGTGAGTGTGTATGTGTGTGAGGGGCTCTGTGTGAGTGAAGGAGAGTGTGTTTGTGAGCATGTTGGTTTGAGAGTGGGAACTTGACTCTGAGTGAGTGACTGTGTGTGTTTGACGGGGAATGTGCATGTTAGTGTGGGTGGAAGTGTGTGTGGCTGTGCAGGTGTGAGTGTGTGTGTGCGAATTGTGTGTTTGAATGTGTGAGAGTGCGTGAGTGTGTGTATGTGAGTGAGAGTGTGTGAGATTGTGTGATTCACGATGTGTCTGAGTGGGACTGACTGTGTTTGAGTGTGAGTGTGTCCGTCTATGAGTGTGTGTGTGAGAGTGAGTGTGCACGTGGCTGAGGGGCTGTGTGTGTGTATGCACGTGTGTGTTTCTGTGAGTCTGTGTGTGTGCGAGTGTGTGAGTGTGTTTGGGTTAGTAGGTGTGTGAGTAGGAGTGAGTGTTTGTGAGTGAGTATACAAGACTTGTGTGATTGTGTGAGATTGCGTGTGTGTCATAGTGTGTGAGTGAGTGTGTGTGAGTGGGCGTGTTTCAGAGTGTGTGGGGGTGTTTTTGTGTGTGATTTCGTGAGCGTGTGAGCGAGGTTGCGGGACTGTGTGAGTGTCTGTGTGTTTGTGTGAGTGTGAGTGTGAGGGGAATGGGGTGAAATATGGTACAACAAAGGGTGCCTGAGAGGTTTGGAATGGAAACGAGCCTTCTCTGACAGAATGGAAAGCAATAGAAGGTGGTGGGAGACGACGGATAGGAGTGCAATGTTGTGGCATGGATTGGAATGTGGTGTATTGTGAAGCAATAGATGGTTTCTGTGTGTTTTGGAAGAGAATGGATCCCTCTTCGACGGAATGAAAGGATTTTCTCGGAATGGAGAGGTGTTTTGTGGAATAAATTGGAATGTGGTGAAATGCGACGCAATGATGCGTGTCTGAGTGGTTTGGAAACGAATGGAGCCTTCCTTGACGGATTGGAAAGCAATAGAACGAGGTGGAATTGTGCGGAAAGGACTGGAATGTTGTGGGATGGGGTGAAATAGGGTTTAATGTGATGCAATAGAGGGTTCCTGAGTACTTTCTTAGCGAAGGCTGCCTTCTTTCACGCAATGGAACACAACAGAACGTTGTGGACTGCTGCAGAATGGAGTGGAATGTTGTGGAATGGAGTGGAATGGGGAGGAATGTGACGCAATTGACAGTTCAGGGTGTTTTGGAAGCGAATGAAGGCTTCTTTGATGGCATGTAACGCAATAGAACGCGGTGGATGTTGTG
Organism: Manis javanica; assembly: GCF_040802235.1. Lineage (NCBI taxonomy): Eukaryota > Metazoa > Chordata > Mammalia > Pholidota > Manidae > Manis > Manis javanica. The sequence continues at coordinate 77,037,781 of NC_133163.1, forward strand.
GAATGGAGTTTAATTTTGTGGAATAAAGTGGAATGGGTGGAAATGTGACGCAATACAGTTTGTCTGAGTGGTTTGGAAACGAACGGGGCCTTCTTTGATGGAATGGAAAGCAATAGGACATGGTGGAATTATGTGGAAAGTAGCTGAATGTTGTGGGATGGCGTGAAATGCGGTTTAAAGAGAAGCAAAACATTGCTCCTGAATTGTTTATTAGCGAATGCTGCCTTCTTTGGTGAAATGTTGTGCAACAGAACGTTGCGGAATGTTGCAGAATGGAGTGGAATGTTGTGAATTGGAGTGGAATGGGGTGTAATTTGATGCAACAGACGGTTCCTGAGTGGTTTGGAAGTGGATGCTGCCTTCTTTGATGGAGGAGAACGCAACAGAACGTTGTGGAATGTTGTGGAATGTTGTGCAATGGCGTGAAATCGGGTTCAATGTGACACGGTAGAGAGTTCCTGAGTTGTTTCTTAGCGAATGCTGCCTTCTTTGACGCAATGCTATGCAACAGAACGTTGTGGAATGGAGTGGAATGTCGTGAAATGGAGTGGAGTGGGGTATAATGTGGTGCAATAGAGGGAAGCTGAGCGGTTTAGAGTAGAATGGAGACTTCCTTGATGGAATGGGAAACAATGCAACGTGACGGACTGTTGGATAATGAAGTAGATTGTTGTGGACTGGAGACGAATGGGGTTTAATGTGATGCAGTAGATTTTCCTGAGTGTTTTAAGAGAATGTCTGTGTGTGCATGTGTATGCTCTTGTGGGTTTGATTGGGTTAGAGTGTGTGAGTGTGAGAGGGTGTGAGTGTGTGTGACAGTGTGTGAGTGTGTGTGAGTGTGTATGTGTGTGAGGGGCTCTGTGTGAGTGAAGGAGAGTGTGTTTGTGAGCATGTTGGTTTGAGAGTGGGAACTTGACTCTGAGTGAGTGACTGTGTGTGTTTGACGGGGAATGTGCATGTTAGTGTGGGTGGAAGTGTGTGTGGCTGTGCAGGTGTGAGTGTGTGTGTGCGAATTGTGTGTTTGAATGTGTGAGAGTGCGTGAGTGTGTGTATGTGAGTGAGAGTGTGTGAGATTGTGTGATTCACGATGTGTCTGAGTGGGACGGACTGTGTTTGAGTGTGAGTGTGTCCGTCTATGAGTGTGTGTGTGAGTGAGTGTGCACGTGGTTGAGGGGCTGTGTGGGTGTATGCACGTGTCTGTTTCTGTGAGTCTGTGTGTGTGCGAGTGTGTGAGTGTGTTTGGGTTAGTAGGTGTGTGAGTAGGAGTGAGTGTTTGTGAGTGAGTATACAAGACTTGTGTGATTGTGTGAGATTGCGTGTGTGTCATAGTGTGTGAGTGAGTGTGTGTGAGTGGGCGTGTTTCAGAGTGTGTGGGGGTGTTTTTGTGTGTGATTTCGTGAGCGTGTGAGCGAGGTTGCGGGACTGTGTGAATGTCTGTGTGTTTGTGTGAGTGTGAGTGTGAGGGGAATGGGGTGAAATATGGTACAACAAAGGGTGCCTGAGAGGTTTGGAATGGAAACGAGCCTTCTCTGACAGAATGGAAAGCAATAGAAGGTGGTGGGAGACGACGGATAGGAGTCCAATGTTGTGGCATGGATTGGAATGTGGTGTATTGTGAAGCAATAGATGGTTTCTGTGTGTTTTGGAAGAGAATGGATCCCTCTTCGACGTTATGAAAGGTTTTTCTCGGAATGGAGAGGTGTTTTGTGGAATAAATTGGAATGTGGTGAAATGCGACGCAATGATGCGTGTCTGAGTGGTTTGGAAACGAATGGAGCCTTCCTTGACGGCTTGGAAAGCAATAGAACGAGATGGAATTGTGCGGAAAGGACTGGAATGTTGTGGGATGGTGTGAAATAGGGTTTAATGTGATGCAATAGAGGGTTCCTGAGTACTTTCTTAGCGAAGGCTGCCTTCTTTCACGCAATGGAACACAACAGAACGTTGTGAACTGCCGCAGAATGGAGTGGAATGTTGTGGAATGGAGTGGAATGGGGAGGAATGTGACGCAATTGACAGTTCAGGGTGTTTTGGAAGCGAATGAAGGCTTCTTTGATGGCATGTAACGCAATAGAACGCGGTGGATGTTGTGGAATGGAGTTTAATTTTGTGGAATAAAGTGGAATGGGTGGAAATGTGACGCAATACAGGGTGTCTGAGTGGTTTGGAAACGAACGGGGCCTTCTTTGATGGAATGGAAAGCAATAGGACATGGTGGAATTTTGTGGAAAGGAGCGGAATGTTGTGGGATGGCGTGAAATGCGGTTTAAAGAGAAGCAAAAGATTGCTCCTGAATTGTTTATTAGCGAATGCTGCCTTCTTTGGTGAAATGTGGTGCAACAGAACGTTGCGGAATGTTGCAGAATGGAGTGGAATGTTGTGAATTGGAGTGGAATGGGGTGTAATTTGATGCAACAGACGGTTCCTGAGTGGTTTGGAAGTGGATGCTGCCTTCTTTGATGGAGGAGAACGCAACAGAACGTTGTGGAATGTTGTGGAATGTTGTGGAATGGCGTGAAATCGGGTTCAATGTGACACGGTAGAGAGTTCCTGAGTTGTTTCTTAGCGAATGCTGCCTTCTTTGACGCAATGCTATGCAACAGAACGTTGTGGAATGGAGTGGAATGTCGTGAAATGGAGTGGAGCGGGGTATAATGTGGTGCAATAGAGGGAAGCTGAGCGGTTTAGAGTAGAATGGAGACTTCCTTGATGGAATGGGAAACAATGCAACGTGACGGACTGTTGGATAATGAAGTAGAATGTTGTGGACTGGAGACGAATGGGGTTTAATGTGATGCAGTAGATTTTCCTGAGTGTTTTAAGAGAATGTCTGTGTGTGCATGTGTATGCTCTTGTGGGTTTGATTGGGTTAGAGTGTGTGAGTGTGAGAGGGTGTGAGTGTGTGTGACAGTGTGTGAGTGTGTGTGAGTGTGTATGTGTGTGAGGGGCTCTGTGTGAGTGAAAGAGAGTGTGTTTGTGAGCATGTTGGTTTGAGAGTGGGAACTTGACTCTGAGTGAGTGACTGTGTGTGTTTGACGGGGAATGTGCATGTTAGTGTGGGTGGAAGTGTGTGTGGCTGTGCAGGTGTGAGTGTGTGTGTGCGAATTGTGTGTTTGAATGTGTGAGAGTGCGTGAGTGTGTGCATGTGAGTGAGAGTGTGTGAGATTGTGTGATTCACGATGTGTCTGATTGGGACTGACTGTGTTTGAGTGTGAGTGTGTCCGTCTATGAGTGTGTGTGTGAGAGTGAGTGTGCACGTGGGTGAGGGGCTGTGTGTGTGTATGCACGTGTGTGTTTCTGTGCGTCTGTGTGTGTGCGAGTGTGTTTGGGTTAGTAGGTGTGTGAGTAGGAGTGAGTGTTTGTGAGTGAGTATACAAGACTTGTGTGATTGTGTGAGATTGCGTGTGTGTCATAGTGTGTGAGTGAGTGTGTGTGAGTGGGCGTGTTTCAGAGTGTGTGGGGGTGTTTTTGTGTGTGATTTCGTGAGCGTGTGAGCGAGGTTGCGGGACTGTGTGAGTGTCTGTGTGTTTGTGTGAGTGTGAGTGTGAGGGGAATGGGGTGAAATATGGTACAACAAAGGGTGCCTGAGAGGTTTGGAATGGAAACGAGCCTTCTCTGACAGAATGGAAAGCAATAGAAGGTGGTGGGAGACGACGGATAGGAGTTCAATGTTGTGGCATGGATTGGAATGTGGTGTATTGTGAAGCAATAGATGGTTTCTGTGTGTTTTGGAAGAGAATGGATCCCTCTTCGACGGAATGAAAGGATTTTCTCGGAATGGAGAGGTGTTTTGTGGAATAAATTGAAATGTGGTGAAATGCGACGCAATGATGCGTGTCTGAGTGGTTTGGAAACGAATGGAGCCTTCCTTGACGGATTGGAAAGCAATAGAACGAGGTGGAATTGTGCGGAAAGGACTGGAATGTTGTGGGATGGGGTGAAATAGGGTTTAATGTGATGCAATAGAGGGTTCCTGAGTACTTTCTTAGCGAAGGCTGCCTTCTTTCACGCAATGGAACACAACAGAACGTTGTGGACTGCTGCAGAATGGAGTGGAATGTTGTGGAATGGAGTGGAATGGGGAGGAATGTGACGCAATTGACAGTTCAGGGTGTTTTGGAAGCCAATGAAGGCTTCTTTGATGGCATGTAACGCAATAGAACGCGGTGGATGTTGTGGAATGGAGTTTAATTTTGTGGAATAAAGTGGAATGGGTGGAAATGTGACGCAATACAGTTTGTCTGAGTGGTTTGGAAACGAACGGGGCCTTCTTTGATGGAATGGAAAGCAATAGGACATGGTGGAATTATGTGGAAAGTAGCTGAATGTTGTGGGATGGCGTGAAATGCGGTTTAAAGAGAAGCAAAACATTGCTCCTGAATTGTTTATTAGCGAATGCTGCCTTCTTTGGTGAAATGTGGTGCAACAGAACGTTGCGGAATGTTGCAGAATGGAGTGGAATGTTGTGAATTGGAGTGGAATGGGGTGTAATTTGATGCAACAGACGGTTCCTGAGTGGTTTGGAAGTGGATGCTGCCTTCTTTGATGGAGGAGAACGCAACAGAACGTTGTGGAATGTTGTGGAATGTTGTGGAATGGCGTGAAATCGGGTTCAATGTGACACGGTAGAGAGTTCCTGAGTTGTTTCTTAGCGAATGCTGCCTTCTTTGACGCAATGCTATGCAACAGAACGTTGTGGAATGGAGTGGAATGTCGTGAAATGGAGTGGAGTGGGGTATAATGTGGTGCAATAGAGGGAAGCTGAGCGCTTTAGAGTAGAATGGAGACTTCCTTGATGGAATGGGAAACAATGCAACGTGACGGACTGTTGGATAATGAAGTAGAATGTTGTGGACTGGAGACGAATGGGGTTTAATGTGATGCAGTAGATTTTCCTGAGTGTTTTAAGAGAATGTCTTTGTGTGCATGTGTATGCTCTTGTGGGTTTGATTGGGTTAGAGTGTGTGAGTGTGAGAGGGTGTGAGTGTGTGTGACAGTGTGTGAGTGTGTGTGAGTGTGTATGTGTGTGAGGGGCTCTGTGTGAGTGAAGGAGAGTGTGTTTGTGAGCATGTTGGTTTGAGAGTGGGAACTTGACTCTGAGTGAGTGACTGTGTGTGTTTGACGGGGAATGTGCATGTTAGTGTGGGTGGAAGTGTGTGTGGCTGTGCAGGTGTGAGTGTGTGTGTGCGAATTGTGTGTTTGAATGTGTGAGAGTGCGTGAGTGTGTGTATGTGAGTGAGAGTGTGTGAGATTGTGTGATTCACGATGTGTCTGAGTGGGACTGACTGTGTTTGAGTGTGAGTGTGTCCGTCTATGAGTGTGTGTGTGAGAGTGAGTGTGCACGTGGCTGAGGGGCTGTGTGTGTGTATGCACGTGTGTGTTTCTGTGAGTCTGTGTGTGTGCGAGTGTGTGAGTGTGTTTGGGTTAGTAGGTGTGTGAGTAGGAGTGAGTGTTTGTGAGTGAGTATACAAGACTTGTGTGATTGTGTGAGATTGCGTGTGTGTCATAGTGTGTGAGTGAGTGTGTGTGAGTGGGCGTGTTTCAGAGTGTGTGGGGGTGTTTTTGTGTGTGATTTCGTGAGTGTGTGAGCGAGGTTGCGGGACTGTGTGAGTGTCTGTGTGTTTGTGTGAGTGTGAGTGTGAGGGGAATGGGGTGAAATATGGTACAACAAAGGGTGCCTGAGAGGTTTGGAATGGAAACGAGCCTTCTCTGACAGAATGGAAAGCAATAGAAGGTGGTGGGAGACGACGGATAGGAGTGCAATGTTGTGGCATGGATTGGAATGTGGTGTATTGTGAAGCAATAGATGGTTTCTGTGTGTTTTGGAAGAGAATGAATCCCTCTTCGACGGAATGAAAGGATTTTCTCGGAATGGAGAGGTGTTTTGTGGAATAAATTGGAATGTGGTGAAATGCGACGCAATGATGGGTGTCTGAGTGGTTTGGAAACGAATGGAGCCTTCCTTGACGGCTTGGAAAGCAATAGAACGAGGTGGAATTGTGCGGAAAGGACTGGAATGTTGTGGGATGGTGTGAAATAGGGTTTAATGTGATGCAATAGAGGGTTCCTGAGTACTTTCTTAGCGAAGGCTGCCTTCTTTCACGCAATGGAACACAACAGAACGTTGTGGACTGCCGCAGAATGGAGTGGAATGTTGTGGAATGGAGTGGAATGGGGAGGAATGTGACGCAATTGACAGTTCAGGGTGTTTTGGAAGCGAATGAAGGCTTCTTTGATGGCATGTAACGCAATAGAACGCGGTGGATGTTGTGGAATGGAGTTTAATTTTGTGGAATAAAGTGGAATGGGTGGAAATGTGACGCAATACAGGGTGTCTGAGTGGTTTGGAAACGAACGGGGCCTTCTTTGATGGAATGGAAAGCAATAGGACATGGTGGAATTTTGTGGAAAGGAGCGGAATGTTGTGGGATGGCGTGAAATGCGGTTTAAAGAGAAGCAAAAGATTGCTCCTGAATTGTTTATTAGCGAATGCTGCCTTCTTTGGTGAAATGTGGTGCAACAGAACGTTGCGGAATGTTGCAGAATGGAGTGGAATGTTGTGAATTGGAGTGGAATGGGGTGTAATTTAATGCAACAGACGGTTCCTGAGTGGTTTGGAAGTGGATGCTGCCTTCTTTGATGGAGGAGAACGCAACAGAACGTTGTGGAATGTTGTGGAATGTTGTGCAATGGCGTGAAATCGGGTTCAATGTGACACGGTAGAGAGTTCCTGAGTTGTTTCTTAGCGAATGCTGCCTTCTTTGACGCAATGCTATGCAACAGAACATTGTGGAATGGAGTGGAATGTCGTGAAATGGAGTGGAGTGGGGTATAATGTGGTGCAATAGAGGGAAGCTGAGCGCTTTAGAGTAGAATGGAGACTTCCTTGATGGAATGGGAAACAATGCAACGTGACGGACTGTTGGATAATGAAGTAGAATGTTGTGGACTGGAGACGAATGGGGTTTAATGTGATGCAGTAGATTTTCCTGAGTGTTTTAAGAGAATGTCTTTGTGTGCATGTGTATGCTCTTGTGGGTTTGATTGGGTTAGAGTGTGTGAGTGTGAGAGGGTGTGAGTGTGTGTGACAGTGTGTGAGTGTGTGTGAGTGTGTATGTGTGTGAGGGGCTCTGTGTGAGTGAAGGAGAGTGTGTTTGTGAGCATGTTGGTTTGAGAGTGGGAACTTGACTCTGAGTGAGTGACTGTGTGTGTTTGACGGGGAATGTGCATGTTAGTGTGGGTGGAAGTGTGTGTGGCTGTGCAGGTGTGAGTGTGTGTGTGCGAATTGTGTGTTTGAATGTGTGAGAGTGCGTGAGTGTGTGTATGTGAGTGAGAGTGTGTGAGATTGTGTGATTCACGATGTGTCTGAGTGGGACTGACTGTGTTTGAGTGTGAGTGTGTCCGTCTATGAGTGTGTGTGTGAGAGTGAGTGTGCACGTGGCTGAGGGGCTGTGTGTGTGTATGCACGTGTGTGTTTCTGTGAGTCTGTGTGTGTGCGAGTGTGTGAGTGTGTTTGGGTTAGTAGGTGTGTGAGTAGGAGTGAGTGTTTGTGAGTGAGTATACAAGACTTGTGTGATTGTGTGAGATTGCGTGTGTGTCATAGTGTGTGAGTGAGTGTGTGTGAGTGGGCGTGTTTCAGAGTGTGTGGGGGTGGTTTTGTGTGTGATTTCGTGAGCGTGTGAGCGAGGTTGCGGGACTGTGTGAGTGTCTGTGTGTTTGTGTGAGTGTGAGTGTGAGGGGAATGGGGTGAAATATGGTACAACAAAGGGTGCCTGAGAGGTTTGGAATGGAAACGAGCCTTCTCTGACAGAATGGAAAGCAATAGAAGGTGGTGGGAGACGACGGATAGGAGTGCAATGTTGTGGCATGGATTGGAATGTGGTGTATTGTGAAGCTATAGATGGTTTCTGTGTGTTTTGGAAGAGAATGGATCCCTCTTCGACGGAATGAAAGGATTTTCTCGGAATGGAGAGGTGTTTTGTGGAATAAATTGGAATGTGGTGAAATGCGACGCAATGATGCGTGTCTGAGTGGTTTGGAAACGAATGGAGCCTTCCTTGACGGATTGGAAAGCAATAGAACGAGGTGGAATTGTGCGGAAAGGACTGGAATGTTGTGGGATGGGGTGAAATAGGGTTTAATGTGATGCAATAGAGGGTTCCTGAGTACTTTCTTAGCGAAGGCTGCCTTCTTTCACGCAATGGAACACAACAGAACGTTGTGGACTGCTGCAGAATGGAGTGGAATGTTGTGGAATGGAGTGGAATGGGGAGGAATGTGACGCAATTGACAGTTCAGGGTGTTTTGGAAGCGAATGAAGGCTTCTTTGATGGCATGTAACGCAATAGAACGCGGTGGATGTTGTGGAATGGAGTTTAATTTTGTGGAATAAAGTGGAATGGGTGGAAATGTGACGCAATACAGTTTGTCTGAGTGGTTTGGAAACGAACGGGGCCTTCTTTGATGGAATGGAAAGCAATAGGACATGGTGGAATTATGTGGAAAGTAGCTGAATGTTGTGGGATGGCGTGAAATGCGGTTTAAAGAGAAGCAAAACATTGCTCCTGAATTGTTTATTAGCGAATGCTGCCTTCTTTGGTGAAATGTTGTGCAACAGAACGTTGCGGAATGTTGCAGAATGGAGTGGAATGTTGTGAATTGGAGTGGAATGGGGTGTAATTTGATTCAACAGACGGTTCCTGAGTGGTTTGGAAGTGGATGCTGCCTTCTTTGATGGAGGAGAACGCAACAGAACGTTGTGGAATGTTGTGGAATGTTGTGCAATGGCGTGAAATCGGGTTCAATGTGACACGGTAGAGAGTTCCTGAGTTGTTTCTTAGCGAATGCTGCCTTCTTTGACGCAATGCTATGCAACAGAACGTTGTGGAATGGAGTGGAATGTCGTGAAATGGAGTGGAGTGGGGTATAATGTGGTGCAATAGAGGGAAGCTGAGCGGTTTAGAGTAGAATGGAGACTTCCTTGATGGAATGGGAAACAATGCAACGTGACGGACTGTTGGATAATGAAGTAGATTGTTGTGGACTGGAGACGAATGGGGTTTAATGTGATGCAGTAGATTTTCCTGAGTGTTTTAAGAGAATGTCTGTGTGTGCATGTGTATGCTCTTGTGGGTTTGATTGGGTTAGAGTGTGTGAGTGTGAGAGGGTGTGAGTGTGTGTGACAGTGTGTGAGTGTGTGTGAGTGTGTATGTGTGTGAGGGGCTCTGTGTGAGTGAAGGAGAGTGTGTTTGTGAGCATGTTGGTTTGAGAGTGGGAACTTGACTCTGAGTGAGTGACTGTGTGTGTTTGACGGGGAATGTGCATGTTAGTGTGGGTGGAAGTGTGTGTGGCTGTGCAGGTGTGAGTGTGTGTGTGCGAATTGTGTGTTTGAATGTGTGAGAGTGCGTGAGTGTGTGTATGTGAGTGAGAGTGTGTGAGATTGTGTGATTCACGATGTGTCTGAGTGGGACGGACTGTGTTTGAGTGTGAGTGTGTCCGTCTATGAGTGTGTGTGTGAGTGAGTGTGCACGTGGGTGAGGGGCTGTGTGGGTGTATGCACGTGTCTGTTTCTGTGAGTCTGTGTGTGTGCGAGTGTGTGAGTGTGTTTGGGTTAGTAGGTGTGTGAGTAGGAGTGAGTGTTTGTGAGTGAGTATACAAGACTTGTGTGATTGTGTGAGATTGCGTGTGTGTCATAGTGTGTGAGTGAGTGTGTGTGAGTGGGCGTGTTTCAGAGTGTGTGGGGGTGTTTTTGTGTGTGATTTCGTGAGCGTGTGAGCGAGGTTGCGGGACTGTGTGAATGTCTGTGTGTTTGTGTGAGTGTGAGTGTGAGGGGAATGGGGTGAAATATGGTACAACAAAGGGTGCCTGAGAGGTTTGGAATGGAAACGAGCCTTCTCTGACAGAATGGAAAGCAATAGAAGGTGGTGGGAGACGACGGATAGGAGTCCAATGTTGTGGCATGGATTGGAATGTGGTGTATTGTGAAGCAATAGATGGTTTCTGTGTGTTTTGGAAGAGAATGGATCCCTCTTCGACGTTATGAAAGGTTTTTCTCGGAATGGAGAGGTGTTTTGTGGAATAAATTGGAATGTGGTGAAATGCGACGCAATGATGCGTGTCTGAGTGGTTTGGAAACGAATGGAGCCTTCCTTGACGGCTTGGAAAGCAATAGAACGAGATGGAATTGTGCGGAAAGGACTGGAATGTTGTGGGATGGTGTGAAATAGGGTTTAATGTGATGCAATAGAGGGTTCCTGAGTACTTTCTTAGCGAAGGCTGCCTTCTTTCACGCAATGGAACACAACAGAACGTTGTGAACTGCCGCAGAATGGAGTGGAATGTTGTGGAATGGAGTGGAATGGGGAGGAATGTGACGCAATTGACAGTTCAGGGTGTTTTGGAAGCGAATGAAGGCTTCTTTGATGGCATGTAACGCAATAGAACGCGGTGGATGTTGTGGAATGGAGTTTAATTTTGTGGAATAAAGTGGAATGGGTGGAAATGTGACGCAATACAGGGTGTCTGAGTGGTTTGGAAACGAACGGGGCCTTCTTTGATGGAATGGAAAGCAATAGGACATGGTGGAATTTTGTGGAAAGGAGCGGAATGTTGTGGGATGGCGTGAAATGCGGTTTAAAGAGAAGCAAAAGATTGCTCCTGAATTGTTTATTAGCGAATGCTGCCTTCTTTGGTGAAATGTGGTGCAACAGAACGTTGCGGAATGTTGCAGAATGGAGTGGAATGTTGTGAATTGGAGTGGAATGGGGTGTAATTTGATGCAACAGACGGTTCCTGAGTGGTTTGGAAGTGGATGCTGCCTTCTTTGATGGAGGAGAACGCAACAGAACGTTGTGGAATGTTGTGGAATGTTGTGGAATGGCGTGAAATCGGGTTCAATGTGACACGGTAGAGAGTTCCTGAGTTGTTTCTTAGCGAATGCTGCCTTCTTTGATGCAATGCTATGCAACAGAACGTTGTGGAATGGAGTGGAATGTCGTGAAATGGAGTGGAGCGGGGTATAATGTGGTGCAATAGAGGGAAGCTGAGCGGTTTAGAGTAGAATGGAGACTTCCTTGATGGAATGGGAAACAATGCAACGTGACGGACTGTTGGATAATGAAGTAGAATGTTGTGGACTGGAGACGAATGGGGTTTAATGTGATGCAGTAGATTTTCCTGAGTGTTTTAAGAGAATGTCTGTGTGTGCATGTGTATGCTCTTGTGGGTTTGATTGGGTTAGAGTGTGTGAGTGTGAGAGGGTGTGAGTGTGTGTGACAGTGTGTGAGTGTGTGTGAGTGTGTATGTGTGTGAGGGGCTCTGTGTGAGTGAAAGAGAGTGTGTTTGTGAGCATGTTGGTTTGAGAGTGGGAACTTGACTCTGAGTGAGTGACTGTGTGTGTTTGACGGGGAATGTGCATGTTAGTGTGGGTGGAAGTGTGTGTGGCTGTGCAGGTGTGAGTGTGTGTGTGCGAATTGTGTGTTTGAATGTGTGAGAGTGCGTGAGTGTGTGCATGTGAGTGAGAGTGTGTGAGATTGTGTGATTCACGATGTGTCTGATTGGGACTGACTGTGTTTGAGTGTGAGTGTGTCCGTCTATGAGTGTGTGTGTGAGAGTGAGTGTGCACGTGGGTGAGGGGCTGTGTGTGTGTATGCACGTGTGTGTTTCTGTGCGTCTGTGTGTGTGCGAGTGTGTTTGGGTTAGTAGGTGTGTGAGTAGGAGTGAGTGTTTGTGAGTGAGTATACAAGACTTGTGTGATTGTGTGAGATTGCGTGTGTGTCATAGTGTGTGAGTGAGTGTGTGTGAGTGGGCGTGTTTCAGAGTGTGTGGGGGTGTTTTTGTGTGTGATTTCGTGAGCGTGTGAGCGAGGTTGCGG